>NC_138741.1:5180989-5393489 GCF_965113295.1 Leuciscus leuciscus
ATCTAAATGGATTTTTTTGGGCAGCAGGCAGATTCCTGATATTCTGATTTGTCTCCATTCACAGCCATTCAGAAGTAGTTATCAAAAATTTTTTGTGAGCAATATACAAATCATCTATATTTCACTTTATTATGTATTGCCAGTGAACAATTTTACTGGAGGACTCTTAAATCCGTGAAATAGACTTCCCTGTCTGCTGCCTAACATAACATTTCAGAATAGTCGGTAGTGAAGGGCTCTGCACATTCGTGTGGTGCCATCAACCAATCAAACTTTAGCCAATTGGATGGGACGTCATTCCTGTTGTGATTGGTTCAAAGAAATGCCTCTGGAAATGAGAGCCCATGAGCATGGAAAGACACCATAGTATGAAGCTATAACATACCTCATTTTACAGATTCACTGTGGTCCTTGTCTTGCCTTGAATTAAGGAAACAGATGTTCATTAGCTAATCCTTACTTAGAGCCTCGTTATATGAGACTTTTGGACACAGAGAGAACCTAAGGCACAGAGATTTGCAGCACAAATTAAGTTAAAGTAAGAAGTTTACAGCATGATACAATGCTTGTATTTGTTCAGTGCACTGCAAGTAAAGACAGCTTCTATCAAAGTAGGTGTTAGTGAATAGGCTACTTTCTTCCCTTCAATGCTTGATGCCTTCTCGCCTACTTAGTGGTCACCACTTGAAACAAGAATATGGTAATAGTGTTTGGCAAAGTGTGAAAGCGGAGACCCTGGACTCAGTAGCAGGTCAGCACACCTGCTATTGCATTAACAACCCACATCTACACTTCAAAGGAATAACACAGAACAGCAGTTCTAAGACTGTTTTGAACACCCAATATTGCTAGTGCTAATAATTCCTCTGAAAATATGGAGGGTATAAAAGCCCTTTAGTAGGCTATGTCTTAACATTCATTACTATATGACCCCAAGGGGTTTTCAAAGTCTCAGATAGTGAGCTGCTTCTTTGACAAGCTATAGGTACTTGCAAAAAGAATATGTTCTGCAACATTCTAACAGCATGTCTAGGTGTAAAACCACCAGTTTGCAGCTACATTTGGTTCTCAATTCACTTTTTAGTGCTTAATCACACTCTGTACACACACAGTTCAGTAATTTACGGGAGTGACAGGTGACAACTGCATTTACAAATCTTCTACACACTGTGTACGGAACCGAACTGAACAACTAGTTGTTTTTTGGCGTAGAACGAGAGATATGAGAGATGAAAGATACATATCTGATGCATGTTAAAATATGTATTTTAACATACATTCACATCTGTATGTGCAGTGCTAGAAATCAAAGGGAAAGTGGGATGAGCCTTGACTCATTCGAGCTCATTCAAACAAGAAAAAAAAAAAAATATCACAGTGCTGTGCTTTACCATGAAACATTCCTCGCAAAGATCTATTCATTTAATAATTGCAGCATTTGCAATTTCATAAAACAGATTGCAATTTTGGTTTACTTTTGGTTAATTGAGCAGCCCTAGATTAACCTCACACACAAACAAGCACAAAAAACCCTCCGACTTCTCACAAACAACGGCTCTGCCTCACTCAAATGCAAAACTGAATTGCACATGTGCTACTGTGATAAATTTACAGATTTTTTCGTTGCACTTTACAGCCCTAGTTAACCAGGATTTATTTTCACACAAAACCACATCCACAGAGGCAGAGTTCTGACCTAATAAGCTGATCGTATCAGTCGTCTTGTAATTTCCAGTTCACTTTGAATCATTTTATTTCATTTTTATTGTTTACTTTTTTTTTTTTTTTTTTTACTTCATTTCTTCACTGATACTCTATACACTGACACCTCACACTTTTAAATCCACCGCTTTAGCCCATTCTCTCAGGATCAACTCTTTCAGGATAATAACTGCCTCAAATGTAATTATGAATGCAATTATTGAGCAGATGATAAAGTATCAGAGATCTGCTCCATCAAAAGTCTGCCCAACATAGTGCAGTCCCTGGACTCTGAAACAGCTTTGCACAGCAAAATTCTGGGGCAAGGAAAATTTTCTGCCAAAGTCATTTTTCAGTTAAACATAAGAACATGCCAGCTAAAGCAGTCTCGCCATTTCTCATCCCCTTTTTAAAAAAAAGCCTTTCACTGATTGGATTGTTGCTAGAAGTAACACCGCTGGCTGTGCTGTCAATGGACAATATGAATTATTTTAAATCAGTATAAGGGCTTGTGTCAGCAGATCTGACCGGGTTCTTTCTTACTAAATTTGGTAGCTGGCCTAGGCCTTGTCCCACAAGCTCCTCTAGTTTGAAAACCATGTTGAATTACCTATTTAACAACTTACCCACGAGGCACAATGTTTCCCCCGAGGCGAAGGAAACAAAACCAGCTGGCACTGAGGTAGTCTATGTTAGCTTATTTATTTTGCTTGTATTACTGATAAGGTATTGCAGGTGATGGATAGAGAGGATCATAGCACCCCCAGAGGAAATTGATTATGGGATGCTGGGATTTGCTAGATGTTCTGAGCAAAGATAATGGCAGAATTTGAGGCATGGCATATCGACTAGATTGAGATGTCAGACTAAATAGTGCTGGCAGGGGAATTGATTGGCTTATTTTGCTCAGGGTTTGTTGGCATGGAGGAATGGGCCTTAAACTCTTAATGACAGAGTAGTCTCGTTGATATAAGTCAAAGTCATGTTGACTAATGTTGCTAACTGGTATGGACAGCACATTTTAAGGCAGAGCTGAATGGTTTTCACTCATGTATAGGATAAAGATGTGGATCATGTTCGGATTGGAATACTTGGTTATTGCCTGCTGAATACTGCACGGTATAAACTGAGTAATTACCAAGACATAAAAAAACCCAATGAAACAGTATTATTTTTTTATTATATATAGTAGCATGCAACATTAGCTATGTTTACATCCACCCAAATAATCAGTTTATAATCAGATTGATGGCTTAATTGCTCCGCAAAAGCCTTCATGTAAACACTTTGTTTCGATACGGTCGGTGTGGGCCTGAAATACTCTAATCAACAGGAAAAAATAAGTATGTAAACGCTTGAATCTTTCTATTATCTCAGTCATATTCAAAAATACATTGCGCACACATTCATTGATGTGATGCATGATTACATACATTTTACGTCATACAAATGCATGTATTTTTATTTGCGTCACTAGTTGAGACTGAATGCTTACTAAATATTTACTAAAAAGCTCTTCTGACAGAAATGTCATTTTCTTTTTAGATATGCTATCAAGGCAAAAATGACAATTATACTCGTTTCCTGTGACATTATCGCGGTGGCTTTCTCTGGTTCTGATTGCGGTGACTGCAGTACACATGCACTGACTTTGTTTGAAATACATGTGATGCACATGCAAATTAATGTGTGAATCATATTGTAATGTTTAGGGTTCATATAAACAGAACTTTCAGCATCTGAATTCTGATTGGATTCATTCCAATTGACAAACATTATTGGATGCAAACATACCTGTTATTGTCACATGACTCATCACATTGTATATGAGTGGCATCCAGGTATCATCATGGAAATAAAAATAATTTTGTGCATGCAAGTTTAAGTGACATTCTGTCCTAAATTAGCACCCATGCTTACTGACCCAGAGAGAGCATCTGTCATATAAGTATGGAACAAATTCACAAACAGTATTTTCAACCACACAGTATTGTTATTTCTGCATTACAAATATTCAAATTATCACAGGAGTACTGAGATAAAAGTTATAGTTTGGATGTAAACTCTGATGTCTACGGTAGTGATCAAAATTACCTATTTGGCACTTTAAATAACGATGTATCGATTAGGTGGCAACAAGTGACTGTTAAAAGAATGTATTAGTCATTGAATCATTCATTCGAGAGATTCGTTCAAAAACACTGATTCATCCAGTAATGAAACAAGTGAAGTATTTATGGTCGAGTCATTGAATCATTAATTCGAGAGATTCGTTCAAAAACGCTGATTCATCCAGTAATGAAACAAGTGAAGTATTTATGGGTGAGTCATTGAATCATTCATTCAAACCAATTTTTTAAAATAATTTATTCAAATTAATTAAACATTTTTAAATATACTGCAGCAATTAATATTGAGCTGGAACCTCTAGTAAATTACATTATTTACATTGCATTGCGTTATTTTGTTTAGTTGTCACTTCAGAATCGTGATAATAATAATGGTGCAGCTCTAGGGCACAGGTTCAGATGTAGCTCATTTTATACAATTTGGATATCTTTCTTTCCTCTGGTCTATCTTACAAATGAAGAGAAAATTATTCAATATTACATTATGCTAAGTGGCATAAATTTGGCAGACTGTCTTCATAACATGCTAATATTTCATTCACACCATAGTTTATTACTACAGTCATGATAGAAATCTTGAGCTTCTTTCGTCTGTTCCTCTATCAATTTTCTGAACTCCCCGATGTGGGCAGGGACATCCATCAGTTTTATGCCAGTGCCTCTTTTCATGGCCTCCAGTGAGCTATAAGATGTCTGCGGCAGGTTTTCTGACTTGCCATCAACTTTAGGCACAAGATCTGCCTCAGGTTTACACATTTGTCTTTGTCTAATTCTGCTTCATACACCCCGCATATTGAGTTGCACTTATGAACAAATGCATATTGTCACAGTAATTTCCTGTCAGAACTCTGATGTCTTAGTCATCTTAGATAAAGATGTAATGTGTCGGACTCATAGGATTATTGGCTATGCTGCTTGATTTCAAATATAGCCCCAGGCTTCATATAAAAAGCACAAGCTTTTAAAAGGCAGCAGTGTACTTTCAAAAGGAGGTTTTGTTAAAGCAGTGTTTGAACCGTATCGTTTCTCTCAAATATTTCAAGCTTCGTCTAAATTGCAGCTTTTATTTGGACAGCACACGAAATAGGCACCCTCCATTTACAGAGGCAAAGTCTGTTGTAAATAACAGTTGTTATAACTTGTTTGGAACAGACATTTTCTGATTTGTGGCCAGAGTTGTTTGGAGACCAGACAAACTCTTATTCTCCCCCTCAAGAATGAGTCCGTCTGCCTTTTTCAAGCATAGAAAATAGTCTTCCTCATAAAAATTCACACTGTTAATTAAATATCCTCCATAGCACAGGGTAATAGTGTTAGTACCGTCACACAGACTGAGGCGTGAATAGGTTACTCAATGGCGTACAGCAGAATTTAATGTGCTGCATAGAATTTATTAATTAAATGGTTACATCTGGTATTCTGGTCACAGTTCCCACTGAGCAAAGCCGCTCTGTGCCACGGCCTCTCAGAACTGGTTTGCTATATTTTTGAAAGAGATGGAGAGAGTTTGGTCTCAAATCGATAGCGCATTAGGGTAAATCACGTCACCAATAATAAGTGAGCACCAAATCAGCATATTAGAATGATGAATGTGACACTGAAGACGGGAGGAAAGACTGCTGAAAATTCAGCCTTGCCATTTTAAAATATAAATCAAAATAGAAAAGTTTTTTAAAATGGTTTTAGTATTTGACAATATTACTGTTTTTTTACTGTTTTTGCTATTTTTCTGTATTATAAATGAGCATGATAAATCGTGAGCATGAGACTTCTTTCAAAAACATAAAAAAAAAACATAAAAAAAAACATGAATTACTCTATTTTTCAGTGCACTATGTTATAATATGAGCAGAAAATAATTTTGTATAACCTTTTGTCTTCTGTTTGCACTGTGAAAATGTAATTGGAATTTGTTGATAGTCAACTTTAATTTGAAATTATTTGCTTGGATCACATATAAAACTGATACAGAGACATAAATAGTGTATGATCTGGTTGATATGTGACCTGAGACAGCCAGTATGAAATTGAGCTGGACAAGGATGATCAGAGCCACCTGAAGGGACAGTAACTGGTACAGCGACACCGAACTAAAGTCATCCATCTCTCTCAACACAGAGGACATTGCTATGCATGAAAAGGGAAACCATCTCACTAGA
Source organism: Leuciscus leuciscus (assembly GCF_965113295.1). NCBI lineage: Eukaryota > Metazoa > Chordata > Actinopteri > Cypriniformes > Leuciscidae > Leuciscus > Leuciscus leuciscus. Next base: position 5,186,979 of record NC_138741.1, read on the forward strand.
ATCTTGGGAAAACACGCCTTTCTTAGCAGTTCATTTCTTTATCTAGCTTGAGGGCTGTGTTGATATTCCGATACGCTGAGGCTGAGATCTGTGTCTTGTCCCCGGGTGTCTGACATTTCATTCGCCGGTGTCCAAAGCATTGCAGCTGTGAGCTCACTGATGTCTCAAGGCATCACACATACTGAAAGAAGAACAAACATGCCACTGTTAAGACTGCACAGTAAGTCTCTCTCGCTCCTTCGCCGCCTCGCTCTTTGACTCATTCTCTCTCATATACGCATAAACTTCCACACAGACATACTCAATCTGCAACATTTCATATCTTCAGGACACCCGCATTTTCAAGTGTCACTTGGAGAGCAGAATCCATTTTTGCAGGGCATATGATAACATCGAGCATCTGTGTAGAACAAGATGATTTTTATACAGGCATACTAGTTGAATTTGTTTTAGGCCTCTGGGTGTGCAGTAATTGGTTGAACATGTACACAAATCTTGGACATTTTGGGGTTTATTTACACTTGGTCACTTTTTCACACGTTTTTACTGATCGGGCAGCCATCAGAGCATGAAAAGACTGAGTTTAAATGCCCGTCGAGACACGATTGAGATGGACAGCAAGCAGAATGTAAGAAAGAGATGTACTTATATCAGATGCAACTCTGCTAAATTAATCTGATTGCTCAGGCCACATACATACAGTAAATTCCTCCATAACCAATATATGGCAGCATATGGATGTTTGTTTAATCATTTTGACATGTTCTTAGAAAAATACTAATTCTGGGGGGTGTAGCAACCTTTATAACTACTTGTGTAATAATTATTATAAGAGCGATATTTTGCTTGGCCGTATAGTGAAAAAAATATATAAAATCTGGCTACATGGAACAACAGCTTTAAGACAAAGCAGGAATCCTTTTTCGTGGATTGAATGACCTTGCAATTGGTAATTCGTAATCCTAACATGGCTAGCGGCCAATTGCTATTCAGTAAAATCAAGTACAACTACCAAGTGAACGTCATGTCACCTAATAGTCATGAGCCATGCTGATAAGGTTACCTACGTTATATTAAGTGTCTTCTATGTATTAGCATTTAAATTAATCATTTGATCCAATGCACACACATTTTTATGTCATACTTGTATTAAAAAAAACACCTGCATGTAATTAAATCTATAATTAATTTATGTAATTACAGCTATAATTACACTGTTGATCCTACCCCTTAAACCACCTTTAAACTAAACCACACCACAAAATCTGTCCTTAACCTTAACCATATCCCACCTACATAGCAGCAAATGTTTTTTTTTTGCACACAAAAAAAGAAATAAAGAAAAAAACAGTGGTGTCCAATCTTGCTTCTAACACTGTCCCGCAGAGTTAAGCTCCAACCCTGATTAAGCAAACCTGAACCAGATTCTCTTCAGGCAGGTGTGTTGAGGCAAGTTAGAAGTAAACTTTGCAGGACAGTGGCCCTCCAGGAGCAGGTTTGGACACCCCTACTGTACAACACAATAACTACCTTGTACCTTACATGTGAGTCTATAATAGATAAAGAAACCATTGATTGCAATTCTTCAAGAGAATGTCTGAAATACAGCAACATAAGCAATATTTTCACCAGACACATCTGATAGGTCCTGCTGTCTTTAATCACAAGACTGTTATTTTAGTTCTGCATATGCATACTATGTACTTACTGTGCTTATAACTGGGTAATGACTTTGTATGTGTGGATTTCCTGCAGGGGTTCAGTCTGCAAGACTGCCGAATGACTAAAGAAACGTTATTAGCAAGATGGTAGAAAACTGTACATTTCTTGTCTATTCCACCCACTGCTACTTATACCAACGACGGAAATAAGCACAGTTACAATAGCTTAATATGTGGGAGAGCGTTGCTATAGAGAGTGACAATATTGTATTGCAATATGTAACACTTCAAAGTCAATACCAAATGAAAACTAATTAGCACATTATTTGAAATTGAAAAGGTTTATTGCCAAAATATGGTTATGGTTACACTTAGAATAGTTACAAAATAGATGTATGAGATGATAACTTATACCATTAATCTTACCCAGCATATATGTAAAATGTTACGAGAGAGAGAGAGAGAGAGAGAGAGAGAGAGAGAGAGAGAGAGAGAGAGAGAGAGAGAGAGAGAGAGAGAGAGAGAGAGAGAGAGAGAGAGAGAGAGAGAGAGAGAGAGAGATCATAAAAGAGACAGAGCAACAGTTTCAATCTTCTTTTATCCTTTCCTGACCATGTGACTAAAACCCAAATGTGAGACATTCAAACTGACCAATCAGATAATTACAACTTTCCTCACCGTACTAAAGGTGTGATAATTCATCGACCCCCAACGTACACACATCTTGGCCTACAGGCCTTGAACACTATCAGCCCCCCTGTATCTTTGGGAACTCCAAATGGTCCTTGTGGTAGAAAGAGGGAAACCAGTAAAGCAAATGTCTTTGTTCATTTCAAATATCTTGGATTATTTTCAATCCTACAACTTGGTACTAACCCTGAGCCTAAAACCTAATCTTAAACCCATGTAGTTACCTTATATTACTCAGTACTTTAAAGGGTTAACACCCTGTAACTGCACAATAAGTGCAACCATCACAAGCTTGGAGTGAAAGCATCTTAACAGCCGTTCTGCATATCGTCGCTGTCGGGCGGAAACCTCGTATGTCCAAATTTGGTCAATTTCATATTTTTTCACAAATCGATGCTATTGGTCAGTCCCCACGTGGTTCTGTTATTTTTTTACAAATTATAACCAATCTAAAGTGTTGAAAATAGCTTGAGAGCAAATCTCGTAACTCCATTGGACACTTCAACTGTCTGAGAATCCTCGTAACTCCACCTCTTCTTCACTCCGCGGGGGGCGGGAGCCTCGCGGCATTTTGTCTCCTCAGGATTGAAACTCGCAACGATTAAGAAACCCTCGTCGAGCAACACGTAAAGCAAGCCTTAACTCTGATTTTATCTGTGTTAAACTATGATATCAGTTATTGATGCATTTTAAATGTCTACGTATTACTAGGCTTATTATTAGGCTTATTATACTTGTGCATTGAAGTTTTAAAATGTATCTAATATAGCCTAATACTTGAATTGAATTAAATGTTTTGGATACCAGCTTTAAATTATTGTTTTTATTATTATTTTACTGACTCGAAGTTGGCACTGTGCATGTAAAATACCCCAAGTAGCAGGTTTTATTTATGGGAGAAAAAGGGTCTGTCTACTGGTGCCAGTAAGTTAATCCTATTTTTGCATAACTCTGTCTGTTTTTTAAACAATAACGAGTGAAAATAGTTAGGTTAGATACATTTGAGTTGGCTTGTTTTGTTAAAAATCGATAGCTGTAATGCTTCGGTGCAGAAGGAAGCCCGTGAGCCACGGAGGTAAGTTTGCGTGCAGATTAGGCAAATTTCCACCTATTAGACAACGTTAGTCAGCTCATCATTTTTTGTTCTGCTTCACTTATAGCTCTTAAACCTTTAAAATGGAGTTTAGGAAGATGTATGTAACCACGGTCGTTAGCTTTGATTAACTATTGAAGCCTTTTCTCTTGTCAAAAGGCTCAACGCGACCGCCGATTTTGTTTGCGTGCAGATTAATTTCCGCCTATTTTAGACAGCCTAATATTTTGGTATTGCATCACTCATATCTCTTAAACGTTTAAAATGGAGTTTAGGAAGATGTATGTAACCACAATCATTAGATTTGAATAGCTCTTAAAGCCTTATCTCTTATCAAAAGGCTGAACGCGACCGCAGACTGTGATAAACACTGCTGACAGCAGTGCCGTCTGTGTCCGTTCCATTCTAATCAATGACAGCGTAACCTCGTATCTCCCCGCTCCCAAGTCATAAATCTCGTATCTCCGATTAAACATGATTTTAGGGAAATGATGTGTTAATGTTGGTATACAACAGTATATGATAGCAATATAAGGTATAATACCAACTTTAACGATACAATGTTTAATAACTCAAAAAATATGCAGTTTTTTTAATTTCCTGAAAAATAATGGTTTTGGAGATACGAGGATTCCGCCCGACAGCGACGATATGCTTCATGAAACCATCATTCACGTGACTTGCTCAAAGAAAACTCTAGGAACAAGAAACCAACCACAATTTTTCAGTGTGCTTAGCCTTTAGACCGTGGAGTCCTAAGAAAATCAAAGTTACATGTAATTGGTAGACTACATCAGGCAAGAAGAAGTGGCAGCTGGCTGCTCGTAATCCGCCGAGACGAGCTATCAGAAAGTTAAGCGAGATTATACGATGTATTACAAATATGCTTAGAGTGATGAGATGAGCTACTTAAAAAGTCTTGGAGAGGAGCTTTTCTCAAACCTCCACAGGAAAAAGGGATGAAGCAATGGGGTTTAAAATCCATGTGTAATGCATCCCAGTCTGAAGGGTGGGTAAGTTGGGGTTCGGTAGAAGACTGAGAAAATGCATTGAAATATCAGGAGCTTAGAAAAAACCCCGAAAAATATAAATAAAACCACTAAACATCTTCCCGTCAAAACGCTGGATTGAGCTTATTCACACTGCATGCCATTTTTCAGGCTTTAAATAGTTTACACAGAACTGGGGGAGGGAAAGGGGGACGGGTAGCAAGTGGAAATAAATTGAAAGGTATTGTGTGGTTATGCTGCAAAAAAATCTCCCTTCTTAAATGTCAACTTAATGTTGCATGCTGTGCAAGCCCACCTTACTGGCTTTTCTTTAACGCTTGTTTTTGTGTTGGTTGCCAGGGGGCACACATTCAATTCACAACCCAACACTAGTTGATTTATTTCAGCATACAAACATGAAATATAATTTCATTTTCTTTAACACAAGATTTCCCATTGCCAAGACCTCAAGCAAAAACCTTGTAACAAACTCGCACTTCAATGAGTAAGAGTTCGCTATACATCTAAAATTATTTTGGGATGGAACCAGCTTCATTTATAAATGTTCAATATACCAATCGTACAAATGATCTAAAATATATACAAAAGAGTTAAAAATACAAACTAAATAGTTCTGCAAGGAGAATGAATTGGAAGGACACATAGATAGAGGACACACAGCGGTGTGATAAAGCAGGTAAAGCAGTCCTTTCAATTGCAGAGAAATGTGACGATGTAAGAGGGAAGCCATGCTTTCCTCTTCCCAAACAGCTCTATCTATCTTCTAGTACATGCTTGTATTTAAACATAACAAACAAGAAGACTAGCACCCCCTAATGTTGGGTAGTATGACGACAACATAGTACAATATTCAGCTGTTACAACCTAAAGATTTTCATGGACAAATCCAGTGCCCATTGTCCATAAAGTTTGTTTCTCTCCTCCTTGCTCTTAAGGCTCAACATTTAAAGTGCCCCATTATGCTTTTTCAAAGATGCCCTTTGATGCAGTGTGTAATATAGCTGTTTGTGAATGTAAAAGGTCTGCAAAGTTTGTAAAAATGAAATGCATGACAACATAAAGTTGTCTCCTAAATGATAGAATTGATTCTGAACTGCCGAAAAGAGTAAGCAATTCCAGTTTTGTTTCCTGTTACAAACCACGAAGAACGCCATCGTTCCTGTTTGTATCGCTGTGTATCAAGCGCTGAGGAAACCTGGAATTCAGATTAGGTAGACCAGTCACAACAGACTGGGCCGTCTGGCCAATCAGAGCAAAGTATTCTCACGGAAAGGAGGGGTTTAGAGAGACTGAATCTTCGAATAAACCGTTTTAAGACTCTTTGAGAAATTAGGTGATGTGCAATGTATATTATTAGGTGTGTGTGTGTGTGTTTTATTTTTACCTTGCATGTAAAACTATTCTAGGCGACCTCCAAAACTAAATTAGGATCCTTTAAAATAGCATAATTGGTGCACTTTAAACAAGTGTTTAAAACGCATAATAAGGCTGCCAAACTGAATTTGCACCAGTTCGAGAAGATGCGTAAAACAGGCCCAATCCTGCAACACAAGCGTCATTATGAAATCTCCCAACAGAAACGTTAAAAAGTTATTCAATGCCAGTTCTAATTAGAGGTCGACCGATTCATCGGTCGGCCGATTAATCGGCCGATTTTTTGCATTTTTTACATAATCGGCATCGGCCAATATCCAAGTGTATCAAGCCGATTATTAGGCGGGCGCATCTGTGGACAGCCTAGTGTTGTTGTTGTGGAACACGTGTTCGACGCACGCTGCGCCTAGAGTCATTTTCCAGCAGAGTGAGCAGAGCTCATCCAGTGCCTAAGGAAGGAGCTAAGTTCCTTGGAGAAAACTCCTTTATATTTAATTAAAAACTTTTGATATGTTACTGCCAACTTCGAGAAAAAACATGAATAGGCGACATGACGTTCGGCTACTTTGAAATTGATAGCGTAGTTGAGATTGCATTATCACAGCAGAAGGGTTGCTATCATGTTACAATAAGTAAGCAAGAATTTACAGACAGTGAATCTGAGACTTTTATTTGTTCTGTTTGTGTGTCTTATATTTGAGAGGGTTGTCACTCAATGCAGAGAAATAAGTCATAAAAAAAAAGAGACCAACTATAGGCTAGTGAAGGACTGGCTTTGCTTTGCTAGCCGTCGCTAGGGTTGGGTATACAGACAGACCCGGTGCTAATACGGCACTGGTGCCTTAACGACCGGACCGAATATCAACGCGGATTTCTGTGCTTCATTTCGGTGCTACTGTTATGTCTGTGCTTCTCTTGGATGCTCTGAAAACGGACGTTAGAATAACAGAAACATCGCTTCGCTGCACGTGACGCTAGTCAGCAGCTAACTTTAGCATTCCGTTAGCAAGTAGCTGGATTAAACACGGTTAAAATGCTGGCCAAACAGTGTAAAGTGTGACTGTATTTCACTGTAGACTAGGGGTGGAACGGTACATGTATTCGTATTGAACCGAATCGGTACAGGCTTCACGGTTCGGTGTATAAATTTCCACGGAGAATACACGCTATAAAAATAAATAAAACTCGTGTGCAAAGTAATGCGGAACTACTGTTAGATACGCGGGTTCTTTAGGGACACCTAATCTGTAGCCCCGCCTTAGCTCAGGCTGCAATGTAAAGATTGCAATGCTGGGATATGTTGTGTGTGTGTGTGTGAGAGAGAGAGAGAGAGAGAGAGAGAGAGATAGGCGCGGGCGCGATCGAAATGTCGCGTGTGTTTAAAGTCGCAAAGTGTTTACTTATATTTGTGTGTGCGCGCGCGTGTGTGTGAGGCGCGATCGAACAGTGGAAACATAAAAACATACTCCGTCATTTTGTTTATCAGGACATCATTCAAACTGCAAAGTGTTTAAGTTACTGTTAATTAAAATGTTAAGGAAAACAAATATATTAATCTGAAATGTAGCAAATTAATGTTCAATTCATTCAGGTACAATTACCAAACATATCTCAAGGTCTTTTTGTCTTTTGTACAAGTGCAGATTGGTAAAGTGTTCAATAAATGTTTTTGTTGAGAAATTTTGTCTATCTTAAGTAATTATTTGTGTTACATTTTATCTTTCAAATAGAGGTTAAAAACAAGCGCATAATCGGCCAAATATCGGCCAAAATAAATCGGCAGCATTTATCGGCCATCGGCCGACCCGGATTTCAAAAGATCGGCATCGGCATCGGCCTGAAAAAAACCATATCGGTCGACCTCTAGTTCTAATGCAGGAAAAAAAATCAATCCCTTTATTGTGTTCTTGAAGAAAATGAGCCTCTGGATATTTCTGTGGTTTAAACAAAGGAAATCAAGGTCAAGGCGACTTTCAGGATCATTTCTTGGGTCTGGGTGTGATTATGATTTACACTCTCTGTTCACCCGCAGTTGGGTTTAATTTATTACGGGTTACTGCTGACTTTATAACAGCTTGCCTTTGTGAGATGCCCCGGATTTCATCATTCTGGTCTAGATACACTGATGTGTCACTCACGTAGTTGAATACCGGTGGGGGCTAATGCTAATGATGCTGACCAGCCAAACCTTGACATTCTGGTTGTATCCCATTACCTTGTCATGCATATGAAGGATGTTAGTCACATACAATTTTTTTTCACATACAAAGGCAACCAACAGAAAACAAGATACATGTCGATGATGTCAATGATACAAGCAACATTTGCTTACACAAAACCTCAAACTTAAGCTTGCCAGAGTATTCTATTGTTGCCTTGCGAGCAGTAGTATTTACTTTAATATACTCTCAGTGTATTGAAAAAACACACAGTACACTTATAACATAAGTATTACTGCAATCCAATCGATACAAATAACCAAGAAAGATGGCATGTGCAAGTCAAATGAGAGTTCAGTTTGGCTTCATTTTGTCATGATAAGGATTTGCTGTTATCTAGAACCATGTTATCCTTCCTCTTAGATTTATATTCAGCATTTCAGGTAGGATTCACCAATATTGAACTACAGTACAAATAAAAAATAAGCCTCTTTATTATATTCTGTACATATTATATTCAGACCCGATGGATGTGGTACTGTAGAACAAATCCTTATTATGCATTAAACATTGATTGAACTGACAACATTAGGCTTGCCAGTATTCATTGTTTGAGATAATACACACATGCCTATAATACAGTGAATGTTTGCAGTCCAGCATGGCAGTCTGCAAGAAGTGTGGCATTAGAAAAGAATATGTGGTATTAAAAAATAAAAATAAAAATGCAATGTGCGAGTCTGATTTTTATTACTTTTGTGGCCTTTCTTCAATAGGAAGCACATTATATTTCTAGGTTATTTTATTACCCAGTGAACATTACTGATCCCAAGTAACATCTCTTTCCGACATGCTGCTCATAGCAAGAAGAGAAGACAGCGCATTGAACCCAGCGGTCCCTCTCAAATTGCCGAACCTAGATAAGTGGACATGCCCATGGGCCTCAAGCAAGAGGCACATAATAACAACATGGAGGAATATGATAAGCTCTTATCTGAGGGGCACTTGTCCCAAACCTAGTGGAAAATGTGATTACACCTCTCTACAGGAGAACCAAGAGTGTAAGGTAGTCGTAAAAACAGCCTCCTGAACTAAGGCTATGTCTTACATTAGGGCTTGCACTGAGTTCTTGCGTTGAGAAGTCGTATTACAATCTGTAAAGAAAAATAATATATGATCTATTTCTGAGGACTATGATCAATGTTAGCTGTATCTATGCATCGCAGCAGTGATAAAAAACGATCACTGGGGTTTAAAATAATATTATAAATGAATGTCCATGGGAGATAGCGTGTCTCTACATGTTTAGTATCTATTTCCCTGAGGATTTTCCCCTATATAAGCTGCAACACTGTGGAACTAGCTTTACATCAATATTCTTGAGACCAAACACAAGGTCATAAGCCAAATGAAACTTAATTCACTTCATGATATTGATTCTGTTCAAATGCATCTCTTTTGATGGCATGACAAGAGCAATTTTTATTTACTGTCTGACTTCATAGTACCAAAGCTACAGTTGTATGAAATTCACATTATCTGGGTCACAATAGTACATGTGCTTTAACCTTACCTTTACCTTTACATGTAGTGGTTGACTGATATTGATTTTATTGATGGCCAATGCCGACATAGTCCAAATCTGGAAAGGAGTGGTTTTGATGCATTAAGTTGTTTTTATTGTCTTTTATAACAAGCATATTTTATTTAAACACATTAAAATGCATATACTGTATATTAGAGTGGCCTAAATGTCAAACTAATTTAAAGATAGTAAAAATACGAATTAAATTTAAATTGATTTTACTTCATATTTACTTAATTATAATAAAGAAATATTATAAAGTAATAAATATAATATTAATATATAAATATAAAATATATAAAGATATAAATATGTCACACAAACAGACTTAAACTTCTTGATTTTGTAATATTGAATATGTAATATAATCAATATTTCTTCAGTATTTTTATTTTTTATTCCCTCAACCATCTGCATGCAAAAAAAAAAATCTAACAATCTAAATAAGAGGTAAAAGGTACATTACATAGTTTATCTTAAAATTTACATTTTTGCAAAATTCACCTAAATGACTTTGACGGCACTATTTATGTAAGGACATGTTCCTTCTGATTTTTAAATGCAAAAAAATCTAAAGGGACACATGCTAACAAGTTTGAATGAGCATGACACCTCTTCTGCAGGCATATTGTACTTTTTGTCTTTAATATATTTTGCAGCTGATCAATGGTGATGTAAGGTTAATCAAAGGGCCAGTGAGCTGTTGGTTTCACAATAAAGGTCATAGTCAGGTTAAAAAATGTTAGTTCTGTTGGCCATATTGAAAGCTATAGATTTTTTCTGACCATAGATCTAATGGAGGATTGTATACTATATATGACCCTGGATCACAAAACCAGTCACGAGTCGCACGGGTATATTTGTGGCAATAGCCAACAATACATTATATGGGTCAAAATTATAGATTTTTCTTTTATGCCAAAAATCATTAAGACATTAAGTAAAGATCATGTTCCATGAAGATATTTTGTACATTTCCTACCATAAATATGTAAAAAAAAAAAAAAATTGTGAGTGAATGCAGCACAATTGCGAACATAAATGGACAACTTTAAAGGAGATTTTCTCAATGTGTCTCAATGATTTTTTTTGCACCCTCAGATTCCAGATTTCAATAGTTGTATCTCGGCCAAATATTGTCCTATCCTAACAAACTATACATCAATGGAAAGCTTATTTATTCAGCTTTCATGTGATCTATAAATCTCAATTTAAAACACATTAAATTCCTGTGACTGGTTTTGTGGTCCAGGGTCACATGTACTTCTGAAATCAAATCAACTCCTATTGGACCAATGAGCTGGCAAAGCTTATAGTCACTTTTTTTTCTTTTTTGCATGCAGTGTGAAGGATTTTCATGATTATTTTTCTATTCTAGCTTCATGCTATTAAACTTTTTGTATGGCTCCAGAGTTGAGGAAAATAACATATGTGTTTCTTAGCTCAGCCAGTGTAACTTATTGAACAGAGGCGCAGAAGGTTAGCCCAGGTTACTTCTATAATAAGAGTGGGCTTGTTTTTTGTCAGGTGGCTGAGCAACTCCCATTTTGTGTTTGGATTTGTGTGCGGAGCCTGCTCTGAAACCTCTGACCCTCATAAAGCCTCTGTATTGACGCAGGCAAATTGAGGCTGTCTGCAGACCATGTGGAACAGACTGTTCTTTCAGATGCGCCATTCTCAGTATTCTTGCTCATTGGGTGCCTTTTTAGTCATTTCTTTGTTCTTTGTTCTCTTTTTTTTCTTTTTTTTTAAGAAACTGCTTGTTTTGAATCTTTCTTAACTACTTATTTCGAATCTTGAATCAACATTGTTTTTAGGCATGCTCTGAACATCACATTCTATGAATCGATCAGTAGTCACAAAACTTGGCTGATTTCACGAACCGATTGCAATTTAATGATGTAAAACCATTAGCCTGGGAAAACCCAGACAACTTCCGGCAAATTTAGATTTGCCCTGCAATATAGGGCTGCACGATATTGGGAAAAAATGACATTGCGATATTTTATTTTTCTGCGATATATATTGCGATATGAAATCTAATCTATTTTTTTCTTACAAACAAAAATGGGGTAAGCACACTTACATTCTCATTTTAAATGATTTAAACATCAGAGTATTATTTAAATTAGAGTAAATGATTTGTTTTTGTAACTTTAGGATATGGTTTGAATTGTTAACATTACTTAATGTATCTAATAACTAACATGAACTTACCATGAGCAATACTTTTGTTACTGTATTTATTAATCTTTGTTTATCTTAGTTTATAAAAAAATACAGCTGTTCATTGTTTGGTAATGTTACTTCACAGTGCATTAACTATGTTAACAAATACTGTACAACTTTTGATTTCAATAATGTAGGCTATAGCCTAAATGTTGAAATTAACAATGTTGTAGAAGTGCAGTTTACTAATAGTAAATGTTAACTAAATAGTTTAATAAATAGAACATTATTGTAAAGTGTTACAGATTTTTTTATACACCAATTCAGACGTCTCGTGAGTTCAGTGTTGGACAGGTCAGTTGTTTAAACCATTCATTAAATTGAATCGGTTCAAAGGAATCATTAGTTCGCGAATCGGACGTGTAGTCTACGGCACGCGCTGTGTTCATCTCAGCAGTTTAGGATATCGCACAACATTTGTCAACACAGAAAACATTTCATCACTGGATAGTTTTTTTCGACATCATCGTGTCAATTGATTTTGATTAATATGCGCGAGGGAGAGAGAGCAAGACAGCGCTCGTGTTGTTTGAAGACGGTGAAGGTGAGCGCGCGCGCTGCCGGGGCTCTCTCGCTCTCTCTCTCTGCTCGTTCTTTATATGCGCCCAGTTAAACTGACATGACTTAAAAACACATGCAAAACTTTATAAACATGATAAACTTTCACTCTATGATGGTTAAGCTGTGCAATTAATCCGCGAATCACATGCGTCAAGGGCCGGGGAGCAGCTGGCCCGTACGGTTAATGAATCAATCACGGATCAACTACGACAGCCTACATCGCACATCCTGCGATGTGACTATCGTGGATTCGTACATCGCGATATCGATGCTTAAAGGAACACTCCACCGTTTTTTGAAATAGGGCTTATTCACTTTCTTTCCTACATTTAGATAGGTGGGCAAATGCATTTTTGTCTCAGTGCATGCATTGTTTTAGTTTGACAGGGTCGGCGCTAGCTTAGCTTAGCACAATGAATGGAATCCTTTGTTGCCAGCTAGCATGTCCTGAGTAAAAGTGATATAAAATTTTTTAAAACCCCACCTAATTAGTGATCGACCGATATTGATTTTTTATAACCGATACCGATACCGATTATTTGCATGTTTATGTGCCGATTACCGATATGCAGAACCGATATTTATTTACTGTTATACTTCTGTTTTTGACACAATTATTACAACACAAATGAACTGAACAAACAATTGTATTTATAACAATCACTCCCTCCTTGCATACATAAAAAACTTTATATTTATACACAAATAAATAGAGGGGTCTGGGTCCAAAAAATAAAGTGCATTGTTACTAAGTGTCTTTGTTTAAAAATAAAAGCTTTGATGAGGTAAAAAATAAAGCACAAAAATTATTCTAACATATATTCAAAGATAGTTGAGTGATGTATCTTTAAGTGGTTCCACATGTTGGAGGTATTTTTTGTATTGTATTTTGTATTGAAATGTAATTCATTTTAAACAGTTTTAGAAGGTTTATATGTGCCATTTAATAGGTTTAAAGAGTGAGGAATAATTCACTGGGTAATATTAATTCACTGAATAATATTAGCTGGAATATAACATTATCAGGAAAGTAACAAACAAAACAGCATATTTGCATTTTCCAACTAGTATGTTATTAATTATTAATAATGTTTTTGTCGGTCTAGATCATGAAATCCTTTCTGACAAAGTGCTGTTTATCTATGCGTTTACACAGAACTATATAACTTACTCAACCGCGATCGCGCGTGGAGATAATAAATAATTAATTTCCACAGAGCGGTATTTATTTAGATTTGTATTAGCGAAATAATGGTTATGCAGTAAATGATAATATAGTTTAGGTTGTTTAAACGAGATAATCTTGTCAAAAGTTTCATGCAGTAGCCGTGCTTGAGCATTCCTGGTCATCAAACCAGTGAGTGCGCAGCAATATGAACAAACTTTTTTTTTTCGAGACTATATAAACAGCACTTTGTCAGTTGACATTTCATGATCTAGATTATGAAATGCCAACTGACAAAGTGCTGTTTATCTATGCATTTATTTTACACAGAACTCAACCGCGATCGCGCGTGGAGATAATAAATAATTAATTTCCACAAAGCGGTATATTTAGATGTGTAACGTTATTAGCGAAATAATTGCTATGTAGTAAATAATATAATCTAGGATGTTTAAACAAGATAATCTTGTCAAAAGTTTCATTCAGTGGCCGTGAGCATCCTGATCATCAACCCAGTGAGTGCTCAGCAATATGAACGAACTTTTTTCTCGAGACTAATGGTGAGCAAATACAACTGATAGAGAATTAAATTCAGTGCTTTTATTTTCAACATGCACTCATTCATGTCTGTTTTATTTAATTCATGTAAAGTTACGTCTTTATTGGGGCAGGACATGACGGATTACGCTACGTGACTCCATGAGTTCGTCTCAATTTTTTAGAACCAAGCTGCATAAATAAACTAGGCTATATCAGGCATTCATGTCTCAAATCTCATTTCTGCATGTCTGTTATGTTAAATAAAGTTGAAAAATTAAAGCAAAGCAAGCAGAACATATGTTTTACCTGTGCACAGAGTTGTTGTTGACTGATCTCCTCAGACGCGGGCTGCAATGGCGGAATTCTCAAAACGGCCACAAGATGGCGCCGTTTATCGGCGAATCCGATATTACAAAACCGATACCCGATTATGGGAAAATGCTTAAATATCGGTAAAAATATCGGTAAACCGATACATCGGTCGATCACTACACCTAATTACTTCTTGTGGCCTGCGTATTCACAACAAGTACAAATAGTGATGCAGATTAACACTAGGCGATTTCCTAGGCAGATATTGACTTATATATTAAGGACTATATTAGGGGGAAGCACAGGCGAAGCACTGCTACTTGGGCGTGATATCTCTGCGCCCAAGTAGCAGTGCTTCACCTGTGCTTCCCCCTAATATAGTCCCAAGTCAATATCTGCATAGGAAATCGTCTAGTGTTAATCTGCATCGCTATTTGTACTTGTTGTGAATACGCAGGCCACAAGAAGTAATTAGGTGGGGTTTTTAAATTTTTTATATCACTTTTACTCAGGACATGCTAGCTGGCAACAAAGGATTCCATTCATTATGCTAAGCTAATGCTAAGCTAAGCTAGCGCCGACCCTGTCAAACTAAAACAATGCATGCCCTGAGACAAAAATGCATTTGCCCACCTATCTAAATGTAGGAAAGAAGGTGAATAAGCCCTATTTCAAAAAACGGTGGAGTGTTCCTTTAAACGACACATCGTGCAGCCCTACTCTGCAAGTAGTCTGGCAAAGAGCTCATTCAAGCCCATTTCTAATCCGTCGAAATCGCGGCACCAATCAGAAACGTTGGGGCGGGCTTTACACAATGACGATCGCTCTGATTGGTTTTAGGTCTATCCAATTGCGACCAGAGGCATTTGAGCGACGTCCGTTGGTGAAGCGCACCAACTTTTAAATGCATTATTATATTCAAATTGCAAACACATGAGGACAGTCTCCATGAAAGACCCACTGGCAGATGAATGTGCTATTACATTTCTCTCCGAAACGGTAGGAAATGAAATTAGATTTAATAGAGGATTTTAACTGTGACAAGATGATTGACAGGGCAGTTTATGTGACAGGACACACGCGACAGATCCGTCCGATAAAGATGACGAAGTAGTATGTCCCAAAGTTTGCCTACTTTTTTGCTACACATTCAAAAGTAAATACCTTTTCTTCACAAAAAGAGTACATACTTTTATGGCGTAGTGTAACTTAGGCGAATTGGGACGCAGCATATGGCTTTACACGATGACGATCGCTCTGATTGGTTTTAGGTCTATCCAATTGCGCCCAGAGGCATTTGAGCGACGTCCGTTGGTGACGCCCCTTTGGAAATGAGTTATTAATGAAGCTTTGCCAGAACATAACTCAGTTACTACTGAGAATGGTCTGGTTTTAACCAGGCTATAAAACCATAACAAGTCGCCACCTACGCACATGTAAACAGTATACAGATGAGGCTTTTGCACCACGTTATGGTTTGTTCCTATGCAAAACATCAGTAAACCATAGTAAATCACACATCTTTATTTAGAACGGGTTGTCTTGATTCAAACAAGCCCACAAACAATAATTCTGGATTGGGTCAACTTACCCTAATGGCCTAATTGTATCTTTTAAATTATACATCCGCATTTGTGTATCCATGACCACGGACAGTCGGATAAACAGAGGGTTATTAACAAGACAGTTATTGTAAGAGTAGGTTTATCACGGAAAATAGTATCATACTTTGTCTACTCTTTAAACAGCATAATGGTAAAAATGGCAACAGCTTTCTTACCTCTACGCGACGGCGTTTTGCTTCGGGTGGCCTAAAACACTTTCAGTTTTTCCGCTACGACATTCTCTCTGTATTTACGATTCTTTGCAGCCTTTAGCCACTGAATACACCGCACTGGATCCTTCACTGGAAACAAAATAAACTCATTCCTGATAATCGTTTACTCTTTACATTCTTGCATTCAAGAACAATACAAGTCGATACCATTATGACTAAAAGTTTGCTAAGAAGTATTTCCTACTAAGCCTATCCAATAGGAGCAGACTGGTGGGAGTGGCCTTGGACGGCAACATGCCCAGTGCATTATGGGTGTTGCAGTTTTCCTATCGATTTGGCAAAAGGGATGACAACAGACATCATCATCAATTCATCAGAAGGGATTAGTGCCATCTATGGTCAAGAGACAAGTCACATTACCCTGTCTTACCATATAGTATATTCTGTTTGTTGTTACAACTTGGTTTGTTCTGTTTAGATGCACTTTTATGTTTATGCTTTGTAAAGAACAATGAGCAGAAAGCTCTTTAAATTAAACATTGTGATTATTATTAGTATTATTAGTAACTTGGTAAATTGCATGGTACGCCATGTGATATCAACATGTTGGCAGACACACTGTAAAAAATCTCAACTCGTTATATTTTTGTTTCTTTTTTTGCGTGAGCTTTTTGAGATATTGAGAACTTTTTTCAATTATGATTTCATCAATTCAAATACACTGGACAAATCAATTGGATAAACATGACACATTAAGTTCAGTTTACTAAGATCAAAAATATTTGTTTTCTTCTTTTTTTATTGTGAATAAGGGGCGACCCACCAAATATTTAAATGTGGATTTTTTTCATCTTCTCATATTAGCTAAAATTGGTATCATTGGAATGGAGCCAGTCATCCATCAAAAGAAGATGCATCTCAGAATGTTCTCACTGTGACTGTAAAAAAAACACAAAGATGCATGCAAAACAGGCGGTGTGTAATGATATGGAACAGGCTGTTATGGAAAATCTGTCGTCTTAAAGTGTGAATGGCCTAGGGTGTTTTCCTTTTTCTGTTTTAAGTTTAATCTAATGTTAATTGATGATATTTCAACAGTTGTTCTCTTGAGGCTCAACCACTGAGTGTTCATCTCAAGAGCCTCTTTTAGCCAAACAGGGGTGTTTGTTTATTCTGAATGCAAATGTCAGAGTTTGTCACTGAGCGCTTTACAGCATCTTTCCTCATTTATCTCTAAAGTCTCTTTAAAAAGGTCAAATCCCTCCATTAGATGCTGATGCTTTTAGATATTGCAAGCGATTTGTACTGTTTCATTTAATTGTGGGTATTCAAAATACTTCAAACAATTGTTTTCTTTTGTAGTCATTTTAATTTTTTTTGTTTTGATGTTTCATAAATGCATTTAAGTGCAGGTCAACCATTTTATGTCAGTTCACATATCACTGAGCTTGAGTTTAGGATCATAGTGAGATTTAAACACGTTTCCTAGAATGCACGATGGCTGATTTTTATTGTTTCCCACAAAAAGATTGCATCATATTACACACACACACACACACACACACACACACACACACACACACACACACACACACACACACACACACACACACACACACACACACACAGTTCTATTTAAAGAGCTGTCAATACCCAACCCATCTGATGTCGTCTGCATGGCTGCACTGACTTGAAGCCGAATAGGGAATACGCTTCACATGTGATGCGGTAAACTGGTGTGAAGGAAATAAAAAAAAGAACACTAGCTAGACTTGAGCAAGCGTGCTGCTAATCCGACTCTGAGCATATGGAAATTGTTGATGCCTCAGAGCAAAAAGAAATGCAAATGGAGGAGTGTGGAAATTGTTTTCCAAATTGTCATGTTTTGCTCTTATCGGCATCCTCGCTGGAATTATTTGATAAAGTGGGATCACAAACAAATGTTCGGATAGAATGACATTTTTGTCATATTTACTCACCCTCATGTTGTTTTTGCACGACTTTCTTCTTTGGAACACAATGCATGAATACACAAAATGATGACCTCTCTTTTCCAGATAGTAAATGAGGACTGACAAAAAAAAATGTGCAATAATATTTTCATAAATATTGTACATGTGACACATGATATGTTCCAAGTCTTCTGAAGCTATGATTGTGCGAGGAACAGACCGAAATTGAATACACTATTCACTGATGATCTATAATTCACTCCAGTTGGTTGATAACACTGCAAATCTTATCAGTTCAGTTCATGGAAAAAAATAACAATAATTCAGACTAGTTTTATGAACTGGATCAATCAAGTCATTGAAAAGATCTGACTCAATAAAATGAACTGTTCATAAACCAGACATCGCTGTTTCTCTCACGAACATGCCAAGAAGAAATGGGTGGATGTCCTTGGAAGATTTTCAGTGAATAATTGCTTACATTTCTATTGTATGTATTCAGGCCTCAAACTGAGGTTATTATAAAAGGCCCTGGAGTTACATGGACTTCCGAAGGCAGAAGATTTGAAGAATCAGCGGTTAAATGCATCTTTAGCACTCCTCAGCAGTTCAGCCACAGCTTTTTGTTGTATTCTCACTATTTGTATAACGACGGCTTTCTAAACTGTGCAGTCCGATGCAGTTCAGTGCATTAACGTACATTCAGTTTTTACAGTGATGCAGAGAAATTACATATAACCTAATATCTGAAATGTAAGAGAGGTATCAAATAAAAAAGTGACCACTTTGAAAGATTTCCGAAGTTGATTTGGGTCGATCAGCTTGTTGTTCTTGACTGTCAATATCGAACTTGGGCTTAAACTGATACAGTTACACCATAGTGTAATTACAGTGTCGTCACATTTCCGACACATAAGTGGTAGACCAATCACAACAGAATGGGGCTGGCGGACCAATGAGAGTACACTACGCTTTTCAGAAGGTTTTAAAGACACTGATCCTAAAACAGAGGATAAAAACAGGTGCTGCAAATAAATAATGTAAAAGACTCCCTAAACAAAATTATGAGCCTGTAAATATTTATGCCTTTTATGTATATGTATATCTTTTTTTAAATTAATTAATTCATTTATTTTATTTTATTTATTTTTTAAATATTTTTTTTCCAGTATGTGTTCTGCACATGAACACCGTGGAGAGAAAATATTAAGCAAAATTGTTTCTTTCTCTTTTCTTTGAGGAGTATTGTTTGCTTTTATACAAACTAAACAAAATGCATTTTCAGTGCAGAATGTGGAGGTTTTGAAGGTTGACAACCACAGTCCTGATTCACCCTTTATTATATTGAAAAAAAGTAGACAGTATTTCCTAGAAAATGCATTATTATTAACATGAGGACACTTGCCCTAGAAATGACTTTCTATGGAAAGAAAGAAAGAAAGAAAGAAAGAAAGAAAGAAAGAAAGAAAGAAAGAAAGAAAGAAAGAAAGAAAGAAAGAAAGAAAGAAAGAAAGAAAGAAAGAAAGAAAGAAAGAAAGAAAGAAAGAAAGAAAGAGGCTAGGCATTATTATTACAGGAGAGGTATAAAGATAAGAATTCATACATAGAAACAGGATATTACTGGAGCTCCTCTTATTATTGGTCTCATCATCTGAAATGACATCCTCCCTCTTTCAAATAAACATTACTTGGAAATGAGTGTGTTTTTGTTTGTCCAGCCATGACAAGTGAAGAGACTCTCTCCAGTGAGGTACAAACATTATGGCACATTACACTGTGTCCACACAACTACACAAAAGAACAGAAAAAAATAAGAATAGTTATAAAAAGAGTCTGTGAGCTTTCAAACACATTCCCTCCGCTTCAGCGTGTCATGTTGCATTACACTAGAAGCGTGTTGATCGACAGGCCATCTGACATCGTGGAGAATGCTACACAATGCTTTATATTAAGCTAACATAAATCTTATTGTGACCACAAAGCTGCATTTATTTGCTGTTCAAACCCCTGCTGTAAAAATGTAATTTAATAAATAAACTTTTATCTGGACTTCCAGGGGATTTAAATGGTATCACACTGTTGTAGAAGCAAAATGGACGTCAAAGGAAAATAAATCACCATTTTAAAGATAGCTTGTTTGTTAAATCCAAACATCCTGGCATTTGTGTTGAAAGCAAGAACATTTAGGTGATGTTTTTAACATGCATTGTTGAACGACAATAATTGTGATATTTTTTCTGCCTTTTTGTTGTAGACTGAGAGCTTTTTGTGGGATAAGGTGTGAGCCTGCTGAGAGCGTCGGAGAGTGTGTGAAATCAAGGCTGCGAGAAGGAACCATATGGCACAAAACACAATATAGGTAAGAGTGAAGTACTTGTTGATGTGGAAGTGTGCATGTATTCACACCCGTAGATTCAGCCAATCTACACCTGCTTTACCTGTGCTTTTTGTTTTATGAAAGTGATGAAGAACTTCACTTAAACCGAGATGTTATCGGTTTAAGCTTATACATCGCTCAATAGTTTTGTTTGTTTGTTTAGGAGAGAGACCTTGAAGATGAGTTGGATAATTTTAAAGATCATGTTTTTGTCATTGTCCCCTTGAGAAGGGCGCTTGGCTTCTGGTTGGTCCCTAAAATTAGTTGACTGTAACTTGAATTAGTGCTCAAGTTGGGGTTTCTTTTTTTCTTTTTTTTTTAAGGAGAATGAAGAATTTAGGATTGTTACATCTGTGATGGACACTAGAGAGCATATTACAACCATACTGTACAACCCAAAAAATTTTTTTTTTTTTTTTGGGACTGGACATTCATTCACCTTATAGACATGGCATGTGAATGGCATACAGTATGTATATATAATGAAATGGAATATATAATGGTCCATGTGAGGAATTGCTCTCCCTAAGCTGTAGTCGTAGAAATATGTTGTTATCATATATCTACAACGTGTAACTGTTCAAAAGCAGCAATAATATTTTGGAAATAATATTAGTTTATATCTAGTATACATGTGCATGGGGGAAAAAATTGCCTCAAACTCCATTTAAAAAGGCAGTTCAGAATATACAGTAGCATTGTTTTTCATGTGCATCTGAATACATTTCTACTACAAATAATGTCAGGGACGTATATCCCTCTTCTCACATCACAAGATATCTATGATTTTACAGGAATCTCAAGTATGATGATATTTTGATCCACATCATTTTCCACATAGAAAAATTTGTGACCGTAAATCTAATTTATTTCTCATATCCACACAGAGATGCAATGCAATATACAATAAAATCTCAATCCATATGGCAATTTAGCATCGGTCCCTTCGACTTACTAAAGATAAAAGAAAACGGACCGCAGATAAAAGTCACTGGGAGCAATGGCAGATGAGTTTACCATCAAGAGCAATAGACATGTTCGGAGAGACTACTATCTGTCTGCATGTAGCTTTGTCTCCCTGCATTCATTTTTTAAAAGCAGGATGCACAGATGTTAAGCCATTTTTTTTTTTTTACCAGATTATTGTAATAAAAAATGTATGGGAGACTGAGGGAAATTATAACAGGGGCAAATGTAGCAAACTACATGTATTCAATTCCAAATAAGTTCAAGTACAAATGAGTTTCACAGCACATGCAAGTGTGATCGTTTCACTTTTCTACGATTTCCAACATGTCCATATCTTTGAATTCAAACTAATGTCAAATTGTCTCAAAGTTGATGGGTAAATGTAAATGATAACATGAATGACAGATGTTCACTTACATTGTTACCAGTAACAGTTACCATGTTGGGTTTCCATGTTTTATGGGGACTTTGCATTGACATGATGATTTTTATACTGTACAAACTGTATATTCTATCACCTAACCCTAACTCTACCCCTGATCAAAACCCTCACAGGAAACGTACAAAATGTTTACATTTTCAAAAAACAAAACATCACTTAGTATGATATATAAACTGTTTTCCTCGTGGGTACCAAAACATTTCCCCACAAGGACAAGGGTTTTGGATACTGCCATCTTTTTGGAAAAATATTGTCCCCAGAAACACACACAAGCACGCACGCACGTACACACACACACACCCACACCCACACCCACACCCACATGTATAAATAAATTAAATTAATATTTAAATATATTACAGCAGCAGTTATATTAATTGTGCTCTTATAATAGGTGGATTGTTTTTTTTTATTTTTTTTTTATTTTTTTTTTTAAATTGCTCCAAACTATGGCCATATTGCAGGGGTTATTATCACACTAGGTCTTCTATTAAATTTAGAATTATATCCTAATCTATTTATAAGCCTATTAATGTTACAGTCACTTTTGGAACATATAAATGGTTCTTATACCAAAAGGAGAAGTAGATGTAGTTTTTGAGTTATACAAGAAAAATAAGAAATGCTACAACTGGTCTCCCTGCTATTTATTGTAGAGCAGGAACAAAAGCAAGCAGGGAAGGATACTTTTGTATTCTCCATCAGTTCGTGTGTTCTGTCATGGTAGTTTTTTGGTAATAATGTGACATGACACATTATTGAAGTGCACCTAGCATGAGAAAATGTGACACAATGGCTTCTTCAATTTTCTGTGCCCGTCAACTGTCAGAAAAAGGTCTGTTGAATATTCATTGAGACTGAAATAACAGCAGTGGATGTTTCACTCTGTTCTTTCAGTTCAGGGGATTTTTATTACATAATCAGAGATGTTATCAATGTTCATATTTCAGTTCTTTCACAATGGGGTATTCAATATCATATATATTTTTACCTTTAGAGCATTGTGTCTACATTGTGAGTATACATATCAAATTAAAAAAAATATTATGCTATGATAGATCTAACTTCACAGATGCACCATCAGGGGAAATACTTTTTTTTTTTTTTTTTTTAAGCATCAGCACACCTACAAAGAGGCCTATAGATCTTAAAATATATATATATATATATATTTCATCAGTAGGCCTTTACAGCTAACCTTTCAATCCAAAAATAAATTATTCTGCTTCTCTGTGGCAAAGTAGCTTGAGTAGGCACAAAAAGTATCAGAACAGATCAGTTACATTTAGTTTTGCAGTGAGGAAAATATCTTGATATTGAGTTTTGAAGAACATAGAAATGGCTGGGTGGGCACAGTTCTCTTTAAGGATGTCTATATATAATAGTTGGAGAAATCTATCTGTTAGAACTTTATATATGCTAAAAGTTTGTTTGGTCCAGTGTACGATCATATAGCTTCAAAGTTAACAAAAATGAACTTAAAGCCACAAATTGCACTTTCCTTTTAAAGGTGCAATAATCAATTTCTGAGAAACGCTGTTGAAAGTGGATCGGACTGAGCAGCACAACACACTTGTAGCCAATCAGAAGTAGGGGGCGTGTCCTCTCATGATGGGGGAGGAGAGAGAGTGAGATTTGAAAAAAAAGACTGTAGAAAGAGAGATGGCTGAGAGACATTACAAAAGAGAAAAGCTCAGAGGAATTTCACTGGAAAAAGAAGGGTTATGAACCACATTGATATTAGAAAAGCTTTCCAGCGGGAAGGCCTGAAAACGGACGTGAGGTTGCGTTGTTTCTGCGCCATTGGTTTTGCTGTTTCACAGAACCGAGATATACTGTTGTTGTAATGTTAGCTCTAGTAACAGCACAGTTTTGAGTGTCATTGTCTGGAGCCGGTGTGCTGCTGGCGGCTAATAACTAACATAGCTGTATATATTCTTGTGTACTGTATGTTCATTTTTTTTTTGTCCTTCCTTGTCATTCATTCACCATCTTCACTTTGTTTTACATGTCACATTATTTTGCTTCGCTTCAGCTATCAGCTGTCACACAAATCTGTCAGCATTGGTCCAATTAGGCTGAAGATGGCTTTGGGAGGCTGAGAAGTTGCTGTTGTCAACAATGTGTAGTCCTCCTCATATTCTGTGCAGAACTTCACGTGTCACTTGCAGGCATTGTTTCTTTAACTGCTCCTGCACTTGGTCAACTATGTCCTTGACTGGTTCAACTTTCATGGACTTTGAGCGCATGAATTTGGAAACCTTTGGTAATTAATGGCAGTATTTAAGCAAAGAATCAGCACATCGTAAGGCTTGAGTTTTAGTATCAGCGCGTTTGCATGTACCCACCTTCAATTCTCAGTGCTGTGAACACAGCTGCATATAGGCTACATTTACCACTGACTATGGATCCAATTTTACATTTCACAGACACTATTATCCAAAGGGACTTATGGTATACATAAGTGCAGCAAATACACTAAAATAAGCTAAGATACATACTTGTGGGATCTGTGAAGAAACATAAGGTTATTGTCTACGGAAAGCACCTGGCTGCTTAAAAACTCAATGGCATATTTATAGCTGACACTTCCTAACCTAAGACTTGACTAGGGATTTGAAAATGTGCTAAAGAATCAGAGGCTAAAATAATAAATGCATTGTTCTCCAAAGAACGATTCAGAGTTAAGGTTGCAGTAAACCACGAGAAACCCTCAGTAGACCCAGCAACAGCTTAAACAAGAAAAAGCATGTACACATACAACCTTAACACACAACTCTCTAATGCAGCAGATAAATGACTGGCCAGAGATCTCTGGAGAGAAAAAAACAGTCCTTACTTTAAGTGACTACTTATGTTTTTGATGTCGGTTTCAGCATTGGATTCTAGTGTTCTAGTGGCCTGCTTAAATTAATACCACATTATTTGACCACAAAGTGCTGCTTCATCTTGACTAGTCAGACCAATTTGATCAACCAGCTTCATCAGAAAGATCATGCTGTAATGAGTACCACTACCCTGTTGTGTTCACTTTTTGCTAGTGGACACAATGACTGTGCTGGTCTACCAGGCAGACTAACACCAAACCAGCATAAACTAGCATGGACCTGGTCCATATTTAATGGTTAAAGAAACAAACCAAGCTAGCCAACTTTTAGGCTTCCAACCAGGTGTGTGTTTTACATACAACAAGTTCTGTCAGGACCACTATTGTCAAATATGATTGACAATTAGCATATAGATAGGATTGGCGGTGATAGGCGATAGATGTGGATCAGATGAGAGTCAGCTGATGTGAGCTTGACTAACGTGACCTGCCAGAACTGACGCTACGCTTGATTTAACTCACTGCTTAATCACTATAGTATGATACATTGATGGAGAAATGATCTAGCTATGTTTCTCAAAACTGTAGTAACATGGTCGCACTTACGTCACTTGAACCATGTTAGTTCCTGTTACGCACCCCAGGTGTGTTAAAATTAAAATGTAAACTCTTGTCAAACATGGTGAATAATGAATGCACATGCAAATACTGTACACCAGAAAAGCTCAGAGTAGAATAAGGAAAGATCCCAGTGGCTCAAAGCACCAGCTAGACTGACACAAGACTCCAGAACCAGTCAACCTCAAGAACTTGAAAGGTGTTATAAGCAAACACAAAGAAAAATCTATATAAATACTAATACACATCACTTAGCAGTGTAGTGCAGTGCAGTCAATGCCTCAGGAGCGCCAGGAAATGCTCCAACCATTCAATCAATTCAGTTACTTTTTATTTTAATGTTTACAAAACTGTTTATAAACACGTTCTCATTATCTACTGAAAATTTTCCTTGACTTGCATTCTGTACTGCAATGTCAAATAACTGCAGGCAAATCACTTTCAGGAATCCAGCTACTGCTCCTTTTCTTAACCTGACCCGTCGCAAATCCCTGTGGAAATGAGACCGGATCCATCACAACTGTGGCCTTGAGCAAGTCACTTAACCCCAGGTTTCTCAAGAGGGGACTGTGTCTGTCAGGAGTTCATGGTTCTGTTCTGACGTTAAACACTGGCAAATTACATCAGTTGCATGTCAATAAATAAAGATTGTATTTTTTAACAGTGCAGAAACATTATATTAACGCTGTTGTGATATTGTTGTTGAGTTTGCTTTGCTTTGCTCATGTTGCTGTGCTATGGCCCCAGTGGTGACCATTTCAAGATCTGCATTTATATTTCATATTGAAGACTCATCCTTATGCACTTGAGGAATGGAGAAGGATGTAGAGAAGTAATCCTTGTAAATAAAACAAGCAGAAAGCACAACTACGTCTCAGTGTGCCTGTACTCAAGACTGGGACATAGTGTACAGTAACTAGTGTACCCATTTGTCTATAAGTATCCTCTGCTTGGTACTTACTGTATGCAATTACATTAAGTGAACACAAGTGTGTTTAAATTTATACTGTAGAATTATAGTATTATAGCAACAAAGAGGATTAGAAGATTAGAAGTACAACAGACTTTATCTAAAAAAGAGACACTGTTGTAATTAGGTATTAATCACAGATAATTTTCATCTTATGTAATATTATTACATATTAAAGCATTTTCATTGTTTGCTTTTTTCTATCTTCAACTGAATAATGTTCCATGGCAGAGTTGCAGTGTTTTGCTTTATATCATACACAATATTTTCCAAATATTATACAAATATTATACAAACATACGCAATTTAGTTGAATTGAAACATTAATGGACTTCAATTGGTTTGTAGAGATATATTCATTAACAAACCATATACAAATACTATTAACAAAATGCAAAGAGATTGATTGTTTTGTAACTCTGTTTATTATCAATCTTAATCATCTTTTGCTACCACAAAAAAGACTCTGACTCTGCAAAATGACTAATCTAACTAAAAGTCCTTAGTCATACCTCAACAGGGTATTGTCTCTTATTACTTTGAGATTGCTCTGTTTTTTTTGTTTTTTTTGTGGGATAATTATTTCCGTGGTAATTAATCAGTCTCAGAGAAAACAATTCCCTCCATTTTAATTCCTCTCCAATAGAGCGCTCATCAGTTAAACAACTCGGGAAAGAACAATCACAAAAGTAGGCCACCACTGATTTTTTTCTCTCTCTCACAGCAGTGCACACAATTCAGAAATTCCCCAGGAGGAGCAGCATCATTGATCTACTGAAAGCTGCATAAGTTTTCTATCCCGGGGAATCAGTGTGACAAAAGCATCAGCGTGAAACTAATGCACCAGAAATGCCACGGTTGCCGCCCAGTGTCTTTGCAAGAACCTTTGTTTGCTTAAACTGAACTCCAATAAAACAGGGGTTACTTTTGGCTACATGCAAGAGTTAGAGACTACAGTTTTCCTTTCTGCAGAAAACAGGGCACGCCGGCTTTCTGAATGTGCACTCGGTGTGTCAGCCTTTTATAGTCGTCTTCTATGCAATGCTCTCCATGAATATATTCATGTAACATCTTCCCAGAACATAGGCCTACTTAAGCCTACTATTTTTGTAACTTAACTAGCAGAGTGTGAGGGCTTTGTACAAATGACTTACATGGGGTGTTCATAGAATGACCCACAGGTGCGTAATGAGGTTACATTTTGCATAGTTTTAGCACGCTTGTTTTATCTCAGTTAGTCTCCCTGCAGTTTTAACTGAACGTTCTACTGTACGTACAGTGATGTCCATGGTAATTAATCACATATTGTTTTGCACTGATTGATCGTTAGATAACCTCCTGGTTTGTTTATTATTATTATTATTATTTTTAATTAAATAATTATAATACTATTTTTAAATTATTATTATTAGTAGTAGTATCACTTTTTACAACATAACTTATTACACTTAAAACTTATTACAACTCTGAAATGAAACTGTTGAAAACAGTCAGTGGTTAGAGTTTCAGTAACCTTACTAATTTGCAGTGTTAATTTATGGTTCAAAATGTAAAAGTAAATTAGAAATGATTCTCAGTTTGAGAGAGACATAAGCCGCGTTTCCACCGCAGGAACTTTCCCCAGGAACTAGGAACTTTGGGCTGGTACTCGATGTGTTTACACCGCAGGAACCAGGGTCTAAATGAAGTTCCGGGTAAATATTTCCCCCTCCGATAGTCCCTGCTCATGAGGTAGTACTTTTTCAAAGTTCAGGAACTTTCAGGGGTGGGACTTGTGCGCTGCACAAGCTGATTGGTTGTGTTCACGCCGCATTTTGGTTGGATGACTCCACGCAGCATTTATTTATTTTTAACCTCCCTTTTTAAAAAATCTATTGCGGTTCATGTTGTGGCTTCGTGCAGTAAGATTTGTCTGTCTGCAAATATGGAATTTAATAAAAAAAAACTGGTGGACTGGCGACGAGTCAGGCTTTATTAAGGGTATTTGTGGAAGAGGAAACTTTCTGCGCGTTCGTCCCAGCCATCTCATGGTCAATGTCCGCAATAGCTGATAACATACAAATGTTATATCTAACGTTAGCATTACGAGCT
Source organism: Leuciscus leuciscus (assembly GCF_965113295.1). NCBI lineage: Eukaryota > Metazoa > Chordata > Actinopteri > Cypriniformes > Leuciscidae > Leuciscus > Leuciscus leuciscus. Next base: position 5,215,381 of record NC_138741.1, read on the forward strand.
TACTGAACACGCTTTATCAGTGCTCGTCTCTTTTCTGCCACAGCTTTTATTATTAAGTCATTATGTTTACACATTGTCATCTATTGCAAGGCACTCCAAACCATGTTACAAATTTACTATAACAGGATTGAAATAGCGCTTTGAGGTTAGTAACAAACAACTATTTACAAGACTATTCACTATTTATGATTGATAGACGGGGTTCAGGCTTTTTTTTTTAAGCGTATTTGCAAAAGAGGACATTTTTGCGCGTTCGTCCCAGGCATCTCACAATAACTGATAACATACGTTGTCTAATTTTATACATACGATCGAGCTTTCTGAACACGCTTTAGTATCAGTGCTCGTCTATTTTGTTTTGTTAATTACCTCGTTAGTAAACCAATACATAACTGCAGCACAGTTTGAATCTCCTCCATACTTATTATAAATGTGGCGCTCAAAACTGATTACTGTCCGTCGCAGACTGGGAGGAGCAGTTGCGCGCAGTTTACCTTCCCGGTACTTTAGACTGCGGTGTAAACGCAGAAAGCAACCGGTCTGGGGCAAAAAAAGTTCCTGGGACAAATTGTTCCGGGTAATTTCAGTGGAAACGCGGCTATAATAACACGTGATTCCGTGAATGAGGAAATACACACAAAAAAAAAAAGGGTAACACTTTAGTTGGTCCAATTCTCACTATTGACTAGTTATTAACATGCATATTACTAGGATATTGGCGGTTTATTAGTACTTATAAAGCACATATTAATGCTTTATTCTGCATGACCATATTCTACATCTTTTAATCCTACCCAATACCTAAACTTAACAACTACCTCACTAACTATTTAATTTTGAAAAATTGTGGAAACTGGCAATTACATATTGGCCCAATAAATGACTTCCAAATGATTATCCCCATCCAAAAATATGCATTGTACTAATCATAGTGTGAGGTATTCACTTAAAATTAAAAATGTATATTTAATGAACATATTTAATTGTGCTCAAGTTGAAGTGTTGGCTGAGCAAGTCCTACATCCAAAAAAAACTGTAGAGGAAAACCGTTGGTATGGAAAATTCACATGTGGATGTGCGGGAGAGCGAGCGTATCCGAAAAAGCCGATGCTGAAGACCGAAACAAACATTCAAGAGAGAATACAGATATCCATCGTCACAAGTTCCAAGATGTAATGGTGAGTATTGAGCACTGAAATTATTCTCAAAAGTTTTGCTTTATGACAGTAGGACCCGTATAAAGTTTAAAAGGCATTTTGTAGAATCCCAGATTGATGCATTCATGATCATGTTTTCCCTGTTACGACATAATTATCTGACGGTAGCCAATAGTTTTATTTTCCTCACGTCACACATGTATAAATTACTGTTTGATCGACTTCTGAGATGTAATTTGTGTGATATTTGTAAACGTTAGATTGCATTTGGCGTCAGCCACTTTCGGCTCTTACAGCCTTTTAATATCAAACACGTCAAGCTTGTGACTTTATTCTTCATTCATTTTTCATCGCTCATGTCAGTAACTTTAAGCAGTCCTGAAAGCTGGATATATTTACATACCAAGAAATAAACGATAAAGCAAAATCTACATCGACTGACACAAGTCTCATCCTCATTATATAATTATGTAACTTCTGTTCTGTCACTTGCCAGGGGAACTTTGTCATTAATGTTAGTTTTTATTTTTTTATTTGCAGGTTCTTAACCCATGTAGTGCCACTTTTGAAAGGTTTCTTCATCAACATCAAGACATCCAGCTATGAAGACGACTTATTATATGGTTTCAATGTTTTTCCTTATTTAAAATATGGTATTTTCAACAAATATCCTGTGTTGGAATTGATTTGTTAATAAAGTAATGTGATAAAATGTCAACCCTGTTGCCTGTGTTCTGGATTTTGCTTAATGTGTTTGTTTTTCATGTTTTTCATGGGTTTTTTTTGTTTGTTTTTTGCTTCTTTTGTGACAGTTAGAAATAAATTGCTACTACAATTTACAATATTTAATTGGACCAACAACACAGTTTGGTAAACTCAATGTTTCCATTGGCTCTGATTGAGCCCATGTGAACAGACCGTTGCCACAATTGATACAATTAAATTCACATAAATTAAATTAGGCCAATAGAAAAATGTAAATGTGACCAGTCACTAGAAATGAATTATCTCATGGATTCAGTCAAGAGATCGAGGTTTGGCAGGTTAGCATGACCTCGTTAAGATCTTTCTTCTCTAATGACCAGAGAATTATCCATAAATAAAAAGGGCATTGTTCCACCCAGTAATTATATTGAGACATTGTTCAGTATTTTGCTACTGTATTTGCATGTGAGCAATTAGAATCTAGAATGAACCAGCGTTGTTCACCGCAAGTGTTGCTTACGATCTTGTTTGTTATTAAAACCACGCAGAGCACAACATGCAAATCTATGGATTGTTTGTCCGTTATTATTGGATTCTGTCTTCAAGCATCTGCAGTGTTAATTATATAACATCATTCCCATGGGTCTGCCTATCTTTGCATAAACAAACAGATTCTGCGACAGAACTACATGGGGCTCACAAATGAACAACAAGTGCAGCTGCTGTTGATGCCAAGCGTGTTTTGTTTGTGCTACACGGCCTCAATTATGGAGCAGGGCGCTGAGACCTTTGGTTGAAAGCTTCTCATTTGTGATTGTCTCAACGAGGTACTAGGAAACCTATAGAGGAGACTGCGATTGCTTTCCTCTCCTGGTAGTCCCTGCCTGAAGTCGCAAAAGGCAAAGCTTTTAGCGTGCTGTTATATCTTTTACCAATAAACATCTCTGCAGTCTTATATTTTCTCCTCTCTTTCTTCTCCACTCTGGATTCTTCTTCCATCTTTATTCCTCTATATCACTTTTTTTTCCCCCTGAATTTTATTCATCTTTCTTTCTCGCAAGCTCAGCTTCATATGTTTGAAAGGGTGTTCTGGCAGTTGTTAATTAGCTTTTCTAGTGGAATGATAGTGGAACTTGGAGAAGTGCACAGCGGGCTGGCTGTGGAGAAAGGGATTTTGGGATGCTCTGGCAGATTGGAATAGAAATAGTTTGGGATATTCAGTTCTGTGAGCTTCAACACTTGCAAAGAGGAGCTCATCCAAATGCAGTTTCAGTTATTTTCTTAAGGCGATGAATCTTAAAATGACAAAAATGATTGACCATTTTATATATAATGTACACATACGTATATGTAAATATAAAAAATAGTCATTTTATATTTTTACTTAAATGGAACATTTTGATGTATTATATATATATATATATATATATATATATATATATATATATATATATATATATATATATATATATATATATATATATATATATATATATATATATATATATATCCAGCCATCTCCTCCTTTCCTCTTTCATCCTCACCACCAAAAAATTATTTTAGGTTGACAGATCAATAAAGAACATAAATGTATATATCGTTCAAAAGTTTCGGGTCAGTAATATTTTTTTATGTTTTTAAAAGAAGTATCTTCTGCTCACCAAGGCTGCATTTATTTGATAAAAAAAATATAAATAAAATGTAATATTGTGAAATATTATGACAATTTAAAATGACTGTTTTCTATTTTAATATATTTTAAACTGTAATTTATTCCTGTGATCAAAGCTGAATTTTCAGCATCATTACTCCAGTCTTCAGTGTCACATAATCCTTCAGAAATCATTCTAATATGATGATTTGATGCTCAAGAAACATTCATTATTATTATCAATGTTGAAAACAGTTGTGTACATTTTTTTAATTAATTTTTTTATTCTTTGATGAATAGAAAGTTCAAAAGAACAGCATTTATTTAAAATAGAATATTTCCTAACATTATAAATGTCTTTACTGTAACTTTTGATCAGTTTAACTCATCCTTGATGAATAAAAGTATTGATTTATTTTATTTATATATCAGCCTTGGTGAGCAGAAGATACTTCTTTTAAAACATTAAAAATCTTACTGACCCCAAACATTTGAACGGTAGTGTATATAATATTGTAAATCCTGAATATATAAATGTAACCCTGAATATATAGTTATAACTCTGAATATATAAATGTAAATCCTGAATATAGATATAACTCTGAATATATAAATGTAAATCTGAATATATAAATGTAAATCCTGAATATATAGTTATAACTCTGAATATATCAATGTAAATCTGAATATATAAATGTAACCCTGAATATATTATAACTCTGAATATATAAATGTAAATCCTGAATATATAGTTATAACTCTGAATATATAAATGTAAATCCTGAATATATAGTTATAACTCTGAATATATAAATGTAAATCCTGAATATATAGTTATAACTCTGAATATATAAATGTAAATCCTGAATATATAGTTATAACTCTGAATATATAAATGCAAATCTGAATATATAAATGTAAATCCCGAATATATAGTTATAACTCAGCATGTGAGCTCCGCTCAATATTCCGCTCTATGCCAATGCGCTCCACTCAATCGCTCACGGCCCAAGCGCTCAAATCCCGCTCCGACATGAAATCTCAGTGTAACGTAGGCTACTGTACTATAGCCTTTGTTGATTATTTTTAAGGCATTGTTGGGGGCATTTGCCATTTTGCATAGGTGGCCTCAGCACATTGTTTGTGTGATAATAGGCCATTCTTTAAACTTTATTAGTTTCAGAAAGATTCTTAGTTAAGAATACCTTCTGTAAGTCATTCGTTCGTATCTGGAGCACTCTTAGCTATACCTTATCACTATTGACAGTTCATTACGATAGTGGCCACCACTGTTTCTTTACATCTCAGTCTATACAAATATAATGTGATTTTATGTTGTTATTAATTATATTATCCAAAGTTTTATCAACTGGCAAACCGTTAGGCAGTAGATTAGCTATAAGAGTATGTTTAAACATACTCCTATAGCTAATCTACTGCCTAACGGTTTGTCATTTATATATTCAGAGTTATAACTATATATTCAGGATTACATTTATATATTCAGAGTTTTAACTATATATTCGGGATTTACATTTATATATTCAGATTTACATTTATATATTCAGAGTTATAACTATATTCAGGATTTACATTTATATATTCAGAGTTATAACTATATATTCAGGGTTACATTTATATATTCAGGATTTACAACTATATATTCAGAGTTTTAACTATATATTCGGGATTTACATTTATATATTCAGATTTACATTTATATATTCAGAGTTATAACTATATATTCAGGATTTACATTTATATATTCAGAGTTATAACTATATATTCAGGGTTACATTTATATATTCAGGATTTACAACTATATATTCAGAGTTTTAACTATATATTCGGGATTTACATTTATATATTCAGAGTTATAACTATATATTCAGGATTTACATTTATATATTCAGAGTTATAACTATATATTCAGGGTTACATTTATATATTCAGGATTTACAACTATATATTCAGAGTTTTAACTATATATTCTGGATTTACATTTATATATTCAGAGTTATAACTATATATTCAGGATTTACATTTATATATTCAGAGTTATAACTATATATTCAGGGTTACATTTATATATTCAGAGTTTTAACTATATATTCGGGATTTACATTTATATATTCAGATTTACATTTATATATTCAGAGTTATAACTATATTCAGGATTTACATTTATATATTCAGAGTTATAACTATATATTCAGGGTTACATTTATATATTCAGGATTTACAACTATATATTCAGAGTTTTAACTATATATTCGGGATTTACATTTATATATTCAGATTTACATTTATATATTCAGAGTTATAACTATATATTCAGGATTTACATTTATATATTCAGAGTTATAACTATATATTCAGGGTTACATTTATATATTCAGGATTTACAACTATATATTCAGAGTTTTAACTATATATTCGGGATTTACATTTATATATTCAGAGTTATAACTATATATTCAGGATTTACATTTATATATTCAGAGTTATAACTATATATTCAGGGTTACATTTATATATTCAGGATTTACAACTATATATTCAGAGTTTTAACTATATATTCTGGATTTACATTTATATATTCAGAGTTATAACTATATATTCAGGATTTACATTTATATATTCAGAGTTATAACTATATATTCAGGGTTACATTTATATATTCAGGATTTACAACTATATATTCAGAGTTTTAACTATATATTCGGGATTTACATTTATATATTCAGAGTTATAACTATATATTCAGGATTTACATTTATATATTCAGAGTTATAACTATATATTCAGGATTTACATTTATATATTCAGAGTTATAACTATATATTCAGGATTTACATGTATATATTCAGAGTTATAACTATATATTATATTCGGGATTTACATTTATATATTCAGATTTACATTTATATATTCAGAGTTATAACTATATATTCAGAGTTACATTTATATATTCAGGATTTACAACTATATATTAAGAGTTTTAACTATATATTCGGATTTACATAGAATTGTATATATATATATATATAGGATGTTGTAAAATAAGGTATTTTCAGTTAACCAAATGCTTTTTAATCTTCGCTATTGCTTCAATGCAAATGAACAAGTGTGCCGTTATTTGTTGTGTAGTGACGTGCATGTTCAAGTAAGCCAGATATGCGCAGATTCAGCACAATACGCTGTATTTAATATACCATGATCTCACGAGTTGAGTATTTGCTCTAAATCTGCACAGATTTGGCTTACAATAACTTCCACAGCAAAATCCCTTTTAATTAAGCTGTTTCATAAATGTATAAGCATTTGTTACTTTATGCATATGATATATTTAAAAATGTATACATGAATGTATCAATCCTATCACACTGAAAAAAATGCATATACATAAAAATATTTTTTTTTACAAATACTTAAACATATAAAAAAATAAAAAAAATGACACAAAAAAGATAGTTTATGCTAATGCCACATTATAGCAATGAAATGCCGAGAAAACAATGCCTTTGTTGGATTATGTATTGCATTCTGACATTTCAGAACAACATATCTACAAGCATTTACGGTTAAATATAGAATATACGCAGAATATGTGTCAGCTTATGGCTTCGCCAAGGCTCTTTCGCCTTCATTTGTTGAGTCAAAGCCTCTTGTGAGTTGTGTCTTGCCAGAGGTGTTATATGTTAGTGAGGTGTAGAGAATGATGGATGGAGCTTTTAGGTCTGCCCTAAATCTGCATCTTTGCTGTCGATATAGAGGACTTGTAGAGTTCGAGTGACAGCCATAAATCACAGCACTTAAGAACGTGCTGTGCCGTGCTCTCTCAAAGCGTGAGGGGGCTTTATGCCATTTCTCCACATTAGATTAGCCAAAAGGCAGGGGGTGGTCCAACCTCTCCTCCTCCTACAGAACCAGATTCTTCCATTGAGTGGAAAAGCAGGATTTTTTTTTTGTCATTTTCAAACCCTCTCAGGCATCGGGCTTTTACTCTCTCTCTCTCTCTCTCTCTCTCTCTCTCTCTCTCTCTCTCTCTCTCTCTCAGTGGTTGTGATATGGGTGCCATCCCTTCATGCCGTGTCTGGAGGCTGTGCGTGGGATGCTCGTGGTAGGTTGATGTCTGGCAGCCTCAGATAAGAGCAGGACCTGGTTCTCCCACCCGCAGGACCTGGAGGAGGGGGGCGGAGGGGGGATGGGGGTGGGGGGGTGTTATGGACTGCATCAATGGTGCTGTGCTAAAATCTATTGAGGACGTGGGCGGTCGAGACGGGTGCTTGTGCAGCACGGCTGTGACAGGAAATCCCCCGGGATTTGGTCTTTTACAGTGTACAATGTACATGTTCTTCGTACCCGGTTGGAGAGGGTCGCCCATAGGCAGTTACGTACCAGAGCCCTTGCTAAAGCATTAGAAAAAAAGAAAAAAAGAAGGAACATGGAAGCTGATATTCTACCATTGCTCCCTCTTATCATCATACTGATGGTATGTCATCATACTGTTTTTGTCAGTCGAAACCCCTTGGAGATAAAATATTTACTTGTACATGTACTATTTCAATAATTTACCAACACATTTGCATGTTCACGGTTCACTTTTGGTTAATGGCCACGTGTAATGAAGGGATCAAATATTTTAGGCCTGGTTTCACAGACACAGCTTGGATTAAGCCAGGATTAGGCCTTAGTTCAATTGGGACTTATAACTTGCTTTTATAAACGTGCCTTGAAAAAAAAAAAACATCTCTGGTGTGAATCGTGAGACAAAACAATGGCACTGAGATATTTTAAGATCTGCCAGTGCAAGTTGCTTTCAGTTAAAACAGCTCAAACATGCATTTTAGTCTGGGACTAGCTTAAGCCTAATCTGTGAAACCGGGGCTTAGTGTCTTATTTTTACTTTGTATTAGTACCTATTACCTAATATACCTTTTGTACTTTTTTATGAGAGAAACTCATTTTCATTAATCCAGTCAGTGCTGTGTGTAAAGGGAAAGAGCAGTTAGTGCTTAATGTTTAGTAATGTTGGACATTTGAAAGAGATTCTGGAGTTATTGCAGTTTTTTGGGTTACTACTGTGCTGAAGAGCAGCAGTCCTATGCAAAGGGGTCTCTGTGATTTTGCCAATTAAGGAAGACGTTCCTGGATCAACATATTTTGTTGATCCTAGAACAACATTCTGAAAATGTAGTCCTAAACCCTTTCCCTACCCCTTAAACCTAACCCTACCCATAATTTGTAATACAATCAGAGGAAAATGATAGGTAAAAAAAAAAAACACTGATGCAGAAGCACCTAATACTGAATGTAAGCCTAAATGTCATTAAACGTGTCCCTCAAATCTGATTGGTTGATTGGAATTTTGTTCCACTTTCATGTTCCAGGAACATGTTGTTCTTAGTGAAATCACGTTCACCATGCAAAGGAAATAGAAATTCACAGCCCAGTTTCAATTAATGCAACAGTTGTGATTCATGTAGTTCCAACACACACAGAAAAAGATTAAGTTAACTTTTAATTTACACATTTAGGTGGATTGAACTTGACGAAATTGAGTGCAAATTCAAATGGCATTGTGTAATGTTTGCTCATTTTAATGAACTAAACTGAGCAGGCAGCGTTTTCTTCTTCTTTTTTTTTCTTCTTTTTTTTTTTCAAATGTTGGATAATTGTTTGAATTGAGCTGATGCATTAGTTAAACCTGTTACCAAACAACAATTTAAAAGGTTCAGACTCATCTAAAATGTATTGTCCCCTGTTTTTATTTTATTGTGTTGTCCCCTGTTCAGATGAGCCTGTCCATTTCTCTCTGTCTGTAGAAAGAGTCCCTCGGTAAACTCTTCCCGACGGTTCTGTATTTGATGAACTGATGCAAGGAAGTCACTGATATTTTGATATGTGATACAGTTTAGCTAAAGCAAACACAGTACCATTCACTTTTATTTGCAGCAGTTCTGCAGGGTCAGATAGAAAGCTTACTTAACTATCCGTTTGCATCACAGGAATACACGTGCATAAATTCATATGTCTGAGAGCTCTTGCACCAGCTGACCATCTGTGATGCATGTGAATGCTGACAGCTTTCTCCACATATTAAAGACCTCCTTGAATTAAACATGCACTTAATGAGGTAGTTTAAAAAAGAAGAAGAAGAAAAAAAAACATTAGCTTATGTGAAATGTTTTGCAAAAATGTGGCATATTATTGGAAATATTTATTGGAAATACTGTGTACTATTTACAACACTATTGCTAATATTGAGTATGTTGCACATCCTGCAGTGAGCAGTACAGTAGTACATTGTTTTTGTGGACAGATACAGGTGAAGGACAGTGAGTTGGACGGCTCAGTGATTATATGCAACCTGTCGTTCACCTCCCGTAGTGGAACTTCTTAATTCATGTTTAGTGCCCTTATTATACTTTACATTACCAACCAAATGGAGTCATTGTCCAAAATGCAATATGGAGACGGATTATTTTTCCCTAAAGAGCCGTATCTGTCATGGCAGATGTCTTACTTGCAGATCAGCTTACGTACTGGATGAGGAGAGGACAGGAGAAAATGAAGACAGTTGTTAGCTCCTCAAATTGAAATTTGGGATCCATTATTCAGCTGTCAACACACGAGAGCATGGATCCATTGATAATGCCGCTAACAGCCCGCTCTGCTTGAAAAAAAAAAAAATATGTGTTACCATTTTTCATTCTGCACCATAAATGCACAGTTAGAATGCTGTCAAAAGTATTCACAGATTCATGCGCGTATATGTCCGCTGTGCTTAAGAGGTCTGTAGCCCTCTGATCTTCACTCTGTTATGCTTCAGGGGTTTTGAGGTTCCTGGTGGAAAACTCAATGATGTGGAGAATATGGTTCTGTACAGACTGCATGGAGAATTCATACGAGTAGAAAACATGAATGTTAATAGTGCAGACTTGGGGCTAGACGTCTCACAGGGAAGCTGTCACATGTGATCTATCTATCTATCTATCTATCTATCTATCTATCTATCTATCTATCTATCTATCTATCTATCTATCTATCTATCTATCTATCTCTCTCTCTCTCTCTCTCTCTCTCTCTCTCTCTCTCTCTCTCTCTCTCTCTCTCTCTCTCTCTCTCTCTCTCTCTATCTATCTATCTATCTATCTACTTTTTGTCTGTTTCAAAAAAACTGTTTTCAACATTGATAATAAGAAATGTTTAATGTTAATAATGAGAAATGTTTTTTGAGCACCAAATCAGCACATGATTTCTGAAGGATCATGTGACACTGAAGACTGAAGTGATGGCTCATTTTCATTTTTAAAACATATTACTGTAAATAGAATAACAGTTGTCTTAATGATATTGCCACACTAGCATACATTCAGGCAAGATATATATATGGTTGAACTATGTTCTCAAGGTATTTTGCAGAAATTTTAGGGGGCTGTTCACGCAACACCATTTTCAAACTAAAAATAGAAAACTTTCTATGTGTTTTGCACGTTCATTTAAACGACAACAGTGTTTTGAGGGCCTAAAAATGCAAACTTTTGAAGACTGGTTTCAAAGTGCAAGTTTTTGAAAACAATACCGTCATCGTCTCCGTGTTCGTACCCTTATTTGCAAGTTGCAACTGTAATGAATAAAATATTTATTAGCCAAAGCAATATGTTACATTTTACATTTTGTTTCACTGCTTAAAGCTACACTGTGTGATATTTTCCCCCATCTAGCGGTGAAATTGTATATGACTACCCAGTGAATATTAGTTTCTGTTCCTTTCAATTTCGAAGGCGTTTTACAGTAACTCCTACGGTGGCCGTATTATTCCAAGATTAACATGGCTTCCAGTTCGACTTCGTCCAATTGCGCCTTTAAAACTATCACCTGTGATCCGTCGCAGCACAGATTTATGTTACAAGGTAAACAATACTTTTTCACCATTGACGTGAGGAAAAGTAACGCAAGTTATACTAGAGGTCGTTCTGGCGTTATGCACAACCATGCTATGGTTAGACAAGCAACTATTAAACTTCGAATTTACACAAATAGGCTGAATTACCTGTCGAGAAGAAAGCAGGCAACTTCGGCGCCCGTTTTAAAATCTTTGCTCCTCATGAGCTCTTTCCATCTGGGAAAAGTTACTCCAGTATTGACTTTGGTCTTGCTGATTTGCCTGTCGCGTTGACGTTTTAATTCTCTCTTTCGCTTCCTTGGTGACTCTGTTACATGTCCTCGAGAACAGGCGTGATCCTCCATCAGCAATCTTTCAAATCTGCCGGCAGTCGCAAGTAATCTCCCCCTCGCATTCGTCTCTGTGTCACTGAGTGTAAAGCGCGAAAGGCGAAGCTTGAATTTACAGGTATGTCCCTCTTTGGCTAATGTAGTTTCAAGATGGAGGGGCAACATGGCGACCGGCATTCAAACCCCTCACCCGTATGTACTTTCAATGGCAGATTATAAACTTACGAGAATACTTTATTACTTGAAAGAAGTAAATATACATTAATGAGCACATATATTTTTGAAAGAACTAAGTGTTTTTTGCTAAGAATCAACTAAAAAAATTATACAGTGTAGCTTTAAATTTGAGTATTTGGTATGTTCCGTTGTGACAACCTGCCCCAGATATTATAACAGCATAACCCCCCTCCCCCCTTTCCTCCATGCACAATAACATACTTGCTCAAAATCTCTTTTAGTAGCCATGCCTCTAAGGTATGTGTGTACAGAAATTGACTTTCCAAAATATACCCTGGGAAATACTCGCTGGAGAACAAAATTTGACAGATAGCTCGTCCCTTTTTCATGAGCTTGACAGTATCAGACAAATATCCCTATTATTGTGTTCTGCTTTTAGGGACGTAATATTTAATAAATTTGTCTCCTGTGAGCAACTCTTTTTGATAAATGACTAAAGGGAGCAGATGGATGACTGCTTGTCCTGTTATACATACACTTTTATGAGGCTTTGCTTTAGATGTGTGTAATAGCAAGCACTTCAAATGACATTAACAGTGATGCATTTAAAGGTGAAGTGCTTATTTTTTTTTTTATGTTAAAATGATTTCTGCCCTCCCCTAGGCTTCTGATGAAATAGTATTTGTATGTTTAATAATTAAGTTGCATGATTATTGTAGGTAAAAAGAGTTTGTCTAAAGTTTTCCTGAAGGCAGAATTCATCCATTAATATATGAGAAAGAGCAAGTGGGATTTGAATGCGGGTCCCAGTTGTGTACACGCCACATTCAGTGGCTATTACATAATTACATTTGCCTGTCAACTGTGTAAAATGTATATTAATTTCTCTATCACACAATGGTAATGCTAATAGAAAAACACAATCTTTATCAGCTCTGAATGTCTACCATGTTACATTATCTCATTATCAACAAGCAAATTATAGACTGAAGGCACACTTAAATGGAGTGTTTTTAATGGTGTGTGAAAGAGTCGCACACACATACGCACACTTTAGCAACAATAAACACAAAATTGTAGATTAGTGTAGCGTAGACACAACAAAAGCTGCTAAGGTTAATTAGCCTGACGTCGAGCAGAGAAGCAATCTGATTTTTTAACCCCCGCATCCTGCTGTGAAAATTAATTTGGCCACAGTATGAAATAAACCCATTGTCACCCTCCCCTTTGGCTGCGCTCCGCTTTCCTTCTCAGTGCTTTCATCACTTCCCGCTAAAATGGCGCTGTGTGTCGTCTGCACATTAATCAAAGGAAAGGGGGATTCAGGATGTTTGTGTGTAAAGGCAAAAACGATTAGCAGCCGTGGATGTGACTAAACCGATTGAGGAAGAGAGGGAGGTCGAAAATATATAGAGAGAGAGCTTTTAATAAATCTGACCTTTTCTGTTGTGCACTTGTTATGAAAGATGCTGGCATCGGGAATAAATGAAAGCAAGGGGCAATGAGACCATTTGCAAGGCAACGGTGAGATAGAATGCCAGTGTGCTGAAGATGAGACGTCTGAGGGGATGAGGATTTGGCGGTTCAGAGGAAAATATGATGGGTCACATTTCTGGATATGGATTTATAGGAGTCGATGTGTGTGAATTATTGCTCAAATGACCTGAGAGAACCGAATGGAAGCACTGTGGAGAGAGACTATTTTTTTCTTTAACTCTCTCACAAGCAAGCAATCTTTAATAGAATAAATAAAAAAAAATGATGCAGTGTTTAAAAGATACAAAAGTTTAAAAGTTAAAACAATATGATGTGCAAAATTAAGACACAACTTATTTCGGGTGTATGTGTGGGGACCTCAAGCTGAATGCACACTGACCTGACTCATGGGGACTCGTGTAACCTTGGGGACCTAAAGAAACAAGCTTATAAATCATTCAGAATTCGTTTTTTTGAAAATGTAAACATGCTGAAAGTTTTCTGTGATGGGTAGGTTTAGGGGTAGGGTTAGTGACTGTAGTGTGTTCAGGTTTGAGATATAGAAGAACATCTGTGAAGATTCTCCTTATGTGCGTGATTATGGAATTAACTCACCGGCCAATTTGGCTACAATATTTTTTAGTTACTGGCCATTCAGAACTTCTAGCAAACTTCTAGCAAAGTTTAACTACGTCACAGCTTTATATATATACGAAATGGTTTCAGTACCAAACAGCTCCTCAGAGCTAGGTGTACAGGTGGTCAGAATGAAGTGCGGATACGCTGTCAAAAGATGTCGGGAGTGCGAGTGGGCTATTGTCAGTCAGACCGCCCGCTCCGTCCAAAGTATAGGTACACCAGAGTTCCGACCGCTACCGTCTTTACTCTTTAAAATGTAATCCCACGCCGCATGATTCCTTATGGGCGTTTCACACAGTATGCGGCGGTGAAATCGCGCGCGGCTACGGCTTTTCTCAAGTTTCATTTTAGTTCAGGAAATAAATAATGGAAAAACAAGTCGTTTTTCATTTTTGGTTTTAATTTGAAAAAAACGATTGAACGAATGATACACTATTTGTAAACCGTTATTGTAAAATAAAAATAGGCAAAAAAAAAAAAAAAAAAAAAAACGGACTTCCAAAATAATCCGGCGGGCCCGAAAATATTGCTGGCGGGCCAGTTTTGGCCCACGGGCCGCCTATTGCCGACCCCTGCTGTAGAGCAAAAAAGAAGTTAATTGCATAAACATGTTTCGGCTATTTTTGCAATAAAAGTCAATTGGGCTCCAGAACTTGTTTAAAGCTTAAAATGACATAAAATAGCGTGAAATTATTCCATAAGGCTCGACTGAAATATTACATGTCTTCTGAAGTGACTTCACATGGACAAAAATTAAAAAAAAATCTTTAAAATATCTTCTCTTACATGATTTTTAGTTTTGGGTGAAATATTGCTGCAAAGACCTAAGTTATGGCCTATAGTTTTTGTGTAACTTTTTTAATAAATGAGATGTAGAAATTGAAAATAAAAAAAGCTTCTAAGCAAATCCAACTGGTTCAAAGCTGTCGTCATAGAGCGCATGGATTCATGCAATTATGTAAAACTTATTTCTAACTGTGAAACTCTGCCAAAGACTTTTGAGCTGCAGAGAATGAAAAGGTATTCACTGCACTAAGACGTTCACCCCAAAAGCTACTTACAGTAGTTTGCTCATACTTCACAAAGATTAGCCATTATCTCCAGAGCTTCTGAGCATAGATTACCTCAGGTAACACCAAGATTCATCCAGCTTTCATGTCTCTGGTGGAAACAGTGCATTGAGTTGTTCTGACAATAATCTCTGATGGAATGGAGGCTAGGACATGTTGACCAGATGTAGTCCATTAAGCCCTTCTGTCAATATACAGCTTTTCTAGACATAACACATCCAAAAACTTTAATATTTGCGTGATTTGTGTCTCATACATTTTCAGAAGTCAAACTTAATGAAAATTAGTTATACTGTCAATACCTTTACATATATATGTTCCATATATTTACAGATAGTAAAGAATGACCACAAAAAGGTGACTTAAATATAAGTCATGTTTGAGGTATAAAACATTTAAAACCACCCACTTTAACATTAAAGGGATAGTTCACCCAAAAATTTAAATTAGCCCATGATTTACTCACCCTGAAGCCATCCTAGGTGTATATGACATTCTTCTTTCAGATGAATACAATCAGAGTTATATTAAAACATTTCCTGGCTCTTCCAAGCTTGACTTTGGAATTACATTAAAGCAGGGCTATGCAGTTTCGGGAATTTCTTCGCTGTATTATCGCTTTTTGCTCGTAGGTTTCTCTCTAGAGCTCCCCCTACAGCTTCGGAATAGATATTTGACAACACTATCGAAAAACTCGTCGGCGACTCTCAGATACCAGAGGCTAGTAGATCAACGACATCAAAGCAGATGGGACATTCTTTAAAACGTCTTCTTCATTCGGGTTCGAACAGCGTAAGGGAGCGCAATAATGACAGAATTTTTGCAGATTTTTTTGCCGTAAAGCAATTCGTTACATCGCGAGACCTGATATCACGCGATACTTCCTGACGCTGCGACCGGCGGCTCGCCGACTCAAAGTTACAAGGGTGTTTTTTTGGCTCACAGGCGCTTGGGGGGTGCGAGACGACCACCATTCAACCCGAAAAAAGTCATATAACTATTCCAATGACTCCGAAGCTGTTCGGTTAAGGTAAAAAAGTTACTTAGTTCACCTTTAAAATGCATCTATTCATGATTAAAGTGCTCGACACGGATCTGCGGGGGTTAATAAAGGCCTTCTGAAGTGAAGCGATGCGTTCGTGTAAGAAAAATATACATATTTAAAACTTTATCGACTAAAATAACTAGCTTCCGGCATACGGCCGTACGCATCGATTTACGCCAAAAGAGTAACCCTTGAACTTGACGCACAACGTAATGACAAACGTCATTACGTCAATTGCCGTCATTACGTTGTGCGTCAAGTTCAAGGGTTGTTTATATTATAGGTTATTTATTTTGTTGGTGTTCTGATCTCATAAAAGTTAATGCAATGTTGTACGGTGTCGCTCCAGAAAGCCTTGAGCACTTAATATATATTTGAAATGCTCATTATTATATACGATTTAGTATTTCTCCCCTGACTTATCAATGAATGGCTTAAATGAACTACAAACAGTGGACTAGGAAAATCTTCAGTCGTGGGCAGCCCTACTCTCAGAGTATTAGTATACTGTAAGGTTAGGGTTTGGAGAATAAGTTGACATGTAGATGCAAAGTTACTCTTAGTCAGTAGAATGTTTGTTGGAGGACCATCACAATAAAGAGTTAGCAGATATTAAGCAGACAGTCTACTAATACTCTAATGAGAGTTAGTTGACATGTATTTGCAAAGTTACTTATAGTTAGTAGAAAGTGGACCATCAAAACAAAGGCTTACTAAACTTCTCTCCTCTACATTTGTTTTTCCATTTGTCATCTTTGCAAAGGTAGAGTAATGACTTTTAGTGCAGAAGTGTTGATTTAAGAACATGATTGGCAGAGTGTAAAGACAGCATGACATTTACTGCAACTGTAATATTTTAATGTATAAGGAAAGGATTTCTATAAACCTGTAATGATGAAGTATAGGCTGAACTTTAGGTAATCCAAGAAAATGTGTGAAATGAATGATAAAACCATAACCTTGGCAAGCTTGTAATTCACAGGAAATGTATGTGTTTCCTCACTTGGGATTTCATTTTCAGTGTTGTTGGAGAGCAGCTTGCTAATTTGCAAGCTCCGAGTGTCAAAGAAACAAGCAAAACAGACTAATAAGAAGAAACAAACTTCACTAAAATGAATATGTTAAGCTGTAAGCCTCCATTTATTTACTCCTTTGTCACACAACTCTTTGTAAGATGCCTGATGTGGCTTTTTAGTGGCAATGATGTTATACCTACAATTTCCTATGTAGCTACAATCCACATGTAGTTGTTTTTTTTGTAAATAATAATTAACCTAAAATAAAAATAAATTCACTTGATAACCACTGTGAAACTTGTGAAAATGTACTGATTGACAAACACGATGTAGTACTGGACTGTAGGCCAGTGATTCAATCGAACAATGATAATAATAATAATAATTAACATATAATGCACTGACTTAAGAAAAAAGTCCATTCAATGGTTTTGTTTTGAAGACTTTCAATTTGAAAATAGGAACTCTATCATACATATTTTATCATACTGCACGATAATAAAGTAGAAGTAGAAGACACTGAGACAAAAAACATTGAAATCTAAGTCCATTGCGCCAATATTATGCCAGGTGCAGAATCCATCACGCAGTCAGACGTCATGAGGACTTCAGAGCAGCGCTGTCAAACTGACTGCCTACTGTCATAATGGTTAGCCCATGTCCAATCAGGCGTCTGCACTGGGGAGTTCTCCCCTGGATCTCAAGTAAATGGCCCTCCATATCATGGCAGCTCTACCTTCATCTTGCGCTTCAGCGCTGTATGATTGCAAAGCCTAAGCTTTTACCTCGCCTTTGGATGTTTAGCAGTCTCTGTAGTTTTTCACGTCCTGCTGTTCCATGGGCACCTTCTCCTTTGCTTGATAAAAGACTTTTTGATGTGCTCTTACACGCTTTCATTTATTAAAGCTATGATTCTTTGGCCTTAATGTCTGCTGAACTGACAAAAAAAGAAAGCTCTATGATTTCTCACATCCCTTAGATCTCCTTTTGTTGATTTCCTTGAAGTTAGCAGTGACCCGGCTAAGCTCATTTAAACACTTTCTCCAACAAACAAGCTGAGATGTTTGGCTCATTTGATAAGGGGAATCAAATTCCTTTCCCCATATGGCACGCTGCCATTCCGTCCAAATGCAGATATGTGAAATCTTCTTAGGGGTTGAGTTCCTCAGCAATTGTTATATATGTGTTCGGTGGTTATGCCGTTAGCAGGCTGCAAAAGGAATGAATAAAGATGAGGCTTGACAAGCAGTTATGAGAGAATTGGTAATGCAGGAAACTTACCTCAGAAATACGGGCCTGCTAAAGGGCAAGCTTCTGCTGTATTCAGCCTAATCAGGTTTTAGCTGTCAAACATGACAAATATCCCCTTGTCCCAAGTATACTTCTCATAACTTTACAAAATGCTACGCAGTGAGTCCTGAATGAACATTGAAATGAAGTTTTATTCAGCATAGGGTATATTTCAGTTGATCAAATATGGTGTGGTCATAAATTCCAAGTAACCTAGCACTAATGAAATGTTGCAAATGCATATGGTTTAACTTGCTTCCTCCTCTCTTTATTAAGATGAAGTTTGTGGTGTTCTGCATGGCTTTCACATGCTAGAACAATGTGCCAATGTTTATTTTTGTATTTTTGTACTTTGCATTCTTATGCATATTACTTCTGTTGTCTGTCAATTGCCCTTTTTTATTGTACACGAAAATGGAGAGGGAGAGGAAATTGGAGGGAGCAAGATAGGAAATGGGTTTGAGACATGAGCATGTTGGATTGCATGTGTTATCAACACTCGGGTCTACAGCATTGTTGCTCTTTCATAAAATTTCAAAAATCTGATTTCCTGAGAATGAGTGATTGATAGTTAGGAAATATTCTCACAAGAAGTGAAAAGGAAATATATTCTTGCTCAGAAAACATAACTATTTTTCATTCTCTGCAAGATGTCTGCTTTAAGTGTGAAATTATTATAGACTAGAAAATTAGATGCATCACATTTTCACATTTTTTTTCTCTAAAGACATTAAAACAATAAGTCGAGTGTTAATGTGCTAGTAGTCTTCTGAGTTTTTGTAGTAGCTTGGAGGACAAATAGTTTTGGCAAATGAACTATTTGCTTTCTAGCAAAACACAGCCCTGGCATAAATATCTGGCATTATCAGACACTGATTGCATGTCAGTCAAAGTGAAAATATCCATCCTCTCGATTTACCAATTTATTTGTTTTGTTGCAGACAATTTTGATTACATGGTTAGTGTAATCACAATATTACGCTTGCTGATTTTCTCTGGTTTTTAGACTAGCTTTCCAATGTCTGTCACCTTCTGTATTACTCCCTGTTTTCTAAAAATACTCAAATCTGCATACTTTCTCTTCGGAAGTTTATTGATGTGGCATGCAATAAACTTGAGGCTCGCCAAAAAGATGTGCTTGAAAACTCATAAGCTGTTCCAACCAGAACTCTGTGTACTGGGGTTTCATAGGAATCTTAGATAGAAGATATAACTGAAGGTATTGATAAAGCAATTAAGATTTATTGTATGAATGCTGCCAGCTGGGATAACTATTATCCTTTAATCCTTGGAAATGAAAAATCACCCCTTCTCCTTCTCACAGACACCTTAAACAGCTCCACCAAACAGCTCCTACCATTAGAGAATCAGTCTGGCAGAGCGCTGATTAAAATTGATTTAAGTTTTGAGTATGTTTGGAATTGATGATACAAATGTCTAGAGGAATTATGGGCTGTCATTTGAGGCCAAGCGCAGTCATCCGTTCTGTCTGTGTCAGAGGTATGGAGCCTGCTGCGGATTTCACATACGTCAAGCACTTCTGCTTCCAGCAACTATAAAACATGTGTTATACCTCAGTTTCTTCTCAATGCTCTGGCAGGGAATTGAGGATTACTTCATAATTGCTTCAGTTATTATCTTATTAAAGTTCAAATGAAGCACATGAGACTTTTGTTAGCTGACAACAGCAATAGCACAACTTTTAAATCCCATAGTTTGGAGTTAGGCACATCCAAACAATAGCTTTTCATGAAGGATTTTTTATTATTTTTTTACTCAGGGTTTAAAATCAGTTAAAAACCAGAGCAAAATGTGCAGGGTTCCAAGCTCCCTCCTTTAAGAGCCTAAGATAATCCTAAGCTGGTTCAGAATGGGGACTAAAGATTGCTCATAATGAGGACTATATTCATCATATAGCCACTGCAGAAGCATTCAATCAATATTTTTTTTTTTTTTTTTTTGTATGACCAGAAAGGACTGACCATTGTTTTTTTTTATGTTGTCTGTCCAGGTCCCTGCTTGTGATTTACCATGGCCAAAGTGCTCTGCAGCCTCCTTCTCCTGGGAAGCGCAGTGATGATGACCACCGCCTGCCCTAAATATTGTGTCTGTCAGAACCTCTCAGAGTCCTTGGGCACATTGTGCCCGTCCAAAGGCCTGCTGTTCGTGCCCCTCGACATTGACAGAAGAACCGTGGAATTACGTCTGGGAGGAAACTACATCATCAAAATTACCCAGCAGGACTTCACTAACATGACGGGCCTTGTGGACCTCACACTGTCACGAAACACCATCAGCTTCATCCAGCCCTTCTCCTTTGTAGATCTTGAAACCCTGCGTTCGCTGCACCTGGACAGTAACCGGTTGACCGAGCTTGGCCCAGATGCCCTGCGAGGCTTGGTGAACTTGCAACACCTCATCCTAAACAACAACCAAATGACTCATATCTCCAAAGATGCTTTCGATGATCTGCTGCTCACCTTGGAGGACCTAGACCTCTCCTACAACAACCTGCAGGGTGTTCCCTGGGATGCCATTCGCAAAATGCTCAATATACACCAACTAAGCCTGGACCACAACCTCATCACCCACATTGCTGAGGGCACTTTTACTGATCTTGAAAAGCTTGCAAGGTTGGATCTTACGTCAAACCGTCTCCAGAAGCTTCCGCCAGATCCCATCTTTGCTCGCTCACAGACTAACACCGTTCTTAGTACACCATTTGCCCCGATCCTGTCTCTCAGCTTTGGTGGGAATCCTCTTCACTGTAACTGCGAGATTCTGTGGTTGCGGCGTCTAGAGCGAGAGGATGATATGGAAACATGCGCCTCCCCTCCAAATCTTAAGGGTCGCTACTTCTGGTATGTTCGAGAGGAAGATTTTGTCTGTGAACCACCGTTAATTACCCAGCATACCCATAAGCTTTTGGTCCTGGAGGGACAGACAGCCAGTTTACGCTGCAAGGCTGTGGGTGACCCTATGCCTCTCATACATTGGGTTGCTCCAGATGACCGACTAATCAGTAACTCATCCAGGGCTGTAGTGTATGAAAATGGTACTTTAGACATTATGGTCACCACCTCTAAGGATTACGGGACGTTTACTTGTATTGCTGCAAACGCAGCAGGAGAATCAACAGCCTCAATTGAGCTCTCCATCATCCAGCTTCCCCACCTAAGCAATGGAACTAACCGCACATCTCAGCCAAAGTCCAGACTATCTGACATCACCAGCTCCACCAAAACCGGTAAAGGGGAGACCAAAGCCCAACCAGAACAGATAGTGTCAGTGTCAGAGGTCACCGCAGTCTCTGCTCTGATCAAGTGGACGGTTAGCAAAGTGGCACCCAAAGTCAAAATGTACCAGCTCCAATACAACTGTTCAGAGGATGATGTCCTGATTTATAGGTAAATATTCAGTTTCTTTTCCCTTTAAACCACCCAACAACACACTAATTAGGCATGTACTTTCACCTGCCCTTTAGTTTCTCACTGAATATGTGTGGAAATTATCATTAGATTTGATTTAGAGATAGATAATGTATTCTATAACTCAATTCAGTCTTGTAAATTACTTGGAATTCAGATAATGTTAATAGGTTCAATAGGTTAATGCTGAAGATAGTTAATGCAGTGACATTTAAAAGGCGGATCACTTATGGTGAGACATTGTTTTGGCATCTTTTCAACCGACCAGTCACATGCATACTTATAGGCTCATCCTAATTGTGTTAATGGTGTTCTGTGACTGTTATAGCGAAGACAATAAGGTGCCTTACCATTGACTCGCTTACCCTTTAATCAGTCAGTTACCTACAAATTCTGTCTAAAATGCACCAACAGCACTTGATAAATTTTCTTTAGGAGTAATTTTAAGGAAATTATAGGATTTGTATGTGGATTTAAAGTTATGAAATGGACAGCTTCCAGTTCAGTTCAGTTCCATGAAACACTTTAAACTTGCTCCCAGCAAGGTTTTTGTTAAATCATACACAATAAATTAAAAACATGTTGGTTATAGAGGTCTGAAAGGTTGTTTACACTTAAAATAGTGATTAAGTTCTGAACGTTTTGTTAATAAATAGTTTTTATCTAGTTAATATTTTAAGGATGAGTAGGTTTTTGTAGATTCTGTAGAACAGGATAATAATACAGATTATTTTGTTTTTATGTTGAAAGGTAAAGGTCACAAGGCACAGGGGTGCCACAGTAATTTGTAATGTAAATGAACCTCTATTAGCTGTTGAAAGATCGATTTCACGATCTTTTAATCAAATGCAACAATTTCCCTATGTGAAATAAAGAATGTGAAATCACCTCTAGGCTTTTTTTCTTAACATAATTCAACCAGCATGATCATCACTATTACAAGCCTGAGGCAACATGAGCTATTAGAATATGCTCTATTCTTTTGATTTTCATTTCAGCTTACGTTCCTTACTTCGTTTCTTTATCTACATGATCTATATCAGTTTATAATCAAAGTGATGGGTTCCCTTATCAAACTGCCTACATTTTAAACCATTAGGCTGTCTAGTTTCTCTGACTTGCGAGGAACAGATTTTCACATTTTGGAAAGATTATATAATTTACACAATATGAGTATGACTGTTCATTTACTGGTGCCTCTCTATTACTTAATGATTGCATGATGTTAAACTGCATGTGGCATTATTCAGAGATCTGTTTTCTTCCTCCTGTCTTGGAAGAGGAGTGTTAACCTGGATGTTGGCAACAACAAAGAAAAAAAAAAAAAATCAATCACTAGAGCTGGAGTGGAAAAAGGTTGGGCTCTCTCGTAAAGCTGTCACCACAGAATGTAGCGTCTTCTCCTGTGATGGGAAAGCAATTATTAATGAGTAATGGACTGGCTGGCATACAGGCTTACTGTAGACAATGTGTCAGGCTGCCCTGCTAGATGTGGTTTTAGTGCTGTAAAGGATGTCTCGAACACAAAATACGGGATCCCATGATGTTGTAGTTCTAGGAAAAGCATACGATTAAGAACCATATCAATTGCTTATCAAACCAGACATGTTTTTTTTTTTTTCATTCACCCCAAAATAAAAAATATTTCTTCATTTACTCACCCTTTTACTTTTTCATGACTATTTATTTTGTGCAACACACAAGCTGAACGTCTGAAGACTATGCTTTCTGGTCCATGCACTTACAATGACTGGGGACTTTCAAGCTTCAACAAAGGATGCAAGGGCATAGTAACATTTTGACTTATGCACTATATTTCTTCTGAATCCATACAATAGCTTTGTGTAAATTGTAAAATAAGCCAAAACCTATGTTATACAGTGAAAAAAAGTGCTGCAACTTGATCGCTGAACTTGAGAACTGGATAAACAGTTTATTGAAAAATGTATTCACTAATCTGCATGAAAAAGAAAATGGAAAAGTCATTAAAATATCTACTTTAGTGTTCCACAGTAGAAAGAAAGTCAGAGGTTTGGATTGTTATGAGGGTAAGTAAATAATCACAGCATTTTAATTGTTTGGGTTACTAATTTAATCTCATTCTGCATAGAACCCTATAAAATAGGGTAACATGGGGTAAGATAGCCCCCCACCTTATTTTTTCTCCTAATCATAGATGGCACAAAATCCCATTTCAGCACCCTTGATGAATGGCTACGATATTTTTAATTTTAACATTTCCATCAACATTTGTGAGATTTAGTCAGTCAGAACCGTTTTGAGGTTAATTCATCTAATTTTCTGTCTCTGGAAATTAGTGATCTATGACATTGTATTATGTTGAATATCAAAGTGTTTTGTATCTGTTTGTTAATGAGGGATTTGCGGACACATCAATATTTTTAGATGTGGAGTAAAAGTTATACTTTTTGTTTTGATTATCTTAACTCAGGCAGGGGGCCAACTTACCCCTCTTTTAATATTTAATATTTTGTGCTATAAAAACTAAATTAGCAAATGTTTCTATCTATTTCCTATAATAACACATTGGCTGATGATGTATCATCATCCTGCACTTATTGTATATCTAAATATGTAACAGATTAAAAGTGAATCCACATTGTTCTTAATGGGGTTCTAAATCTTCCCCCATGATACCCTGCACATATTATTGTTTTCTCATTATTATTATTATTATTTTTAGGGGCCAATCACTGAAAGTCCGTAGGGACCTATTGTATTCGTTGGCGTTCCTATTATAAGGGACCAAGCACTGAGCAAGCAAGTGCGTAGGACGTCCTCCGACTTTCAGGGCAGGAACTCCTTCTAGACCATTTTCATTTTCATGAAAATTTTACCGGATTGTCTTCAGACCATGTCGCCAAAAAGTTATGGAATTCATGTCAAACTCCTCCTAGGCCATTTTCATTTTCATGAAAATGTAACCAGATCGTCTTCAGACCATGTCGACCAACATTTATGGAATTCATGTCGATTCGTCAAACCGTTCTCGAATACCGCGCAAAATAATTGTACATAGTGCTTGCGAAAAAGAAACAAACAAACTTAAGGCTCAATCTCCGCAACGCTTTATCGTATTTTAGATCAAATGTGGTACATGTCATCACGAGCATAACCTGAGGCTGTTTGCTGCGTTTTGGCTATTTTTGCTTATAACTTCTGAACGGTTTGTCCAAAAATCATAAGCCTGAGAAGTTTCGGACTAGTGGAGAAAAAAACTTGTTTACATGCGTATTACTTTGGATTTGGTTGACTTATTGTCACGGCAGTCATCTTTTTACATTCCTGAATCCTTGCAGAGTTTAACGATACCAAACATGCTAGGTTTCGCCTTATGGTTAGCAAAACATTGTAAATTAGCAAAAATCTTTTTGAAACCGCTAGTCCGTTCGAGACGAAACTAATTTGAAAAAATAGGTCGCTGGCTAAACGCAAATGTTCAAATGTAAAAATGTTGATAGTAAGTGGCAAAAGATCCAATCAAAGTTGCCCATGGGTCCTTTATTAAGCTCTCATACAAATAATGGTCTATAACTCTAAAACAAAATGAGATATTTTCACCAAATTTGACACACGCATGTATGGGCTCACTCTGAGAACACATAAAAAAAAAAATCTGTGGAACTGCTCCACTTGGTGGCGCTATAATAGATTAAAAAAAGGATCATATTAATTACAATATAATGTCATGATTTAAAATGCTAAACTTTATGAATGCATTGGTGTACCGTTACGAAACTCGGTAGGCTATGTGTCTTGATAATCTATTAAATCATATTTTTTGTTATTGTATATATGATTTTTCACATATTTTAAACTTGTGAAATAAAAATCTCCAAATGCATGAAATTGTACAATTTATTTTCCATTTGTCCAGAGTCTGAAGAAGACGAAAAAAGTGTTAGACACTTTTCTATTCAATTACTTAACCTTCACTGAGCAGGGTAGTTGGGTAAATGATTGTACTCGAATTAGTATTCTCAGTCTACATCCACTGCCAGGTATCTGCAAAGAATATTCTAGATAATGATGAGCTAATGCAGTCAGAAAAAAAGATAATTTGTGATTACAGGCCCCCTGTACTCGATGTGCTTTTTAGAGGTTGAGTGGAGAGGTACTACAGAAAATGAACTTAAAGAAATGTTTTCAATAACACAAGCCATATCTTTCTTCTAACCAATCAAGGAACCTACAAGATTTTTTTTTTTCTATATCGTTTTTTTTTTTTGCTCCAAAACACTGTGTTCCGTTTAAATGATTCAGTGTTGACAATAATTGCATGTGTGAAGTATATTTTCAAATTTACGTAATCCCCACATTGCTTCCTGTCAGTCAAAAATCCATTGACTGCACAATAGACCTCATTTCAAAATCATTTAATCTAAATGAACTTCCAAGGTTGATACGATCAGTGCTTTCCAAGTAATTAAGTTTTCTCCATAATAAAAGGATTAATGATTGTTTTCTGCCAACTCGCAGAGCATTGTGTGCATCCACAATAAAGCAATGAGCATTTTAATAACTACCTTCAGTATCATATACCTGTGGTTTCAAGCTACTGCATCTATTTAATCATTTTATAGAATCTGTATTAACATCAAAGTTTGTTGTTCACAGGATGATTCCGGCTATCAGCAAATCCTTCTTGGTCAACAACCTGATGCCAGGGATGCAGTATGACCTGTGCGTGTTGGCCATTTGGGAAGACACCGCCACCACACTCACTGCGACCAACATAGTTGGCTGTGTGCAATTCGAGACAAGTGACGAGTACCCTCGCTGCCAGTCACTGAACAGTCAGTTTCTAGGAGGGACTATGATCTTGGTGATTGGCGGAGTCATCGTAGCCACTTTGTTGGTCTTTATCGTCATCCTTATGGTCCGCTATAAAGTGAACAGCGGTTTGCAGGTTTCAAAGTTAGTGACGGTGAGCAACACCTACTCCCAGACCAATGGGAGAACGCAGGCCGCACAACGAGTTAACAACGCCGCTCCTACACCACAGGCTCCAAAGACTGTAGTGGTGATGCGAGATGAGGTGGTGGAGTTTAAGTGTGGCTCCTTGCAGAGTAGCATTTCGTCCTCTTCATCCTCCTCGGCTGACTCCCTTGGAAGCCAGAAAGTTGAGTCCTACAACCGACATGGGGATTCTAACACCTTGCCCAACCGGTGGAAGCAGTCGTCAACCAAGGCACGGCCAAACCTGGATAACCTACTCGGGGCATTTGCCTCTCTGGACCTGAGGGTTCCCGCAAGAGATCCGGGAGGACCGTCTTCCTCAGGAACCATGGCAATGGCCATGAGACCCGCCACTGACAAGGAACCTCTTCTAGGCCGAGGAGATTCCAAGCTTGGGAAGCTTGTAATGCTGCCATCAGAGAACAAGCCCAAGCGCAGCCACTCATTCGACATGGGCGACTTTGGTGCTTCGCAGTGCCTTAGCTACCCACGACGCATTAGCAACATTTGGACTAAGAGGAGTCTCTCGGTCAACGGCATGCTCCTGCAGTGTGACGAGAGCGAGGGGGAAGGTGAGAAAGCAACATTTGATAGCTCTGAGTGGGTCATGGAGAGTACAGTCTGACAGAGACATCGGATTACCTCTGCCAAAAACGAACAAAAAAATAACCCATTCTCCGAACCCGTCAGGTGAAAAGGATATGAACTTGCTGCATCATATGACGACAAGAAGGACTCAAATGGCTGTGATGAAAAGACACCTCAGCAGTGGTCATGACTGTGTAATGCATGATTTTCCATGTCAGTATTGTCCTTCTGTTCATTTGATCACAGAGAAGTTCAAAGGTTTGTGTCCGAGTTAGTTGAGCAGCCGAGGCCAGGGCTGGTCCTGTTTATTGAGACCTGGATGAAGGATATCTCCAGTTGCCTTCAAGCATTAATGCAGATATGAATTAATACCCAAGAACAAGGGATGAGGGGGTATCTCAGAGAAGCAGGGGAAATAAAAGAGAGAATTTATCCGACTGTGCACTGCAGTTTGCCAAGAGGATTTTCTTCAGCTAAGTGGATGTGCATCACAATGGACCAAGTGTTCCCATGAGACAGGACTACATAATTTAGCAGGTGAAATGGAAAAAAAGAGAAGGAAATGCAAATATAATGACATTTTGTAAGTTCTTATTTTATGTTTTGTTGTCATTTCTACTTTTTAAGTTAATTCTAGTGTTGTTACCCCAGTGTTAGACCATTAATTTGCTTAATTAATGACATCAGATTCAGAAACAATGTTTTGTTTTTTTCTGAAGAACACAATACAATGTCATATGTATTTTACACAAATCTATAATTCAGGAGGATTTCTTGGTCATAATCATATCTGCAAACTTAATCTGCTAATTTTCCGGGATCATAACATTATGTGCCTGTTTTTTATTTATTTTTCCTCAGTGCATCTATCACACTTGTTATCAGTTATTAAGTTTGAAAGCTGTCTGTCGTCTGATTAAATCGCTGCAATTTTCGTTTAGTACTGGTACAGAACTGTACTGGTCAGTCTGTCTGAGATACATATTATTTATACAAATGGATATTTACTAAATATTACCAACCAATACATTGCATACCCAACCAAAAAGATGCTCTGTTCGATGTCCCTTTGGGCTACCCTTATTAAAAAGGAATGATAAAGTATAAAAATGGTAAATACCAAGCTGGTTGTAATACCACTGTATTCTCCAGGTACTTTGGGGTAAATATGATGGTACTGTATGTGAATGTGAGAATCAGTGAGTACATGCACTCTGATAAAAGCTGGGTTTCAACCCATGTTCGGGTCAAATATGGACAAACCCAACCATTGGGTTTAAAAAATGTAATTAAAAAATGTAAATCAACGGTTGGGTTTGTCCATATTTGACCTAAACATGGGTTGAAACCCAGAATTTTTTTAAGAGTGTGGTATTATTTACCATCTTACACAATTACTGTAACATGGTATCGGTAAGATAAAGTTTAAGGATTTTTTTTAAATTTAATGATGATTTTCAAACACTATAACTATACATCTATACCCTATTAGTTTGTTAGTGTTGGTGATTTACGTTTGTACTCTTCACAACAAGCCCCTCAAGACTTCAGTCTGAAATGTAGGTCAGAGTGTTAAACCAGACAATATGTTGTGAAAGACAGATATTTAGGACAGGATCTGGATCACAGTTTTGTGTAGAAACCTTTATTAGTGCCAAATGGTGGTGGCAAGCTTGATTTCACACAGAGGTGAATCATGAACTGGAGTGAAACTGAGCTTGTCTATCGTCATTGTGCCCTTGAGCGAAGGCACTTAACCTCAGGTTGCTCCACGGGGACTCTCCTATTAGCGTAGCGCAAGCTTCATGCTTTCGGATGAAAAGTGTTGGTTACATGATGTTTAAGACCTCGATAAATCACGTATAGTCATTATGTCAAATTTTACCAGTTCGAAATGTGGTGATACTTCCTATGGACACATCTATACTGCATTATGCATACATTTTAAAGTAGTTTTGAATGTTATTATGAGAGTGAGGTTTTATGACAAACTGGGTGCAGGAGTTTGTATAGGGTCACGTTTCTGTGATCTTACCTTTATCCTGTCCCCGAGTTCTCTTACATACTGTATGAAGCATTGTTTTGTTGTAATGGTTTATAAATTAAATGAACAAGACTTGTTATCTGTAAAAAAAAAAATCTCCAGTCAATTCAGTGTTCATTTGCATTGCAGACATTTTTAATTTAGCTATAGTGTGTACTATAGATCCGGTGTTCCTAGGAAGTTTTACCCAAAGGATCATAACATACAATGTCTATTTTTCTTATTTTGAAAAATCTTTATTTTTCTATTTTGTGAAAAGCTAACTGTTTAATTGCCTTGCTTTTGTCTGATACAATGCCACTGTATATGGTTTAGATTGTTTTACTGTTACAGATGTATACAGAAAAGACATGGATAAGCAAACATAGCATTTTTATTTTATTCATTATTATTGATAGTATTATTTTTTATTTCAACCAAACATTTCAACCACATTATAGATTTGCAACATCCATTGTTTATAATTTCTTACTGCTCTTGGTATATGATTATTTCTATGACTTTTTTGTAAAAAAAAATATATATATAAGAATGTATGATGGTATTCTGTACAGTGATCCTCTTATTTTCCTGGTCAGAAAAAAAAATGAGAAGGTGCTTTAACGTATCGTTATGACATATGCGTAAATGTGAAGCAGCATAGTCACGTTTTTCACTTGGAGTTGTAGAAAAAAAAAGACTAAATCATTCTAAACCATTTCTGTGTTCAAAAGATTTTGCTACAACAAGATAAATACACAGAATTCATAATATTTAAAATTGTCTGTTTTTTTTGTTGGTTTTTTTTTGTTTTTTGTCTGCTTGCCTTTCAGCCTCCCGGAGTTTATTTTTTGTTATTAGTGTGTTTGCTTATTGTCTCTGCTTGTCTGCCTTAAGGTGTTCTCAAACAGAATGATTTGTCTTACTCATGTCTGAATCAATTGGGGATTTCAGTCTCACATAAGTTTAGCAAGACATACGCTTTAATGAATTTCCTCTGAGGGGATATCCTCAAAGATTGGATGAAGTCACTCATGGGGTGCACAATAAAACTTAATAGAGTATAGACTGTAGAAGTCATTTAACATTAAAATATGGCACACTGCCCAGTGAGATGCACACACTTACCATGACGTGTACTCTCATACCAAACGTACTTGTCATCCAGTATGCCCTCTGCCTCAGATAACTCCCACAGAGTTTAAAGCTGCCGTCGGCAACATTTTTTTGATCATATTCAGTGTAATCGACACTATAATCCGACAGAACAACATAAATAAGGTGGTTTTAGAAAAAACCCGAGCTTCTAACTCCACCTGGAGCGTGTTATTTGTTTTGCAAAAATCCAGCGCTCCCGCTTCATCAGGTCCAATCAGCGCAGGGGGGTGTGAGATCTGACTGTCAATCACAGGTCGTGCACACGCCACAGATCCCCCCTCACTCGCGCACGTTAATATCACATGCACACGCCACGCCTGAAGTTCGCCTGGAGATTGCATGAAGCGTGATGGCGGAGAGAAAATCTACTAACAAGCTTCCAATTCCTCGTTTATTGCTATCTATGGATAGATTAGCCAGGGCAGCCTACCTCCGAGTCCATGGTGTTGATAAATGCTGAAGAGACGGACGCGTTCACAGAAAATCAGGTACACACGCACAGTGACGCACTGACGAGCACGACCTCGATGGGAGGGTGCTCGCTGGTAGTGGGGAGGGGCATGAGAGTTGTAAACATTCAAAATTTTGGCTAATCGACCCAATCTGCCAGACTTGCCGACGGCAGCTTTAATTTATGCTTTACACATTTCATGTAGCATGTTGTCATGGATCACAATTTATTTAAAGTCATATAGCCATGAGCAATCGAATTCTCCTCCATCTTTTGAAATGAAGAAGCTCACTGTATATGAAAACATACTGGAACTTTCATACTGGAACATTCCCAAAATGGCCTTTAATTTTGAGAAATGTTTTGTTCCTAAATTCTTGGATTTGTAACATGAGATGAAAACATTAAAGGTAGGTTAGGCAATTTTATTTGTGTTTTTTATAAAGACTTTTTGTTATACTGGTTGAATCTCTTTTCACATCCAATCAATAATAGAAGTGGACTAAATATTTTTTTTAAATGCACATATATCTAATGTGGAAGTCTCAGGACCAAAACATTTTTGAAAACGATGTCCCTTCAACATATATTCCCATACCTCCTCGCACCTGCTCTGTCCGACATCAAACGTCATCAGTGTTTTCCGTAAGGCTATGCAGAGTTGTAGACAGACGTCAGTCACAGAGAGACACAAACAAACAGCAGCCACTTTTATAGTTCCTCCTGAACCAGAACAACGAGCTTATGCCGCGTTCATGCCGTGTCATAACCGTAATTATGCAGCCCGTTCTCATACCCAAATCGTCACTTTTTCGTCACTTTCAACCATGCTTCAATATCCGACGCACAAAGCACCCTTTAGCGTCCATATGAGACGCATAACCCTACCACATACCTAAACCTACCCATAACCGAAGCGTCACATATGGACGCTAAAGGGTGCTTTGTGCGTCGGATATTGACGAACTTTCGAAAGCGTCAGTTACATGACGCCTAAACCTACCCATAACCGAAGCGTCACATATGGACGCTAAAGGGTGCTTTGTGCGTCGGATATTGAAGCATGGTTGAAAGTGACGAAAAAGTGACGATTTGGGGGTGAGAATGTGTTGAATTATGAGATGGAAACCTGTGAGGTTCGACTCTGAGCTGTTCACGTCCTCAGACTTTTCATGTGTTTCAATGTCAACACTATCAACGCTGAAATAAATCTGCAGCAGTCAGGTGGTACAAGTAACAGCGCTTTAAATTGTTTACATTCATTATTATTGTAAAGTTATTTGAGACATGAGGTAATGCAACGCTGTCTCTTGTGAAACTTTGCAGACTCTGCTTCGAGTGGTCATGTGTTTTGGAGGAGGCATGGCTTTGGAGACGCTCTGAAGAGAGATTAGCATCTCATGCTTTCAAAGCTAGCTCGCTATTGTAGTGGCGCAATGGATGGTGGCGCAATGGATAAGACACATGCCTTTGGCGTGAGAGACCCGGGTTCGAATCCACTGTGAGACACCAATGTGTCCCTGAGCAAGACACTTAACCCCTAGTTGCTCCAGAGGCGTGCGACCTCTGACATATATAGTAATTGTAAGTCGCTTTGTATAAAAGCGTCAGATAAATGTAAATGTAAATGTATTGCTAGCCTCTCCGAGATGTCCTACCTTTAACATAAGACAACCTGTATTCAGTTAACCTTAGCCTGATCCATTGCAGTGATTGATAAAGGGAATTTGGGATTGATGCAATTATTCCTAAACACTACAACAATTATCAATAAGAGCAAAATATAGAGGAAAACGATGCCTGCCAAACTCCACGCTGTGAACAAGATCCTAGATGATTTCGGCCTGGTTTTTAACAGTTTCTGAGGCATATTTCAGTGCAGATTGTTTTGTGTAATACTGTGTTATAAAGGTGTAAAAAGAGGCTGTTATTGAAGAATTGAACCTTGACTGTAAATCATTATTTCACATGCAAAGAGGGTGTTAAACATAGTAATATTGGCAGAGAAAGCTTTAACCCTGTAAAGCCTGACAAATGAAATAATTGTCAAAAAAAAAACAAAAAAAAAACTATAGTTGCTTCAGTCCAGCAAGTGTTCATCTTGAAATATTACGAACAATATAAAAGTTATTATTGTGTTTAGTTTTTAAAACTCATTAAATATTTCACAGCAAAAAGACACGTGAACTACGACCTGAAGGGGGGCATTTTTAGAAATATACTAAAATGCCAATTAAAGTATAAATATCAATTAGATGAAAGAAGGCATATATTAGATTGTGTACAACAGATTTATACAGTAAACATTTAATCATTGATCATTTAGAGGCCATATAAATATCTATCAAATGTGATAGAGTATATATAGGCTTTATTGGGTTAATTGTAGAGTAATTATAACAGAGGAAAAATAAAGGTAGAAATAAAAAGCCTTGTTTCAATACTTTTTCAGCATTTGTTTGGCAGCTTGAGAGATTAGGAAAGAGGTCTTCGACAAAGGATATGCATGAACACCAGAGATGCTCCCCTTATTAGAACAAGGTCTCTTCTCAACGCCTAATCAGGGTCACGTCAGCACTGCCCTTCTTACCAGGAAGGAGACTCGTGCAGGCCAGGCCATAGAATAAGACTAACACATGTAATCTCTAGGATAATAAGATTAACAATACTTCACATGGTTATAATCTTCACAAACAGCGTTCGGTTAGATTATGTGGGTTGTGCAGTAGATCGAGTCCAATTTACAGTTGCAGCAAACATGGATGTTTCTCAGTATTCCATTGCTGTACTTCCATACAATATAGTACCCTGGTAATCCAGAGTTCTCGCGAGAGCACAAGTTGAATTTGTTCAGCGAGTTACTCTGGTGTCGAGTAATGATGCTCATTAAATATGCCCCTCGATCTGAGCTGCACCAATCACAGCGGGTTATCTGATATAGGCGGGCCAGAGGCGAGATGACGACAGCGCTGCGATGTCTAAGTCATTAGTAAACATTACAAGATGGCTATGGATGTTTGAAACGGCTTTGGCCGCTACAATGAACGAGTTAGACTTGGCTTTTTATCTAAAACAGGAACAGAAGACGTCGCTCAAATCCTTACTTTGCAAGAAGGACGTTTTTGCTGTTTTGCCGACCGGATACATAAGAGTCTAATCTACCAGTTAGCTCCGCTGGTAGCTAAGCGTATGGGGCTTGTTGTGATTGGTCGTAGTGTTATCCAATTGTGTGCAGTGAGATTTTCAAATGCTTGCTTGGTGCCGCCCCTCGAGCTGGCAGAGTTTCATTTGTCGACGCCAGACCATTAATCTTTTAGATTTAGGTCTGCATTTCCAGGCTAACAATATAGTAGGCGAACAACAGCATGTGAGCCGAGTAGAATGTCCGAATTCATAAAACAGTAAGTGAAAAGTACCTGGATGAACTACTACTTTCGGCGAGATTCTGAAGTGTGTATTCGATGGATTATCTATCCCATGAGGCCACAGGAGAGGATTTGTGAATGGAAGTAAAGCAGCGCCACTGACACCATTATGGAAGTAAAATAATGACAAATGTTTTAGAAAACAAAAAAGCTTGTTGAATTGCACTACTACCCTAACATTGTATTGTTAGGGCTTGCATTTTCATGGACTGAAATTCAACATGGTTGTATATTTAAACTGTGAATATTTCAATTCAACACATTTCACACACGTTTTCATTATTTAAAATTCAATAATCCATATTCACCTGACATATTTCACTTCCAAAATAGCCTATTCATTCATTTAAAAAAAATACAACCTATAATATTCGACAGGCAATTTTCGGTCAATTTTATTTCGCTTTACAAATTTGCTTCCACAAATTCAGTGGTTCAAATTCGACAGAAAATTCAACATTTGACATCCGGGAACGGCAGGAATATCAGTAGATTGCCGATTGATAATCTCCATAGTTGTTAGTCGACCTCACCAGCAGGGGGTGCACACGGCTGTTGACGAAGAATAGAGCAACGGGTGAGAGAGTTATTCATTCATTAAAACCAGATTTTCGGTGGAGATTGCCCCGAGGGGAAGTGCCTAGGGAAGTTAACAAGACCTATTGAAAATAGGGCTACATGGATAAACACTAGGGACGAAACAAGAAAATTAATTAAACCTAGGTGTGGCACATGAAGATAAATACAGAAAACATTGTAACCAATGAACACAGACAAAGGAAACTGATCCAGAAACAACTCAAGCCAACACAAACAGATCGAACGTGACATCAACATGGACCTAGAAATTTCAGTTTACTTGAAGTATTCTCCAGTATTCTCCTGTTGTTTGTTCTCCATGGGTTTGTTGTGCTGACCTTTGCAGCGTTGTGTCACATTTAGCAGAATTGTGACATTTACCCTAGACTGTTAGGTCTCCATAGATATAATGTTTTAGGAGTCCTTCGAAAGTTCTGTTGTTCCCGAGCACTGTTATCAGGTTGAGTAAGGTCAAACCAGTAAACAAGAGATTGTTGCAGCAGTAAGAATGAGGTAATTTAGGAGCAAGGCAAGAAGAAGCTTGCACTACTGACTGGATTAAGCTCAGTGTGTCATGATAGAGGGGGAAATAAACTAAATGACCTATGAAAAATGTCGTTTTACATTTATGCATTTGGCAGACGCTTTTATCCAAAGCGACTTACATTGCATTATCCTATACATTTATACATTGGTATGTGCAATCCCCTGGGATCAAACCCACAACCTTGCGTTGTTAATGCAATGCTCTTACCACTGAGCTACAGGAAAGCTGTAGCTAGTTAGAACATCGTCTTTATCTTCCTCTTTTTTTCGAAGCTAATAACTTAGTCACAACTTATTTATGAGTTAGTTATATTCTAACTAATTGCTAATCGTCTGCGGGACACATATGCTGCTGTACCAGATTAAGCCCCGGGTCAGGTCTTAGGAGGTCAGCACTTCTTTAAGATGTGCGTGTTGGTGTCAGAAGGGGAGTTTGTGCTGTGTGTGAAGGTACTCACGTGTGTGTATACACTGAAAAAAATGGGCCAACAAATACTTTGTTACGGCCAGATGTAATACTTTTTCTCAAATTATATGAATGGTTTGGATTTAACCCTCTACAGCAGGGATAGGCAACTCCGGTCCTGGAGGGCCACTGTCCTGCAGAGTTTAGCTCCAACCCTAATTAAACACACCCGAACAAGGCAATCAGTGTTTTCAGGATTACTAGATAGATACAGGCAGGTGAGTTTTTATCAGGGCTGAAGCTAAACTCTGCAGGACAGTGGCCCTCCAGGACCGGAGTTGCCTATCCCTGCTCTACAGCATAGCTTTGCCCTATGTTCAGTACATGTTTCTTCAAATGAGTGCAACCAATTAGAATGTTTGAAAAAGTGTCAAAAAACAGTCCAAATAAGGTTTGGGAGTCACTATCATGGACCATTTGAAGGTGGGACGTCCTTTTCTGACACATGGCCACAGGAGCACATGGTATGAGAAGAAGGCAAGAGTATTTGCCATTAATCTTATTTTAAATGACATGAACTGTACATAAAAAAATATGTACAGTATGTGTGTTTGAAGGTGTAGAGAAGACTTTTGGCAGGTTTTATGAAGTTGTTTTTATTTTGCATGTTCACAAATTCAGTTTTTCTTTTTGTTGCCTGAGGGTAACGTTGTGCGATAAGTGGTACTTTTCAAGGATGTCTTGGACAATACCTCACACTGGAAAATAATGTGTTGCAGGGTTCCTAGGTGCACAGGAACACCCAAGGTGATGTGCAAAAAGTGGAACGTACACCTCTGTTTTACAGCAGAGAATAACTGTTTTTTGGTGTTTCACACAGAGTGAAATCATATTGCAGAATTATAATAATAATTTGTTACATTTACAGATGGCACTTTTCTGGGTACTCAAAGCGCTTTAAATAGAAGGGAGAAGGGGGGGAGGGGGAGGGGGAGGGGGAGGGGGGGGGGGGGGGATCTCCTCAACCACCACCAATGTGCAGCATCCACCTGGATGATGTGACGGCAGCCATATTGCGCTAGAATGCCCTCCACCACGGTGTCCAAATACTTTTGGCAATATAGTGTATATGGGGATGATTAGGATACATGATATGACATGACACACTACATGATACAAACCTATGTCTGTATCAAATCAAATCAAATCGATTTGTTTCAAGTGGTTTTCCCTTTTTACTTGATGATTTCTTGTCATTTTTGGAGAAAGAATATAAAATAAAAAAAATGCATTGCTCTCTGAGCTTTGAATTATGATCATTTTGTATATGATCATTCTTTTCCATTGTTAGGCAAAGGAAAAATATTTTGGGGTGGGGAAATTTTCAATAAATCAATAAAATGTTCTCAAATGAGCCAAGAAATGATGTGGAATAATTGTTATCATGTGCCATCAAAATGCCTGCAGTAGATAATTAATATTATTGGAATTAGACCATATACCTAGTCTATTATTTTCTTTTGACATAAACCACGTTACTTTGTGACATTGATCAGCAAACATAAACAGAAGCTCAAACGCGCTGCGTAACTTGAGAATGAACCTCATTGGTTCTTGCACGTCGAGCTTGCGTTTACCACAACTGATTTGTGAGTTGATGAATGTTTATGTGTGAATAAAATCCTAATCTAAATCTGTTCATCCTACCGGATGTATATATATATATGTTATTGTATCTAGTGTTATTTAGACAAACAGGTTTAAACCAGAAACCACAACAGGGTTGTCTGCTAAATGATTAAATGTAAATTCTTAAGCGTAAACCTGTTTACCCATGTACAACTTTAGATTGCTACAAATTGCAAACCCAAATTGCTACAAACCCAATGATGAGGTTCATATAATATTGAATTATGGAATTATACACGGGTTGTTTACAATAGCAGATTGGTTCCAATTTGGGCACTATGATCAAAATATGAATGCAACGCAATAGTGCATAACGTTTACAAATTAAAAATAATTGCATAAATTGCATAAACAGCATTGTGTAGGCCTAGTTTAATGCAAAGAGACATAGTGCTATTTGTAGAGTACTTTTTGTGCTTAAGAACATGAGATGCAATTGAATGAAAAGAAAACTCCCACAAAGTCTTGAGACATGTTTTTTTTTTTTTTAAGTTGAACTTAACTTTATATGGCTTTCTAAACATGCAGCTCTCTTTTGAGAGACACGAGTGCAACCGTCAAAGATGTCCGTCCAGCGCATGTTTAGGCTTTGTTCAAAATTGCCCACCATACCCTCATTCACTAATCCCTACTTTAGTCCACTAATATAGTGCACTTGAAGGAGTGAATGAAAACGAGTGAGTGTATTCGGACACTGGGTGTGCCGGAAAGCCATTTCTGTGTAATTTGTGCTTGCTGTTTCTAATCTTTTGAAACTTAGCAAACTGGCAGCTCCAGTAATACAAATATTTATCCCAAATTCTGTCATGGAAACTATGTATAAACTTTAATTAAACAGTCTAATAATCAGTTAAAAAGGAATGATATTACGCTGTAGCCACATTGGACCAGCGGTTTGGAAAATGGAAAATTCAGCTGTGGGCGTCTGGGCGCCATCTTCTGTTCAGACGCACGAATTCATTCATGTTGATTGGTTGTACACTCGTTATTGCAGTGCATTATGGATGAGTGCACTTGATAATGTCCACTATGGTTTTGGACACGACTACAAATGGCTGTTCCCTCAAATAGTGCCCTGTTTAGTGGTATAGGGGGCGATTTCAGACACAGCCTTAGAAAACAATGCAAAGCAGAGCAGAAAATGAGTTATGTGTGAATGACTTGGTCTGAATTTTGATGTAACCAAGGTCTTCTCAGGATTGAGCTTCTCTATTTGTGCAATGTTCTTAACAACAAACGCAGCAGTGCTGCACCTGGATGGACAAAAACATTAAAACACACAACAACTACTCTTACATTATTGCATCTCGTGTGCCACCGATAAGGCTGCCTGACGCACACCTAAAATCCAAATGGGGCTTAAGTGTGGATTTAATTTCTTTAAATTCATTGAATATTCAAAATTCCTTGCTAGTGTCTTTTCATATTGTATTACTATTTTGTGTCATTGTGTCAACAACAGAAGTACCAGCAAGAGTGTTAGTTGTATCTAGTGACTGAATAATTCGGGTAACACCTTAACAATTCTGCATGCATGCATCATGAATATTTTCCAGGTGTGTTTGTTCAGGGTTGAAGCCAGAGTTGCCCCCGGGCCCCCTTACATCTTTGTCACCTTTTTTACCCTTCATCAGTTTGGATCTTTGTGACATAATTGGTTCAGTTTTGTTTTGTGTTCTTCTAAAGACAGTCAGAACCTTTGTGAGAGCACACACACACACACACACACACACACACACACACACACACACACACAACACACACACACACACACACAAATCAATGTTGTCCTTTTATATTGAGCTTTGTATATTGAACTTTAAAGATAATTAAAATTCCATCATAAAACAAAAACAAAAAAACTTCAAAGACATCACCTTTTAAAAGTTCCATCTGGGTTTCATTTCTACATAAAATTCACATTAAAAAGGTAATATTTAGACGAAAATTCTCGATTTTCTTATAAGTGCAGTTCTATATTTAGAATGATGACCGAGGTTTTAATAAGGTTCTTACATCTCCAAAGTTGCACATGTGTAAAATGCATCATGTTTAGAAGCTGTCTATGTTTAACTACTGCGAAGTAGCAGTGTCTATGCCAACATAAAATGTGTTTGCATACATGCTTTTTTTTCATTATCAACTTCCTATGAATAATAACGAAAGATGTGTTATGCACATATTTCTGAGGCACCAGCTGCAGTCCTGGCGCACTTGATGCCATATAGGTAAAAGATCAAATTCAGAATCATTGGAAAAGAATCAAATCAATCATATTCAGGATCATTTTACCTTTGATTGAGAAAATCCAAGCCATAAAATATGTGGATGACGTTTATGCAAATACACACACTTACACATAGCAGATGGTTGAGCATGTATTATTCTGGAAGTAACACTGGTTTAACAGATGGTGGTTTAGAGGTTAGACTAAGTTTACTAAGGAAGGAGGCGAGTTAAATTGTGGCATAAAAGAAAAATCTCTGTTCAGTCCAGAGTCAACCACTGTTCGCCACGCATTCATGTATAAGAGCAACTTTTTACATTGAATAACATATTTTGTGCTCAAGGTGTAAACAACCAAATTTAGTCAATATCTGACATCACAGATTTTGAATATTTTATAAGGCAAACATGTTATTTCTATCAGGTACATCTTACACAAATGTAACTGGGAGATTTTCTCATAAAGATGCTGCTAATATAATTTCTCACTCATACAGTACATGATTGTGCTGAGGAATCGCTTCCAGATGGATGTTTTGTATTTATAATGGTGCAATCATATCCATTTTTATTGATTTACCTCATCTCTCGGCGTAATGGTGTTCAGAGCCTCGACTTTGGCAACTGTAATTTATCCTCCCCTAATAAACCTGCCATTTCTCTTGAATTACACAGCGATATTCCCAAAAGTGATTCGCTCTCACAAAGACAAATGCTTGGTAGGAAAGTACATGTCACTGAAGCCATCCTTTAGCAGACAGGGAGAGTGAACCGCTGGTGATGCGCCAAACACGCATTAGTGAAAGCCTCTATTTTTTGTGTTTGGTTTAGAATAATTGTAGCTCTCTCTTGGCTCACTTGGCAGTGCATTTTCTTTCACCTTTGTTGTTTCGTCTGATGAATTGGCTCAGACACCGAGCGGATTATTCTATCAGCCTGTTGTGGCATTCCCTGGCAAACTTAGTGTGAAATCCGACTCAATAAAGACTGCTCCTGTAACTAAGGTGAGCGATGTTGCCCCACTGATAGCAATCAAGAATATTTTATGGCGCATTTTCCATGCACAAATGGGCGAGGAAATGGGTTTCATCCC
This sequence comes from Leuciscus leuciscus, assembly GCF_965113295.1. Taxonomy (NCBI): domain Eukaryota; kingdom Metazoa; phylum Chordata; class Actinopteri; order Cypriniformes; family Leuciscidae; genus Leuciscus; species Leuciscus leuciscus. Next base: position 5,256,440 of record NC_138741.1, read on the forward strand.
ATAGCTGTGTTAAGGTGAATCACATTTTCCTGGCTCTGTCTGCCAGGTGAGAGGTTTTCTTTGGGAATCATCAATTTCCAGTGCCTTCATGAGGGAGAGAAAAACCTCGGCAGAGGAAAAGACTGCCAGCAAATGCATCAATATCAGCTGCGGATGAGCAGCCTGAGAGAGCCAAATGAATTAATGAAACACAGCTGGGTCTGTGTGTGGCTTTCATTGTGTGTCTTTACGGAATAAATGTCTCTTCAAGTTGCACTGATATGAAAACTGGCAAGGTACAATATACAGATGGATGTACAGACAAATATATAGGCTGAACACTTAAAAAAACATAAAAAAAATAAATAAAAACTCATTCATTTTATTTGCGTTCAAATCATTTGCTTTGAAATTAAAATTAATTCAGCATTAAATTAGAATGTGAGTTCTGGGTAACAGTTTGATTATTATATTATATTATATTATATTATATTATATTATATTATATTAATTGTTGCAGATGTTAAAGCAAAAGTGATACAATCATCCCAGTATTTCCTATAGGTTATTTCCTTAAAGTGTGTGCTTGTGGAAAAAAAAGAAATCCAAGTACCCAAGATTTATTTTTTCTCCCACAATATTCAGTAATACATTCCAGTTTGCAGTTTTGATGGGCTTTGAGTGGATTGGATTTGATCAGGAGATGGGAATTCACAGCAGTCCATCTGCAGAGGAAATTCAGGATCATTTTACCTTTGATTGAGAAAATCCAAGCCAAAAAAATATGTGGGTGAAGTTTATGCGAATACACACACACTTACATATAGCAGATGGTGTGTGTTGAGGAGGTGTTATACTGGAAGTAACACTGGTTTAACAGAGGTTTAGAGGTTAGACAAACACATGGATATAAATATATATATATATAGTCCCCTGCTTTTATAATCGTTCAATCTTATATTCACTGCAGGATTAATTGGATTAAAAAAACAAAGTTGAGCATGAGAGAAGTTATTCAATTATTAATTACTGAGACTGATGGCATGTTGATCTATGTTCTTTCCTCCGACAGGTCCCATGTGACGTGGAAAGCTAAACCACAGCTTACCTTGTAGTAATTAGTCGTGTGCTCTGGTACATTAACAGAATTTTTTAAATATCCACAAAAAGTAATTAGCAGAATCCAGCGGATTTAGGAACATACCATAAAGCATTCGAATAAATTAACTTTTGTTCATAATTAAAAAAATAAATTTGCTTTTACACCTGTATTTTGTGTGAATGGCTTCGTTTTCAATATTGCAGATCAAAATTATACCCCTCCCTAGATTTAGCATTTTTGTGTTTAAAACATAATAAACATAATTATAAATCACAACACTTTACCATTGCTATAACAAATCCCATATTTAACATCAGAAGTTTAACTCAGTAAAACTTTTTAAATGTTGCAAACTCGTGTTAAAAATATCAATTATATTTGATGAGAGGATCATGAAAAGATCTAAAATGTTAAATATTGGGAAAAATAAATACATAAATTCCCGAAGAGGAGTTGGACTTTCAAATACAATTGTAGGTCTTTGCCTAGGTCTGAATAAATGTGCCATTCAAAATGAGTTAAACATATATCTTATCCATCCTATAACTGCGCAAATTTGGATTATGGATAAAACTGGCACAAATAACTAACAATGTTGCATTGTGTCAGTGCAGTAATATCTAGTCAGTGCAATAAATCGCTGAAAGCTACAATATGTAATTTTTCCCCCCACATTTTCAAAACATTAACAAAGACGAAGCTTGATGATGCTATGAAGGAGAGTGGAACTATGGGAGATGTCGTTTACACCATCCAGAGATGTATAGAATTCACGAATCATATATAAATCATATCAGTTTTTGTATTACCTGTACGTTTGATCACACTATGTTATGTCATTGTAATGAATTAGCTGCCAGGAACGTGAAATGTAATGCTATATTAGCTTGTTACTATGTGACTATTTGTCAAATGATTTAGTGGGTTAATGCTGCGCAGTTTTACACGTTTGAAAACAATCGTACTAAAAGTACATTTGAACAAACCCACAGTATTTGCAAGCAATGCCTAAATATTTTTGTGCAACACATAGGGGAGACCGGGGACAGTTGCAACACTTTTTGCATTTCTCTCAATTACTCAGAGACTATTTGGACTAGACCAACCAAATTTGTATATATTAAACTTGCATCTGTACGCTAATTACCCATACCATTTAAAGATGATTATATATGACATATCGTTCACAGTATTTATTTGAATGGAAGAAGTCAGATGTTGCAACTGACCCCGACCCAGGGGACGGTTGCAACACAACCCAGGGACGGTTGCAACATGTTAAAAATACCTTAAATTTCATTAATTAACTTAAGCTTTTTGTCTCAATGAGCAAAGAATTCTGAAAATATTAACTGTTTTAGGCCTACTATAATATTATAGTATTATTTATTTCAATAATATTATTGTAGCCTATTATTTATTTATTTAGTCATATTTATCAAATAACAGTTATTGAGTTTTGTTTGTTCATGTGTAGAACATAGATTCAGTGTGCAGGAGTTACAGATGCTATTCAATCTCTCCATATTTCAGTGTCAGACAGGAAGAATTTAACAATTTGTAATGCAACAAACTTTTATTAAACATGCAATTTATAACATGTTGCAACCGTCCCCGACCCTATCAGCCATGACAGAACATCATACGCCTGCTAGACACGCTGACTTTGACACATGCTAACCATGTCACTTAGTAGTCAACACAACAACAATTCAAACTATGTAAGTTTTGATTAAATCATACAAAATTTCAGGACAGTATGACAAAAATATATCTCATGAAAAAATTTACTTTCATACCTCCAAAACAAGTTTTGTTCAATAAATACATCAGCAGATGTTGAATATGTCTACTGTCTTCTTGGTGGGTGGAGGGTCTAACTGTGCATGTGCAGTATGAGTGTCATCACTCTAGCTTGTTTCTGATTGGAGAAAAATGACATGTTGCAACCGTCCCCTGTTGCAACTGTCCCCGGTCTCCCCTACTTAATTTCACTGCCATAGACTTGATTAAAAGTGTTACTGAAGTACAAACAACGTGCAATATAACTGTAGTGTACAATAAATAATATATATTTGCTTACCTGTCGATTAAAACACGTGCAAGAGCGGAGTCTCTGTGGACAGATCAAGTCCATGTTTGTCGTGACGCTCTCCCCATCCTGAAAACACCACGCCGATATTGATCCTTGTTTTATTTCTCCGTTTTTCCCAAAGCCTGCTTACCTAAGTTGTTCTAGGGGAGACCGGGGATGGTTGTAACAATTTTGACCTTTCTGTCTATATCTTGTAGTACTTTGAAGTCAGTGTGTTCAAAATGTGATCCAAACTACTGTAGTTACAAGTGTCTGCTATTAAATGGCATAGCTATTATCTGTGCAACACAAACAGAAAATGCATGGTTTAGTTTCAAACACGAGGAGTGAAATGTTACAATTCACCCCATAGTCTGGGTTAGTTGTAACATACCCTGGGGTGAGATGTAACATTATGATATCCACCGGGGTGATATGTAACATAATTAAATAAGGATTTTGACAAAAAAAAAAATATATATATATTTTGAAAGGTTTTTATTCAACACTGACTTTTCAATATAACTGATGTGTGTGTGTCACTCTTAGTCTCAGTGTGTTTGTCACTCTCAGTCATAGTAATTGACCATTATAAATTGAACTTGAACACAAACATTGCTTGTTTGTAAGCATGTTTGTTACTGCCAGTGTTAGTATTGGCCATAATAAAATGTAACACTTGAACATTGTGTGTGTGTGTGTGTGTGTGTGTGTGTGTGTGTGTGTGTGTGTGTGTGTGTGTGTGTGTGTCGTTTCATTGTTGTTACAACTAACCCAGAGTCTTGTTGTTACAACTAACCCCGAGTCATGTAGCCATGGACTAGCTCACCTTACAGCTAACAGGCAAAACATTAGCACTAACAACTTGCATGGAAAATATCTACACAGACACACAATAAACATAATAAAAGCTTGATGAGTTTAACTACAAAGCAGAAATTCCCATAACAAAAACAAAAAAAGTAAAACAAGTAACTTTCTTACCTCAAAATAGTTTTTTCCACTCTAACATGTGCTGTGTCTGCCACAGGGCTCTACTTTATCACATGTGGAATAAGAACTAAATTGAGCATGTGTGAAGTGAATCAGGTGATTTGTAACTAGTTCCTGATTGGACAGATTGGAATTGTTACAACTGTTTAAGTGTTTTAGGATTTTCTGTACTCGCCAAATTATAATCGTGAATCATGATGACTGAATGACACAACAGCGGTTGTATCATAGATATGCATACATATATTCCTCATTAGCATCTTATGTCACTGAAACGGCCGCTAATGAGCAATCTATGTATTGTTTCTATGGTTTCTACAAGCAGAAACCGAGGATATCGCAGATATTACATCATTGATAGGTGTCAATGACCAGGGACGAGCCATTGTTAAAAACTGGAATTTCTCTGGATTTACAAATCCTTGGGATAATGTAAGTACACAACTGCATGAAATATATCACACTGTGAAAGTGGTTTTTCAACATTTTATTACAATCGCAATGAGCATTGAAAGATGTCTTGGTTGCATTGGGAAAATATTGCTAGAGCATTGTTAGACATGAACATAAGTTGCATATTTAAACTGAGAGATGTTCAGAGCGGTGTTCCATTGTTCGATGGAAAATATTGAATATTAATTTATCTTTATCTCCATATGTGAGCTGGTTTGATGAACGGGAATAGTCTGGAGCTTTGGAGGGTCTTTTGAAGAGCAATACTATTCAGCTCTCTCAACCAGAGCAATCAAACTGAAAGAGTGATTGCTTCCACACTGGATTCCTGCTAAAGTGCGAGACCTGTCAAGATTGAAGTGCACTCATTTTATTCCAGGATGCGTTTGTTTCTATTTCAGGGCCACAGAAAAAAGAAAATCCATGTCAAATTAACATGCTGCAGCATCTCTACATCTTGCCAATTGACTTTGCCATGCCGGTGGGGAATAAACGGGATCTTATGCCAGTAATGAGCAGGAGCTGGAAGAGGAAAAACAAGACCCGAGAACAACACTCTCCACATAAATATACTTCCAGGCCCTGTTTACACCCAGTATTAAGATGCGTTTTGGTTGATCGAATCACAAGTAGACAAGTGAGACACATACCCGTTTACACCTGGTGTTTTAATCTGTCTCTTTTGTCCACTTTCAACCACAAGTTCACAGTGTCCACGGGAAGTCAACCAAAGCCTAGTTTCACAGAGTAGAAAAATTAGGACATTTTATAAATGTGCCTTCAAAACCCCCCCCCCAAAAAAACCAAAAAAAAAACAACAACAACATATTTTAAGATCTGTCGGTGCTTTTAGTTAAAACAGCTCAAACATGTACAGTATTTTAGTCTGGGACTAGACTGGAAAAATGTCAACACGTTAGGTCCATGCTAAATATCCTTAGTATATACAATACTGACATTCTATATTAAATAAGAAATATTACAAGTATATTAGGGGAACACTTTTTGGTTTTGGCTCAATAATTAAAAAAACTAATTAAGTTAGATTCATCTTTTTTTTTTTTTTTTTTTTTACACAAGCAACATACACATCTCTGCTACAAATGAACACTTACAGTTTTTTTCAAGGACCTACCATTTTCTTACAGTTGCACTGAAAGTGACAGAAGTGCAAATGTTACAACTTGCCCCATATGCGGGGTTAATTGTAACAGACAGAGGGGTTAGTTGTAACACTTGTGTGTAACACAACTTGTAACTTGTAATTTTACACCTGTGCCTGACTATTATTATGAATGTATATAAAAATATTTTGGACTAATTTACATGTATTGCACCAAATCACATTACCAATGCCTTACAACAAAGAAAATAGACAGGCTAGCATTCCCTCTTCTTGGAGCGCTATCCCATACCGCTATCCCCTATCCATAACACATCCTACATTCCTCACAAACCACATGAATTCTGCATTGTATTACTGAAATGATTCTGGGTAGACTGTAGCATTATACATTTGTGCATGCCTGAAGAGCCGAACGTGGAATATAAATCCCCCTCTGACTAGCTGCCTGCTAGCATGAAAATGTCTGTGACCTCATGCTGCATGTGCTAATGACTATTGGCTTGAGTGCCATAAAGGACAAAGTGCTCCACCAACAGAATGCAGACTCCATAGTCACCCATATCATTCGCCTCCTGAGAGGGAACAGTGACATGCACTCTTCTCCATTCCTCCAAGGACAGCGGTTCCATACACTCAGTATAGATGGACAGAATGAGAGTGAGTTCCAGGAACTCTGTTGGTGTGGACCCACTTTGATGTGTCGTGCAATATTTATGTGCTGTTTCTCCGTGCTGGGCAAATGGAATCTGACCTTGAGCCCTACTTACCTTGCCCAGTGCAGTGAAAATTTGTTTGTTTCCTATTATGCTGCAATGGGGATGCAGTAACTTTAAAGTGATGGAAATGGACTACTCTGAAATTCTTGTGGGAGACTGCATGCATTCTGCTGAAAGCTCTTGGTGGATAGGAATGTGTAAGATGCATTTCGAGGATGTGTCGGCCGATAATCATATTATATAGTTTGATCGGTGGTCTCTATGAAGGCCAGTCGGATAATGCAAAACTTGCAAGACAATTTTTTGGGGGCTGTGCGATACTTTCCTTAAAGTCCCCCTGTGGTGACAATCAAGATATTATTGTTGTTTATGTCTCTAGGTGGTGTTTTTAATGTGCTTTAAGACAATCCTTATGCAAATTCATAAGTCAACACAATTGCTGAGTATTTTCTCCTTAAAAATGCAGTGAACCAAAGACAGTCTCAAAAACACAGTTTGAAATTACTGGTGTTTCTGATGTCATAAACTACCTTGTAACCAATCACGTCAACGAGTAGATCTCTGAGCTGGTGTGAGTGAGTGGAGGCGGGGATATTCATTGAACTGCGTATACTAAATGAGGCAAGGGTGACTAAATGACTAAAACGCTGTATTATGCTGCCAGGCCAGTAGTTGGTGATGTCACTTTGTAAATAAAGGTCTGCACATATGCATTATTTTACAGTGCACTCGCCCCAAACGTGCATGCATAGACTAAACATGTCATACGCATGTGCATGCTGTCACCGTTTTCACTGATTCATGTTTTTGTAATTTACACATGATAACGATAGTTTTCAAAAAACTTGCACTTTGAAACCAGTTTTTAAAACTTTGTGTTTTCAGGCCCCCAAAATGCAGTTGTCGTGTAAATGAACAGCGAAAACATAAAAAAAACATGAAAAAAACATGGAAAAGTTTTCCATTTTTCCCTTACAGTTTTTTTTTTTTTATTCGCTTTGGTACTATTATCGCAAGTATGCGGTAAAACCTCACAATTGTTAGTACAAAACTCAAAGCAGATCATCAAAAAGTCAAGAAAAAAGTTTTTTCAAACATGTAATCACATGTTCAATTGACTAAGTACAATGCACAAAATTACACATTCACTTTTTCACCACACTTAATCAGTGTGTCATCAAAGAAATACCTTTCATATGAAGTAATTGTCTTTCACAATGCAATGCTCACAATACTTTTGATATGCTTCTCATCTGATTTGTGTAAATACATTTGACCAACATTTAATCCAACTGATCTTAATGGTTAATCACTGAACCGTTTGGTAAACTTATAGATTTTCATTTCAGCAATATACAGTATGTGGATTTTGAGAACTACAGAAATAAAATGTGTGTTTGTACGGACATATAAATTATGTGTAACCACAAATGATGAATACTCGTTATTGCTAACTGATTTCACATAGTGGTAACCACAATTGGTCAACTATATATAAAAGTGGGGGTGTAAACACTGGCAATTTCTTTCAACATGGAGCAGGATAGACAGCAAGGAATAGGAAGAGCTTGTGGACGATCCGTCAGAGAGGTGGGCATGGGCACCAACAGAGAGGTCAGAGAGATGGGCATCAACAGAGAGGTCAGAGAGGTGGGCATGGGAACCAACAGAGAGGTCAGAGAGGTGGGCATGGGCACAAACAGAGAGGTCAGAGAGGTGGGCATGGGCACAAACAGAGAGGTCAGAGAGGTGGGCATGGGCACCAACAGACAGGTCAGAGAGGTGGGCATGGGGCCCATCAAAGGGTTGGTCATCAGAGAGAGGGTGGCAGAACTGTTGTCTCTAATGAAGTCCGGGCCATCATCGTTGATCATGTGGTGAACCGAGGCCTTACTATGGCAGAGGCAGCCAGATTAGTTGATCCAAATTTTAAAAGATCAACTGTCAATTCTATCATCCAAACTTTTCGCCAAGAAAACCGGTAAGTGTGGAGGATGTATACTATTACATTTACAGTAAATTGTAATGCATGTAATTTCATCAGACATGTTACAGTATTCGTACAGTATGATCTTGTGACAGTATACTCTGTTCTATGCTTAGAATTGACAGAAAACCCCACAGTGGTGGCCGCGGCCGTGTGCTGACTGACCAGCAAGAGTGGGCAGTGGTGGAAATGGTGAGGGCCAGTAATGATATATGGCTGTCAGAAATAAAGCAGGCAATTGAGGAGAACAATGACACCTTTGCCAATGTGGCATCCATCAGCCTACCAACAGTAGGCCGCCTTTTAAAGAGGCACCAGGTATCAATGAAACACATTTACCTGGTGCCTTTTGAGAGAAACAGTGACCGGTTGAAACAACTAAGGGCTGAGTATGTTCAGGTACTGCACTATATATTGTATCACTGTTACTATTTGATGCATCACTTACATCATATGTATATTGGAACAACACTGTAAAAAGAACTAACCAAAATACCAATGCTAACAACTTTTTTTCAGAGGGTTATGGTGCTTGACGCTGATGTGAACCATCACAAGTACATTTTTGTTGATGAAGTGGGCTTTAACCTGGCCAAAACTCGTTGCCGTGGACTGAACATAATCGGCCCAACGGGCCACTGTCCAAGTGCCTGGACAACGTGGAGGAAACATCTCCATGTGCGCAGCTATCTCTGAAGATGGTGTCATAGGACGTAGGCCATTACTTGGCTCCTATAATGCTGCACATTTTATTGAGTTTCTCAATGAAATTGAGCCGGCCTGTCAAGGTGAAGGGGTCACCTATGTAATTGTGTGGGACAATGTCAGGTTCCACCACACAGAGGTAGTTCAAGCATGGTTTTAGGCCTATCCCCGATTCATGACCCTCTACCTGCCTCCATACACTCCTTTCCTCAACCCTATTGAGGTTTTTTTTTCAGCATGGAGGTGGAAGGTCTATGATCGCCAACCCCTTGAGCGTGCCACCCTCCTTCAGGCCATGGATGATGCATGTGATGACATTAGTGTAGACCAATGTCAAGCATGGATTTGTCACGCCAAAAGGTTTTTTCAAAGGTGCATGAACAATGATAACATTCATTGTGATGTGGACAAGAATCTATGGAAAAATGCTCAAGACAGGCTTGATCCAAATTAATGTAATGTGTGCACTAAATGTTATGTTTTGTTCTCATTTAGTTGCATTTCATTATAGAAAGTATACCTATGTTACAATTATATCTGAAAAATAAAAGTTAATTTTCCCGAATGATTGTAGAGGATGTCTTCATTGATCCTTCACTTGATTACAGATAGGATGGATATTTTGGAAATTATACATTATGTAAATGTTAGGTAATGTAAGTGTATTGCCTAATGTGAAAACTGTGTAATATGTCTTGTATAGCACTGTAGCATATTCATTTCAGCATTTCTAAGGCCGATTTGAAACATGTATCTTGCATTGTTTGCTGTTGGATGAACTGATTGTTAAAAGTACTAGACTGAAAGAAGATCATACTGTTGTGTTTCGGTGATTAAACCAGATGTTCTCATTACATATTACAATAATCTTGTGTTTGAAACAATGATTATGTGGACTGAAAACATGTGCAACTGACTGAAAGCATTACATCAGGTTTTGAAAGAATGACTAGCTGCGTTACAAGTGTGATCAGTTTGGATTTTTGTACTAAGAGTTTTGAAAATGTACACATTACTTGTGAAAATAGTACCAAAGCGAATAAAAAAAAAAACTGTAAAGTTCAGGGCCCGGTTCCCCAAAACGTTCTTATCGCTAAGTAGTTCTTAACCTATTCCTTAACCTCTCTCTTAACGTTATGGCACGATTCCCGACACGTTTGTACGCTAAGTATATCTTCTGTAAGTCACACTTTCGTAAGGTTGGTCTCGACCACTCTTAGCTTTACCTTATCACTGTTGCAGGTCTATACGAATATAATTCTGAAGTTTTAATACACCCAGACAGTGTTCAGTTAAGCTAATTCAAGTGTTTTCACGCAAAGAATACAATTTTCATTACACTGATTGTTGTTAGATTTTTTATTATATTATTATACAATATTATTAATTTAATTGAAAAGCGCTTTTAAAGGCCAGTGAACGCATAGGCTACTGTCAGTTAAGTTCTATTCGGACGCTAATATTGTTTCTCATGGGCTCGTCCGTTATTTTAAACATTTACAGGGGTAAGTCTGTGATTTTAGTGCCGTCCGAATCCATAATATCAGTGTTTTTTCTCACCCAACCCTGTAAAAATCCCTGGCCAAATACCTACTGTTTTTTGACAAACAGGTCGTGTGGTGATTTAATTGCCGTCTGAATCCACATCTCTGAGTTTACAAGAAGAGATTCAAAATCCACTGTTTAAACCCTTTTTGATCACTGCCGAGCACCGAGATGTAGGCCTACACTTTCATTACTGAAATGCTGGAAAGTATTTCCAAGAACAATATTTCATCGCAGCTCCACCTCAGCGAACAAAAATGGGAAAGAGAAGAAAGCACGTGCAAATTTGAAATGGTTATTATGGCAGCAATATATGAGAACAATTTAAAAATATGTAGGCTAGGCTATTATAGGCTATTATAGTTTGGATTATTTTTTATAATATCCCAGGAGTCCTAATAAATGCAATTTCAACTATTTCTGAAGTGCTTCTTTTATAAAGAACAGCGCTTTCTCACATAATGCAGTGAAACAGCCCCTGCACGAGATAATAATTGATTCTCGAGCCTTCGATATCAACAGATTCAGCGCCATCGCCACGGACAGCACCGGGTAACGTCACACGTAAGAAGGTATATCTTAAGCAGCTTCCTAAGGTATAGTTCGGGGAAACACACTTAGGAACATAAACAACTTTGGTAAGACTTTGGTAAGATATATCTTTCGAGTCACTTCTAAGAGTGAGCGTTATCAGGGAACCGGGCCCAGATATCCTCATGGCAAAGTTGTTTTTTGTTCTATGCTTAGGGGTAAAATAAAGTTTGAAACACCTGAGCAGTGGTATACTATTAGAGAACACACTTGCATTCTTAAAGTACATTCTCAAAACAACATGGACAAACCTCCGAACCACTTGGCAATTGTTCACAACAGAATTGAATTTCTCATTCATTTCATCAAATTGCAAATGTCTAAGTACATACAATATCTCAATGTCTCAGTACATCTTTGCAAATGATTAAGTACAGGTAGCCTACATTTAGCACAATTTCCAAGTGAATAGATCTTGTTGATCTAACGTGTCAGCGTCATTTCATTGTATAAGTCATCACATGCACAATAGTCTGTTCAATTGTCAAAATTAGTCAAGAACATAATACCATGAATACCATATACTGTATATATATATATAATATTATTGGCCACCGGGCCCCAGGCCAGCGAGGGGGCAATATAACTATGTGTGCTGCCATATCTGAGAATGGTGTGGCCACTCACATCCCCAGTCTTGGCCCATACAATACACAGAAGCTCATCATATTCTTGGACCGCCTTCATTTTGATTTGATCCCTGAAAATGAGAGAGGTCTCGTAGGGCCTCGCCTACCACAATATGTCATTGTATGGGACAATGTGAATTTCCACCATGGCCCGCTCATCAGGGCCTGGTTCACTACTCATCCAAGGATGGTCATGGTGTTTCTACCACCTTACTCTCCTTTCCTCAATCCTATTGAGGAGTATTTCTCCGCTTGGATGTGGAGAGTGTATGAGCATCGGGCTCAAGATCAGAGGTCCCTGCTCCATGCAATAGATGATGCGTGTGAGGATATTACAGGAGATCAGTGTAGGGGATGGTTGCGACATGCACGCCATTTCTTCCCTCGTTGCATCGCAAGGGAGAATATATGCTGTGATGTGGACGAGAATCTGTGGCCAGGCAGACAGCAGCGCGTGGATGGCCAGGAGGGTGAGGAAGGTGGCCAGAAGAGGGAGGGTGAGGACAGCGAACAGTGAAGAACTGTTAGTTGTGAAACTCCAGCTTTATTTACAGCACTGTAGGCTGCATCATTTTCATTGTTTTTTGTTTGTGTGTTCAGTATATTATGCTGTATACATTTTCTTTTTACTCTGATGTATGGAAGTTACTTTATGTGTGTGAATGATAGTGGTTACAATTTCCTTGGCAGTATGAGTGCAATGTGTGATGTCAAACCTTGGAGGCTACTCTTACCCTAAAATCCCATTTCTTTTTTTCAGTTTTATACACAATAGTATTCTGTTAGCTAGACAAAAAACAGTACAGTAACCATTGCCAATGAAGGACTGGGCTAAGACTGAAAGGTGGACATGAGGGATATTTCAATGGTCCTCTGCCATAGTGACAAAACATCTAAACATTTTGACTTGCAGTGCTTACACAATACCAAAGGGACGAAGCATTTTGGGGGCACTGACTGTTTAAATGAGAAGGAAATTTAGTTTTGACACATGAGTGAACTGTTTTGGGAGAAGTATGAACTTTTGCAGGTGAACCATGGTGTTGTGCCGAACCATCCACGTTATTTTGGCAAATGCACCAAGAGTGTTGAGAACGTCCGGTCTGTTTCAAGAAATGAGCCAAAGCAATTGAGAAGGATCTTTGCCATTTTCGTGGCACTGACTCTTTATATGGGAAACAAATTTAGTTTTGAAGCATGAGTGAACAGTTTTGGGAGAGATATGAGCTTTTGCAAGTGAGCTATAGTGTTGTGCTGAACTGTAACACTGTTTTGCCAAATGATCTTAGATTTTTGAGAATGTAATTTCTGTTTCAAGAAATGAGCCAAACCAATGGAGAAAAACTGTAACAAGCCATGACTGTGACTAGTGACAGAATATGCAGTGGTAGAATAAGAGTATTTAATTCAACTGAAATATGAATATTTGTTGAAACAACATATTATGGGGCCGGTGAAATTTATTCCCACAACTGTCACATGATGCTGCCATAGAATGTCAGCTTGTAAGATAGATAGATAGATAGATAGATAGATAGATAGATAGATAGATAGATAGATAGATAGATAGATAGATAGATAGATAGATAGATAGATAGATAGATAATGCTAATTTCCACACCGACATTTATGTAGTATATACATTGGTGAGAAATAACATGACTTGGAAGGATTAGGCAATGGTTTATATGTAATATCATAAAAATGATCCTACACAAGGACCCGAATTTGCAATATTGCAAACGACAGCCTGGAGAACTTACACAAGGTCACCTAATTGTCACTTGTGAAGTTAAATTAGGCTGTTAACCCCAGAAGGAAAGAAAAAAGAAAGAAAGAAAGAGATTTAAAGTAAGAGGAAGGGGGAATGAGAGGGGGTCATGGTGGAGTGAGTGGGATAAGTCTTCCAGAGATTGATTCATTAACTCATGGCTTTCCCGCCCTCATCACTGTCAGCCTTACTACTTTGATCTCTCTGCCAAAACTCATTTCACACCTCTAAAGTCACATCTCTGCCACTCCATATGTCTTCATGAGAGAGAAAAAGAAAGAAAGACTCTGAGTAATTGTGTCTCTTTACTCCTGACCTCTGACACCTCTACATTTGAACTTGCCCGTACCATCACCCTGTCTTTTGATCTCCCCTGCTATAGTCCAGGTTAACTCTTCCGGCTGGGATGCAAGTGTCTGCCGTTGATCCTGGATTAGCTTCCAGTCTACTCCGGCTCTGTATTAGTGCTCTGAAAGAGATAATGTTTTGGATTTGAGGGTGATGTAAGATGAAGTGTTCATTAAAAACACGACTGAATCACTGCTGAATTCATATGCAATCTGAATGCAATTTAAGTAATCGCATGTCCATATTTCGAAGTTCTTCTCTCCTTGTCCTAGGTTAGATTAGAGCTGTACACGGGCAAAAACAGGGCAAGAGTTGAATATTAACATTCTAGCTACTTTATATTTGCTTAGGTAAAGAATGGGGCATTTTTTTAACAGTCATTCCCAGAGACTGTATCAAAATATATATATTTTTTTTACTGCAAACCACACACACCCAGAGCAATGGGCGGCCATTCAATGCAGTGCCTGGGGAGCAACTGGGGGTTGTGTGTCTTGCTCAAGGGCATCTCCTGCCGGAACTGAATATCGAGCCCACAACCTTCGGGTCAACTCTTAGGCAGGCAGTTGCCAGTAAAGTCCTGTAAATTTTACTGTACTCACTGACTTAGCTTACCCCAGGCCTGGTGTAAGTTGTGCCAAAAGACAAAAAAAACTAAAAACTAAAAAAACATTTTCAGCTACCATTATATAAAAAGAAAGAACAGAACATAACCTCAGCTTACAAATAAAAAAAATTAAAAAAAAAATTAAAAATATTGTATTCTAGCTACATGCATTATTTTTTTATCAACACTTGAATATGGGTAAGCATTTACCACACAATTTGGAATAAATAGCTGAGAAAATCACATTTTTGTCAAAGACTATGGATCAGATTCAGAATGATGATCAAAACACAGATGGAGTCCATCAACTCTCCCAAAGCTTCACAGTCGTTTCCTCTTCATGGGTCGACGTCTCATTCAGTAACATTAGGCAGTTTTGACTTATATGCTATATAATGTTTGATTATCTTACATGTGCTTCTATCGCTTGTTTCTGCTTATTCTTCATTGGATTTTGGATCTGGAGATTCGGTACTATTTCAGAATATGCATAATTGTGCCTATGTAACTATATTTGCTTAGGAAAAGAATGGGATGTTAGTTCAACGGTTTTACCAAAAGAAAATATTGGTAAATATTTATGCCTACATTTAAGATTTAACTTGAATTTCCATTCATTTGGATAAACCATTTTTAACATAAACCAACTAATGAAGAAACGGGTATGTTTTCTTGGAAAAAAAATCATGCCATAGTTTATATTACATTTTAAACTTAGGCCTAGATATATATTTGAGTAGAGGTGTTTAACGATTAGGGATACGACTGTCTTTTTGACAGTAATATTGCCCCAGAAGCAAAAATAGATGATGAGGAGCATATCTTCAAGGTAAAATTATGGTCACCTGGCATCTTCTCTGTATGTGAGTCTTCGTGCAGTCTGACACTTTCATGCAAATGGTCTCCACTGGGAAGTGAAGTGGTCACAATGATCCACACTGTTGTCTTTGGAACACATAGTATAGAAATAAATTCCACAGACTGTGTAGTGAAGTGTAAGCTAGAAGGATCTTCCATTGCCGGATTCAGAGACAAATCACAGTGCCAGCAGCTGTGTCTAGGAGCAGAAGCATCATGGGTAGTAGAGCTCCCTTATGCCATTCCTGCTGGAGAATTCCTTCTATCTCCACCTCCCTCCCCGCATTCTAGACCTCATGGTCTAAGACAGCTAGTCGATACTATGCCAGAAACACAGTTCATATTGACTTTGTTTTCAGGAAGACTCCATAAAGAGCCACATGGGAGTTTATGTCACTTTGTGTTCTCTCCTGAGGAATTCCAGCCCTCTCCGTTGAAATGAACCTCCACCCACTGCATTTCTACTCTTATCTCAGGAGTGACACAACAGCATTGGAGAGTGTGTGTGCTTGTGCGTGTGTGCGTGTGTGCGTCTGTGTGTGTGTGTGTGTGTGTGTGTGTGTGTGTGTGTGTGTGTGTGTGTGTGTGTGTGTGTGTGTGTGTGTGTTTGAGATTGTGAGCGCATGTGTGATCATGTGTTTTGAAAGTATGAGTGTTTGTGAGCGTGTGTGTGTGTGTGTGTGTGATAAATTGTGGTCACCAATTTCGTCTGGAGTGACAATCCTTTTATTATAAGGACAAAAGACAAAAACAAAAAAGGTTTCCTATAGCCTCCTTTATCCCAACATTAATGCTTCATTTTTTCTTCAAGTTAAATAGCTTCTCAATGTTAATTTGCGTTATTGTTCATTTGTTTGTTCACTGACACTAATATTTGTAAAATAATAATTATTATTTTATGTGGAATACATTTTTACTGTGTTTGAGAAATATGACGTGTATTAAAATGTATAAAACTTCACAGAGATATTAGCAACAGTATACACCTTACAACACAATGCAGGTCATTGCAATATTCATTCTTATTAATTTCCATATATTATGGAATGGATATAATAATAATTATTATTGTTGTGCCATATAATTCGCTACTCATTCCAAAAGTGGTTGTGTTGCCAATATTTCAGTATCTAAATGTTTTTAAACTTCCATTTTACTGTTTTAAATGCATAGCCATAAATAATGTTTTTACATGAATTATTAACTCCAAATGACCCATTCCATTCTTCATGCACAGACGAAACCCGTCTACTTCCTACAATAAAGCTTATCTCCAAGCAGGGCTTGACATGAACACCCGGCAACCCGCAAAATGCGTGTGTATTTCAGCAGTGGTGTGTGTCGCAGTCACTCCTACAGGTCACCTTGGCAGGTTGAAATTTATATATAATATAACCTATACATTTTTCTCAAAAGTGTTGTCAAAAATATAGATTTTTCGATACATAGGCTATCGACATTGAAATATATCTGAAACACTTCCAATACTAATTTTCCGCAGGATAGATACATGAGACCAGCTGCACTTTCTCGCTCTCCGGATGAATATTGTTGGTGTTACAGGGCTTGAATTTTGGCATGGGATTGCACATCATTTTACTCATTCCCACAGATTTTGTGCTCACACTCAAAGTGCACATAAAGCCGCCTCAGTACTAACAGTATAATGGATCCATGCTGAAGTGACAGCATAAGTGACCTAATATACCTGCTGTCAAATTATGAGATAATATAAAAAAATATCTCGATGGCAGAAATGTCAAAATTGTGGCCAGTGAAAATGCTGACTAGGCTAACTTTGGAAAACCTCTAGCCACAGTGGCTGGGGAGCAAAAAGTTAATATCAGGCCCTGTCTGTACATAAACTGCCTGACGTAAACTAAACGCCATTTTAATAAAA
The DNA here is from genome assembly GCF_965113295.1 of Leuciscus leuciscus. Lineage (NCBI taxonomy): Eukaryota > Metazoa > Chordata > Actinopteri > Cypriniformes > Leuciscidae > Leuciscus > Leuciscus leuciscus. Next base: position 5,273,824 of record NC_138741.1, read on the forward strand.
ATAATAAAAAAATTCAGGGAAAAATCCCTTTGATATATCCTGTGGCAACTCCTTATTTCAATGGGATTTATGTGTATTATCATCAACTGTCAGTACTGTTATTTGCTAGTAATGTTTTGAGTGGCACTGCTTTGGTAAGAGACCATCTGCAGGAACGTGAATGAAAATGAAGATTTTGTAGTGACTACTCAGCCACATCAAATTCACCATGTTTGCTTTACATCCCCTGAAGACAGCTTAATTTAATTAACATGAGCATCTCTGGATATCATTACTTGATCTTAAAATCAAACACATGATTCTCCCAAAGGTGTCAGGATATGATGATATATGTGGTTTTGTATGAATAACCAATGAGCAGTATTTCCACATGAAAACCTTCTGTTTGGGCTTGATAAGAAAACAACATCCTGCAGGGAGTAATGGAATGGAAGTATGTTCTTTATGTGTTGACACACCGGAGGTTTTCTATTGTATGAGTATGTGCCTCTTCCCAACACAAACACATACTGAGCGGATAGGCAACATGCCGAACACAATATTGCTGCAACTCAATATTTCAACAAGTATATTGAGACTACAAAAGCAAGTTACTGTACAACAAATCAACTCACAGCTTCCTTGTCAACATTCTGAAAAGTGTATCGTTGAAACAATTTTGCTTAAGTAAAAGTACAAAGTACTTGGTTTAAGTATTTATGTATTAAATTACTGATCGATGAAGCATGTTTATGATTTATTCTAGCCAGAACTAGTCAGTAGGGAAGATTAGTGTTGAAATTTAATATGTATTGATCTGCAGATAAGCAAATATTTTATTTTATTAGGGGGAAAAAACAAACAAAAAACTATTATACATTTTAAGTACTGATAAACCAAGTGTGCAAACAAGTGAAAATAACAAAATCTACCATTTAATATTTATAAAATTGAGGAAAAACAAATATGTGGTGACCAATAGTGCAAAAGGAAACCTCATGGCAAAATGCATACACAGAACTCATGATAATTGTATATCATTTGAAACATTAATTTGCTTTATTTTGATTTTAAGGATAACAATATGTTTTTACGAAATACATTGGAGTAAAAAGTATGATATTATGCTTTGGAATGTAGGGAAGTAAATGTTCCCCAAAACTATAATGCTTTGATTAAGTACAGATACTTGCAAAATGTTCAGTACAGTAACAAAGTAAAAATACTGTCCACCACTGTAAATAGATGTATGAATTCTGACATAGTATAAATTACATGTACTGAATGTTATTGTATTACTACATGTGTTATCAAAATGATTTTTGGTGGATTTCTTGATCAACTTTCAAGTAAAAAAAGAAGAAAAAAAAAGTGTCTAGAACTGAGCAAGAGTAAAGTTGGCAGATTCGAAGCTGCATTCTTCCGGAGGGTTCTGTGTCAGCCAAGCAACTGTCATTGAGATGAATGGAAATGCTAAGAGATAGCTTTCTCCCGACTCTACAGATCAGTCATCCGTCGCTGAACCAAATCTAGGTTCGTTTAAGAACGAAATGCTCCAGTTTCTTCAGTTCATTTACTCAACATGCCACATCCGTCCAGTTTGTTCACAAATTACATGTCTTGCTCAGTGCTACTCCACTTATTCATTCAGACTCAATCGCCAATTCGTTCAGTGCAAGGGCGTATTTGTTCAATGATACGCTCTGTCACAGCACAACACATAAGGAGATTTGCTTAGTCTCTGATTTGTTCGTACTAAACTCTTTACTACACACGAGTCAGTGCAGTGAACAATTAAAAACACCACTAATTGATATTCAAACTGTGTGATGCGATGTTGTGACACAGTGATTGATTCCCTATCAGTTAAAGGCCCTGTTCATTTAGATGTGTCTGTTCTAATCCCCCTACAGCGTCCAGATGTGTTAATTGTTTCTCATTTGTGTGTAATGGATGGCATGTTTTCAAAATGTGGGCAACACGCCTGGACTATGCTACAGGAAACTGTGTCACTAGGAATGCAAGTCCAGGCGAGGAAAATGTCCAATCACAGGCACACATGGGTGTTTGAATTGGGATTTTGCAGAATTACAGACAAATAGTCAAGCCTTGAATCACATTTAAATCCATTTAATCACATTTAATTGCATTTTTTTTTTTTGCATTTATCATGGGACCGTGTGAATTAGTGTAGATATTTGTTGTGCTACTGTATGTGAAACTTGTGTTTGCCGAAACGCTTCAGCAGACACCATCTGACAACGAGTTTGAATTACACGTTTAAAAGATTGCCACCAGCGTGTTTGTTTTCAAAGTCGATATTTTCTTACAGTGTCTTTCAAGGTTTCTTTGTTTAGCACAACAGTAGGCCTTCCTTGCAACACAACAGGAGGCCTATAACACATCATTGTTGTTTTTTATGACAGCTTTTTAAATAGACACTTTTACTCTTGACTGTTTTCTTGCCCACTTGTTTTGTGTGAGGTATGTACTTTCCTTTTATTGGATTGCTTTGTAACTTTTGAAAGCTGTGCCTTGGAATGACTTTTAGAAGTAAGGAATCCCAAGCAAGTTGAGGGATGTCAGTAGCTGCGTTTCCATTACCCTTCAAATTGCGCACATTGAAATTGTGATTTGAAAATGCACCCAATGGAAACAATAATTCGAAAAAATAAATATTTCGCAAAACTGCAATGGAAACAGTTCTTGCGCATTTACAGGTCACCTGACGTAGACGACGCGGTGTGTTTGGACACAATACGAGACAGAGCTCTTTATTAAATTCATATAAGACAAAAGAATTACAGGAATACTGGATTGAGTGAGAAACACCCAAGAAACACCTCATATGTGCCGCTCACAGGTTAGCCGGTCCAAGTATAAGGGTCTTTCCTTGCCATTAATGATTGGATAACACACATACATCTCCTTCGATTAATAATAATGGCCAGTGGAGTGGCTGAGACACATAAACCGACCAACGTCTGTTGCTATGATTTTTTAAATGACTTATCGTGAGAGGAAAAAAATGAAGTTTTAGTCGTATAACATCGGTTAATGGAAACGCCTTCATTTCGCAATAGTTTTTTGTTGACATTTAGAAAAAAAAAATCGCAAGAGTTTTGCACAAATCTGTAATGAAAACGCACCTAATGAGGCGAAGCCAGAAATGTGACAGCAGCTTCACTTCCAAGAAGACTAGCCCAAAATATTCCAAGATGTGTTTGACCACAAATGTGTTCTAGATTGGCTTCAACCCAGCAATGCAAAAAATGCAAAAAGTCAGTTTCATATTTATTGTATGATTTCCAGAGCAAGATATTGATATTTGATATATAGTAGCGAGTAAAATACTTTTTGCCTATTACTAATCAGATTTACTTGCCTGAGCAGTGTTGGGGAAGTTACTTTTAAAAAGTAGTGTTTGCTGGTTACTCGTTACTTTTTAAAAAAAGTAATCCGTTACTTTACTTAGTTACCCCGTTTGGAAAGTAACTTTTTACGTTACTCGTTACTTTTACGTTACTTTTATGTTGCTTGACTTTGGGCAGAACCCAATATCTGTTCCTAAATATGTAGACATAAAGTTAAACAATGGAGGACATAACAGGTAATTATTTTGTGCTCTTTATTAAAAAAAATAGTATCAATTTCAAAAGAAAAAAAGTCCTTCTCATTTGCGCTGCTGTGTGCGGCAACTTTTATTCTCAGCCGGCTCTGCATCATGGGGTAGAGTGCGACACTCCGCTATGAGCCGCGTGCTCGCGCCACTTCTCTCCGCTCCGCTTCCCCTATCTACCGAACTTTAAATTTCGGCAACAGCCAATAAAGCTTCCCTGCTCTCTAACACCGGTGCGAATCGCGTCTTGATAGCATAGGACAAAATGATATAGAAGACATAAGCTTAGTTTTCAGACATAGGACTCACTCTATCAAGGGAGTACGAGAAAAAAAAGAGATTTTGAGAGAATGGAGTATGGAGTATGGAGAGGAGCTCCAGTTCACGCGCTGGTGCCAGATTATTTTGCATGCCACATTTACTTATTTATTAAATTCAGGCAATTAATTGGTTGGTAAAACATTGATTAAAATTAAGATACAATTAATACAAAACGAAATTCACTTTAAATACAGGTTTTCTACAAAAACAAACTTAATAAAGTGGTCAAAATCATGTCTCCACACTCCATTTGTCTCCTGATATTTTGCGATTTTTTTTTATTTAATTTAATTTAAACATAAATATGAAACTAAATCGTTTTCTTCAGTTCTCAACAGTTCTCTTCTCTCAAGCGCGCAGCTGAGGCAGTGCCGCTGTCAAATATATCCATGGGAAAAGTAACGTTGCGCCGAATTGAAAAAGGAACTACGTTTCGTTACCAAATTTTTAGTAGTAGCGCGTTACACTACTTTTTACCCAAAAAAGTAGTTACGTTACTGTAACGCGTTACTTTGTAACGCGTTACACACAACACTGTGCCTGAGTTTTGCATATGAAGAGTTCAGATGCAAAAACCTCTAAGTGCCATCTGAAATTTTCTTCAAGAATGATCATTTTTATCAAGCTCGTTTATTTAAAGGATTAGTTCATCCCAAAATGAACATTTCGTAATAATTTACTCACCCCAATGCCATCCAAGATATCCATGTCTTTCTTTCCTCAGTGGGAGAGAAATTATGTTTTTTGAGGAAAACATTTCTGGATTTTTCTTCTAACAATGGACTTCATTGGTCACCATCGTTTTTAAGTCCAAATCAATGCAGTTTCAAAAGTCTTTGAAGTGTTTAAACTGGCTGTACGCGATCACAGCTGAAGAAGAGGTTGTTATCTAGCGAAACGATAGGTCATTTTCATAAAAAAATTATAATTTAATAGACTTTTTACCTTCAATAGTTGGGATTGAGCTGATCAACAAACGGACAGGGAACTACGTCATCACGTTGAAAGGTCACGCCGGCGCCGGCAGAAGTACCGCCCCACTGTTTACAATGCGACAATGCGACAGTACGTAGGAGGATAGTTCAAATAGTATTGTTTGCTATTATATATATAGTAATAGTATTCAGTGAATATGAATATGAATAGTATATGAATAACATTCTGATGAATATGAATAGTAGTTCAAATAGTATTGCCGGCGCCGGCGTGACCTTTCAACGTGATGACGTAGTTCCCTGTCCGTTTGTTGATCAGCTCAATCCCAACTATTGAAGGTAAAAAGTCTATACATTTTTTTTTTTTTTTTTTTAAATGACCTATCGTTTCGCTAGATAACAACCTCTTCTTCAGCTGTGATCGCGTACAGTCCGTTTAAACACTTCAAAGACTTTTGAAACTGCATTGATTTGGACTTAAAAACGATGGTAACCAATGAAGTCCATTGTTAGAAGAAAAATCCAGAAATGTTTTCCTCAAAACACATAATTTCTCTCCCACTGAGGAAAGAAAGACATGGATATCTTGGATGGCATTGGGGTGAGTAAATTATTAGGAAATTTTCATTTTGGGGTGAACTAACCCTTTAAGTTCAGTAATTTCACTTAAATGGCAATGAATAGGTTATTTTCATTGCCATTTAAGTGAAATTACTGAACTTAAATATACGAGCTTGATAAAAATGATCATTCTAGAAGAAAATTTCAGATGGCACTTAGAGGTTTTTGCATCTGAACTCTTCATATCGTTTTAGTTTATAGAAATCCTTGTGGGAATGTGATTCATATTTCTTTATGACTTGTTAATTCAGTGTCTTTCTCAAACGAATCACTCCAATGATGTGGTAACCTTTCCAACAATGGACCATGAAGAACTTGGCAAGTCTTCCTGCTGCCAGGTGTGCAATACTGAGACTCATTTTTCATTTGTACCTGTTGAATGACCTCAATAGGGGACACTGCAGACAATAATTTATCAGGAAATTTGGTTGGACACCCCATCAGAAAATGCCCAGACATCCATGATTAAAGCTCTGGAGCGATTTAAAAAGGCCACTGAGGTTGACTAACTTTGGTTAAGGCTGTCATTCTAGTATCCATCATTACCATTTTAACACATCAGTGTCCACATGATGCTGGAGTATGTGGTGTCGTAATCTCTTTTGATCCAGATTTAATATTTCATTAGCTTGCTTATCAAATCTCTATCATTAATTCTACAAAAGGTTAAACATAAACAATTCCATTAATTAATTCAATACATGCTTACATCATAAAACACGATGAGGTCCTTTTTTTTTTTTTTCATTTAATAAAAATTATAAAATATTACATGTATTTGGTTTGTCCCCTTTTTGCTTTATGAAAGTGCTCAAACTGCTATGGACTCCACAAGTCTGTGCAAAACACGATGATGTTGTTCAGCATGATTTAATAAAGTTCAAAAGAGTGTCTTGTGTTTCAATGAAAGCAAAGAGAAGACCTTTTGTACAAAAACATTTATACAATGAAATTAATTTTAAAAGATTGTGGGATTAATCAATCAATCAATCAATCAATCAATCAATCAATCAATCAATCAATCAATCAATCCAATTCAAAAACACATTCTTTAAACCAGTGGTTCCCAACCTTTTTTTGTCTGAGACCCCCTTTTTCCCAAGAAAATATTTTAGGGCCCCCCTTCACATTTAATGATATTATCGCTCTTGTAAGCTTGAAGCAAGGATGACAAAATATTTTTTTTTTTTATGTTTATGCACAAATAATAGCCTATAATATTGAAAATACAATAACAAAAACATCAGTAGTCCCTTTGTAATTTAAAAACGTAAGCCTTGGAGTAGCATATATAGTGGCCCTATTTGAAATGCAATAATAAAAATATTCACACTGTTGTGTAGGTAAAAAAAAAGAATATAGGCTGTTACTAAATGACTGCTGTCTGGGACCTCAATACTTGCATGTTATTTGTGAGGCTTTATCAATGTGAGGCTTTATTTTTGACGCTTTTGGCGAGCGATAATAAACAGAATAATGCGTCTTTCGGAAGAGCATTGTAGCCGGAACTACTTCTCTCTGTGTACGTCTATGACGAGTCAGGCAGGTACTGGGCTACTCCGCAGCGGCAGCGATCTGAACCAGTGTAAAATAGTCCCAATTTATCTTATAAACACTTATTATAAGTGTACCATAGTGGTTCAGGATAAGACAAAAACACAGATTGGAAAATCGATTCATGATGAACTCGCTCATTATATAAATTTTGTAAATTTTGAACAGAAAAAAGTTAAGGACTTTTATTTAATGCTCATTGCTCAACTTTTCAAAATATGACGCGACCCCCCACAGAGCTCACTGAGGCCCCCTTGTGGGCCGCGACCCCCCTGTTGGGAACCGATGCTTTAAACTGTAGAAGCCAAATACACATCTTTACAAAAAAACTATCCAAAAGAGATGAATGGATGCAAATATTATGGACATATGGACATATGCCCCCCCCTCCAGCAAATTCACCCACAATATCACAAAAAAGCATAGTAAATCCTATGAGGGAACATGTTTATTTTTATTATTTATTTCTTTTTAAATAACTATTTTAAATTGTCAGAAGCTTTTTTTGGTCACAGCTTGTTTTTCGGAAAAATCCAAAAGCCAATTGAAAAATGCTATTGGCTTTTTGTTGAGGGCATCAGGGTGATTGTAACTTCTGGGTTAGCCTACAAAAATAAGTCCTGCCAGAAGCACTCTATTACCCCCCACACATCAGGGGTCTATTATAACTCAGGGGGCTCACGAGAGGCAAGTGAAATGCCGCTTCCAAATGAAACTTTAAAACCTGGTGTTGCTGTTGGACATTTTAGAAAGATAAATGAATAAAATACCATTTCATCTCATATTGCAAAATACTTGTAGTACAGGACAATGTGTAAAATCAAAGTAGGCCTATCCAACTTTGCTACATCAGAATCACTAATGTTTCATTATTTCAGTTTGTAAGTGAGAGATGTTCATATTCTGATTTTAGATTGTAATTCTCACCCCTGAAGTGGGTCATACACACCACTGACATTACTGGAGCACGGAGCAGTTGAAGTAAATAGAAAACATGGCTCAGAAGGATGCTTTTTAAAAAAAAAAAATGTATGGATGGAGCAAGAAGATAATATAAGAAGTCTAAAATGCATGCTCGCATTTCAATTGAATGGTACATTTTGCCCTCTTTAATTGAATGCAGTTAAACAAAATGTAACTGTTGAAATGACCTCAGCATTAACAACATTGAAATAAGATAGCGCGGTTCATCTGTCGATCAGATGCGTTCATTAGTTCCAGAGCCATTGCTTCAAAATAACTAAGCCTATATGACGTCAGTCGTGTTTTAAATAACTTCCTTTTGTGATCCAATGTGACTTTTGACAGAATAAAACAAAAAATTGCTATTATTTTATAGTATTCCATACAGTCTATGTCGATTAACGTTGCATTTTAAATATACATCATTCTTCAAAAAAAACAGCGATGGCTTGAAGAACACATAAAAAATAAATCATCGCAATCGTGTGTTTATTGTCTTCATGTTTCATCAGTCAAAACGTCTCTAATATCTGCATTTTATTCAGCTGCAGCGATATCTGAATGCCTGTGTCCAAATTAAGGGATTTCCTGGAACATCATACGTTTATGACCTCTATGAGTCTCACTTTTGTACTTTCAGGCGACGGCGTCCTCCGGCTTCTAGAATGAATGAAACAGACGTTATGAGAGTGTTTAGCACACCATAAAGGCCAATTTATACTTCTGCGTCGAGTGTACACCGTAGTGTACGTCGTAGGCTACGCACGTAGGCGACGCCGTCGTGAGCATTTATACTTCTGCGCATGTCTGTGTTGCTCTGCAGTTACACCGCCGAAACGCTAGTTGGCGCGGGTGGGTTTTAATGTTCCATTGTGTTTACATTCCTCGCGGCTGTCTGAGCAATGGCGACTGAAGGAGTCATACAGATGGCTGTATTTCCGCACTTCTTCAACCAATCTCTCGGTCACTTGGTCTATTTCCATGGCTCTTCACTGATCTTCGGAATTTAAAAATGGCGGGCGGGCGGTGCAGAGAGTGCAGAAGATCATTCCGGAAATGCGTAGGAGGAAACGCGATGCTATCCAGCCGACCAATCACAGATCTTGCGGTCCGCGTCGCCGCGACGCGTAGTTACATTTTTGAGGAGGTGCGCGTCAGGGTACGGCGAAGGGTACGACGTATGGTACACGTCAATGCGTATGCTACGCCGTACCTTCTACGCGCACCCGACGCAGAAGTATAAATTGGCCTTAATGCTCACATCACCACATTTGTGTTAACAATTAAAAAATAATACTAAAGTTCTAACTTGAGTAGTTTTTCAGCAAACTACTTATTAATTACTTAAACTTACTCTTACTTGAGTCATATTATTTTTCAATACTTTTACTTAAGATATACTATATATATATACACATACATATAAAATTATAAGGACATTGTGCGCAACAATTTCAGACATTGCAAATTGTATTCTTATGGCTTGACTTGATTGCATGTAAAATGTTTATGTGGTAATTGGGTTTTGTCAATTTAAAATGTAAAAAAAAATCATTTTTTTAAGTAAATTAAGCTAAGTAAAAATGTTGAAAAATAAAACCAAAAAAATGTAAGCTGTATGAGCAGTTTGTACAAAAATATATGGATGAGACGACATAAATTCATACAAATTTTTCAATCAATTCATCAATTTGCTGTCAACCAACTAAAACAAAACAAAAAAACTAAACAAAAGAATCAGTCTTGAAACCAATAATTATCAATTAAATTGACGGAATCAGTATATAAACAAAACATTTGAAACGACTAATGACTCAGGACTGGAATATACTCCACGACTTTTACAATCTGTACAGATTTTAAAACACTAAGAATCATACACTTGCTGACTTTGTAAATGGTTACAGAGGATAAACAAACTGAGCATCATATCATACAACTGAGGATCACAGACTACGACTTTCACATTGTTCTGAACACAACTCCAACTTGTTATCCAACATCCGTACGTCCAGTTATGCAAAGATATAATCGATTATTCAATAATGAATTATTAATAGCACTGTTAAGGAAGAGTTCAATCGCTAAATTCCTTATGCATGGATTTATCTCTGTCAGCACAGCAGCAATATTTACACTATTCTCATTTGTACTGTACATTAGTTGCTTATTATTATCCTAAAAAGACCTTTTTGCAGAGCAGTGTTGGGGAAGCGGCACTTTCACACATCTCTCCGACTCCACTGACTCACCCGCTGTAGTCTTCTATTCACTCCCCCCATCCAGGGCTTTGAAGAGAAAGCCTCCGGGATAACAGCAAACCAATTAATCTTTCCTATAATAGACCGAAAGCTTGTGGATTATTGTGCTGATTGGAAAGTTTGCTTCAGGAACTTAATTAGCTTTGCAGGTTTACCCGACGACCAAATCTCCTCTGACTCCTCTATTAATTTAATTCTTAATATAATTATCACACATTGTCCTCATTATCGATCGACTCAAGTTATATGAATGAATAGGCGGGGTGTTCTCTGTAGCCTCCGTGATCCTGGTGCTATAATAACTTTTGTTATTATAAGTAAATGTGATGCATGAGACCCCATCTGTCTCCCACCTTTGTCTTGCAGCTCTAAATTACCAAAAGAAATTGTTGTGCAGGTTAGAAATGCATTTTCCATGAGGCAGAGGCTGATGGGAATTAATTGAGCCTGACACTTGGCGGATCTTTGTGACGTCTTCTAAGTGAGTGGGCTGACTTCTTGTAATTGATTCCATCACGGGTGAACACGTGTTCTCGACCCCAGCAGAGATAACAGCTGGTTCTTTATGTTCCAGCTCTTTTCTAGCAGATAACTGACGGGCCCTGAAAACACTTGGGCCAATTTTTATCAAATTGAGCTTCGTTCATGATTGATTCCTGTTGGTCACGCAAAAGCATTTCTTTGGGGGGGGAATCATTATGCTGTCTTATCCTGCTGTTCTGTGTATTGGACAATTTTGTCTCTATTTGTCCAATGATAGTGGTGCAGTTTTTTTTCTGACTGTACGATGCAACCCGCGAAAAAAGGAAAAGAAAAAAAAAGCATGTAAAAAAATCTTTTAAATTGACTCTACAAGGACACTCTACTAAAATGCATTCAAATTTGTATGTAAGTGTATAGATATGATTAAAAATTTAACTAATTTGCTACAAAAAGCCTGAATTTCCTCACAGGGACATGGAAACACTAAATGATGTAACATTGTGTCACCCTACAGTGCACTGCTACTTGTTTGAGAATTTGTTGGAAAAGCTACATTGTTTTGAACTGCTGATATACTTAAGGCAATTAAATCATGTTGTTCAGTTACAGTAGTCTAACCTGGGAAAACCCAGACAACTTCCGGCAAATTTAGATTTGCTCTGCAAGTAGTCTGGCAAAGAGCTCATTCAAACCCATTTCTAATCCGTCGAAATCGCGGCACTAATCAGAAACGTTGAGGCGGGCTTTACACAATGACGATCGCTCTGATTGGTTTTAGGTCTATCCAATTGCGCCCAGAGGCATTTGAGCGACGACCGTTGGTGAAGCGCAGCAACTTTTAAATGCATTATTATATTAAAATTGCAAACACATGAGGACAGTCTCCATGAAAGACCCACTGGCAGATGAACGTGCTACTACATTTCTCTCCGAAACGGTAGGAAATTAAATTAGATTTAATAGAGGATTTTAACTGTGACAAGATGATTGACAGGGCAGTTTACGTGACAGGACGCACGCGACAGATCCGTCCGATAAAGATGACGAAGTAGTATGTCCCAAAGCTTGCCTACTTTTTTGCTACACATTCAAAAGTAAATACCTTTTCTTCACAAAAAGAGTACATACTTTTATGGCGTAGTGTAACTTAGGCGAATTGGGACGCAGCATATGGCTTTACACGATGACGATCGCTCTGATTGGTTTTAGGTCTATCCAATTGTGCCCAGAGGCATTTGAGCGACGTCCGTTGGTGACGCCCCTTTGGAAATGAGTTATTAATGAAGCTTTGCCAGACCATAACTCAGTTACTACTGAGAATGGTCTAGTTTTAACCAGGCTAACAGTAGTCAGTTATTAAGTTAGTTTCAATAATTAGTAAGTTCTGATTACTGTTAATTGCCTCTGGAAATGCTTGAAGTGGATTTAAGTTCTTGATCATCAGAAACAACAGCTGTCCATTTTTCACCGCCAAACTTTGATTTCGTCTTACAACACAGACTCCTCTCCCACACTTCCCAATTGGATTAGCATTTAGAGCAGGTCCTAAAGCATGTCATTTTGGTTACAAATCTTGTGGGATTTGTTGAGGACTGTGGGTTACTGTCATAGGGGTTGAAAATATAAAGTCCTAAACGTAATCAAATATAAAAGCCTTCCGGGAACTTCCTAAATTGTCCCTTTAAAATGAATGTTGAGTACTGATATGTGACGACTGTTAAAAAGTTAACTAAGGCAGCATTAAATATTATTCAGCTTTCAAAAGAATATACTATAAACGTTTTGTTTTTCACAAAAATGGTATCCCATTATGAATACCATAATAACTCGCCTGTTTAAGAAATGTGTTTGTGGATATTACAGTTTTAAATAATTGCTTCCAAATTGATTGAACTGTAAGATTAAGATGCGGGAGTGTCTGAGGTCCATCCATCAATGGTGTTGATGAATCGATGAGTCGCCATGGAAACGGACGCTAAGAATATTACTTCCTTCTTTTGTTTAATTGTGATTTACATACTTAGTTCATTTCTCCAACTGGTGGGTGGTTATGCAATAATTGTTTCAATATTTCGTTCAATGTTTAATCTTCAATCACTGAGAATAATAATTATATTGTTTGCTTGATGCTTATATAATGCATATCACATATGCATTTTATTATAGAAATACATTATAACATAGAAAGCAACACATTTAAAAAGATAAAAAACAAACAAACAAAAAAACATTTGAATGCAGATCCATGATGTGTGTGATGACAATAAAATACATAATACATAATTAAAGTTTGAAAGTTACTGGTGATCCTGTTCTTTACTATTTGTATTCTATACAATCACCAGTTTTAAACTTTCAGTGCAGCTTTCCAAGTGCTGAGTCATGCATTTGCTCTTTTAATGTGGGCAGTAACTGACAGACGTTTGAGCACACTTTTAGCTCGTTATGCCAAGACCTTCATTGTGAAACTGACAGAGCTCAATTATTTTTCAAAAATCATACATCAAAGATTGTTCCAAACTCTCTTCTGTTCTAAAGTCTTCTTGCTTTTCACTGAGGGAACTGTAAATTGCCCAAAGCTATTGGAACAGCATGAAGTCAGAAGAGAGGGTAAAACAAACAAGACTGCTGTATCTTTATATATTGTTTAATGCGAGCCATTCATTTGTTTTTGTTATGTTTGTTTGTTTGTTTTTGAGCTAAAGACGTTATCGTCTAAAACGCATATGCATGCTATGTTACTTTACTTCATGAACAATTACAGACCCGAGTTATAAGTGTTTTCACAGTCATACATGCCAACTAACTCTCATTAGAGTATTAGTAGACTTGGTAGATTAGAGTATTGCTTAATATCTGCTAACTCTTTATTGTGATGCTCCTCCAACTAGAAGTAACCTTGCACCTACATGCCAACTTATTCTACTAACCCTAACCCTACCAGTCTACTAATACTCTACTAACACCCTAATGAGAGTTAGTAGACATGTAGGTGCAACATTACTTATACTGTATAGTCAACAGAATGTGTTAAAGGGACCATCAAAATAAAGTGAAACCCATCCATCTACTTTGATTGTAAATGGGTCTCTCGACTGAGTCACAAATGAAAAATGAAAGAAACAAAATCTATTTATTATTAAAATAAAAAAATATATATTATTTAACTAATTCAACTTGGTAAATAACCCGAACTAAATTTGACCATTAGCTATCCACTTATAGTATTATAATGGGTTTCGTAAACATCATGCTTGTTGGTGTTTTTTGTTGTTGTTTTTGCATATACAAGCTATTTTATTTCTATATTAAAGTGGTACTCCACCGCATACAAAATGGGTTTTCAATAACTTGGCTGTCTATGCAGTAGAAAGGCAAAAACAATTGAAATTGGTGCTACCTGACTAGAGAGGTAGTGCCTTTTGTCAAATCAGTAGGGACATTCAACACCCATAATGCACTGGACATGTTGCCGTCCAAGGCCACTCTCACCAGTCTGATATAGATACACTTGACCAGAGTCAAATACCACCTTGCTTTAGTAGGAAATACTACTTAGCAAACTTTTAGTCACAAGGGGTGTCGACTTGTCTTTTTCATGGGTGTGAGAATTCAAAGAGTAAACGTTTAGCGGGAGTGAGTTACTTCGGGTTTCCAGTGAAGAATCCAGCGTGTTGTTGTTACCAAGGCTTTTTGCATTACCGAAGATGTGTTTGTCATGTAGTTGCTATAGGGTGAACTGGGTGGTTGTTTTCTGGTATAAGTGAAAGAAAATCCCACCTTCAAGTTTATTAATATCTGTTCCCTATGCATTGGATCCCTTCAAGAGGAATTTCCATTTTTATTTTTTATTTGTGTGCCAAACTCTACTGCTTGAGCTATACAAATGCCTGTAAACACCACTTAATATTAAGAGACTGGATTATCTAGTGTTGTTCATATCACTTATGAGCCAATGATTATCCATTTGCTTGACCAATGATGACATGCTTGGCCCTGATGTAAGTCTGTTAGATTGTTTTGGACCTTTTTTTCTTTTCCACCATGTGGACACACATCTCCCTATATCACCTTAGCCAGTTTCACTAGTTAAACACGGTGGCTTGGGTAACACTGAAGCCTTGCAGCAAGAAGGTCCTCAGTTCAAGTCCCTGCTTTACCAGTTGGTCTTTCTGTGTGGAGTTTGAATGTAGGCATGGATTTCCTCCGGTCTCCCTCACAATCCATAGACATGCATCATAGGTGTATTGATAACTGACTGTGTATGTGTGTGTTAGTCTGTTGTTAAACTGGCCATGTGCCCATGGTATTTCCCTGCCTATGTTCACAACATAGGACAAGTGGTTTGGAAAAATGGATGAATGGAAAATTATAATTATAAAATGAACTTTTAGAGCCAACTGCTATGTGATCTTTCTTCTACTGATATTAGTGTCAGAGTCACGGTTTTCTCTCTCCGCCTGAGAACAGCGGTGGATAATAACATAACATTGATCCGTTCATAAAGTAATCCTGAGAAGCTCCACGCAGAGGTATGAAAAAAAAAAGAAACTGATTAACATTTCCAGTCACAGTAACAAGATGATCAATACATGTAATTGGAAACAGGATTTCAAATTAAGAGTTACTGATGTAAATGAACATGAACATTTACAGCATAAATATTGGTGGGAATTTGCCTAGTGGTGACTGAATAATGAAACAGAAGAAACCCTTCTTATAATTTCAATTGTCGTCTTGGATTGTTCTCCTTCTTCCTTAATGTTTATTACACTCACCTATGGCATTATGCTGAAATGTGCAGTCTAGCATAACTATTTGCTGTGCCTTGTTAGTTTTGCCCAAGATAAGGAAAGTCAATCACAATCCCAAGCATCAGAAAAAGTGTCATGATGCGAACAAAATGACTGATCCCTTTTGCAGATAGGCCTGATATCTCAGGAGAGTTAATCGATACTGGTCAAAACAGGGCATGGGGAAAGTCTATTTGTATGCATGGACTCATTAAATCTGACTTGATTGCATCTAAGCTGCAACTGCCAGACCCACAAAAATAACTGTAATCAATAAATAAACACTACTTGACCAAGACTGGGCCCAGATAGTAGATTACTGATGGAGTTCAAAATCTTGAAGTAAACAGGACACATAGGGAAAGAGGTTTAATATAGAATAGATTTAATGCACTCATTTGAATAATCTTTAGAGCTGTTTTCAGAAAGGCTGGGGATGCTCCTATCAACCCTGGGTTTTTGAGCTAAGAGGATAACACGAGTGGTGGTAGGAGGGAAGTATAATTGGTCTCACTAACTCAAATGAGCTTTGGTATGCAGTGGTGGGGTGAGTTCATAAGACTTATATATTGAATCCCTATTACAATGCCTCAGATGACTTGGGTGACTAATTGAATCCCTGGTCCTCTCGTGTATTTCTGCACTTACTGTTACAGAGGACTTGAAGATGATGTGTGTGTCTTATTTTCAGTGGCAACCCTGCTGAAATATCCAGGATAAACCAGCATGTATTCCAGCATAGTCTTGCTGTTCTCAATCAAGCTGGTCCACCTCTTCCCATGCTGGTGAGCAAACCATCATCCAATGTTGGACCTACAGTATATGCAAAACATACTTTTAGCTGGTGACCAGCAATGCTGGATTTTTCAGCAGCGAAAGTACACACTTGCAAGTAAAGCATGCATATGTAGGTTGATTTCTCATAAAAAAAAGCAGGGCCCAAGGCAGGGTTGTATAATCACCAAGGTCCCAAATTTGAGCAAGTTACGGGGAAAGGGAGCATCCTTCCCTGAGACAATTTGTATTTCTCTGATCTGCATATGTGCATTTCAAGATGTTTGAAGGCCAACAATGTCAGAGGGCAGTAGATAATTTGTCAATACCAGTCTCTGAGACATAGCGACTGATATTTATATGTTTTATGAATCATTTTCTTAGCCAAGTTAATTTACGGAATGCTATCAGGTAAAGCTAGGTAACTAAGTTTGTTAAATTCATTCACAATATGTACATGTTCATTATTAATCTTATGCCTATTATGATGAAAATGGCTTTGTTACTGTTTCTTGTCCCCCCCCCCCCCCCATTGACAGTTACTAATTATTACATTACATGAATCACATAACACGCTCAGAAAATAAAGTACATAATTGTACCTTTAGGGGTACAATGGCTTGTCACTGGGGCTTTACCCTCAAGGGTAAAATATTGTACTTTAACCTTTAAAAGAAACGGTGCATATATGTACCTTTTAATGCTTTTTGACCCACAGAAAGGTACATATATGTACCTTGAGGTCCAATAATAAGCCCTATGGGGTACGTTAGTGTAGATTGTACCTTGGGGGACAGAAATGGACTCCTACTGTACCCCTATTTCTGACAGTGTATTCACCTTGGAAAAATGCAGAGGTCTGGTAACCTCATAGCTGGCTACGGCCAAATATTTCTGTTTTTGACCAGCCCAGCTAGCCCAACCAATGGTGTGATTTTGAGGGAAGACTATTTTAATATGTTCTACCTTCAAATATGCAGTGGGTCAAATAACAAACGTTTCATAAAACATTAGGTGGTGCATATTCAAATGACGTACCTGTACTGCTTTTGGCCAGATTTTGAATTGTACAACAATTGGACACTTTACCATACCATTCAATCATGGGATAGGAGTCAACATATATAAATCGACGGGAACGGTGTAATGGCTGATTTTGAACTGTTGGTTACAATATATGCTGACATGATGAATATAGTATGTCCTGATTGTACGTATACAAAAAAAACAAAAAAAAAACGTATTTAATTTACAAGTTGAGAAATACAATCTTTAACAGCAATCAGCACGTTCTTTTGAAAGTATGTTATTTCACGCAGCAACGTGATCAGCAATGAGGACTGTACCACGACCCATTTTTAAACCACAGGGGGAAATCAAGGGATTTTCTCTCTCTCTCTCTCTCTCTCTCTCTCTCTCTCTCTCTCTCTCTCTCTCTCTCTCTCTCTCTCTCTCTCTCTCTCTCTCTCTCTCTCTCTCTCTCTCTCTCTCTCTCTCTCTCTCTCTCTCTCTCTCTCTCTCTCTCTCTCTCTCTCTCTCTCTCTCTCTCTCTCTCTCTCTCTCTCTCTCTCTCTCTCTCTCTCTCTCTCTCTCTCTCTCTCTGTACTTCTCCGCCTTACAGGTACAAATCTATTTTTCTCCCAGACAAGGTGATTTCATCAGGTTTTGCTATTTTTGTTTAGACATTTTCATCCGATAGACCCCACAAGAACAGCAAAACATGCACAGATGAAACCTCATATGTGAACTTTGCGTATGCAGCAATATTCAGTTAAAACAGCGCTCGCCACGTGAAGTTTGCAAGAGACTTCATTCCAATACACTTTAGACTTTAATCCATTAGCATGTTGCTATAAGCTAATGGCTCAATACTCTAATAAGCATAAAACAATATTTTGTACACACAAATGTTAACAAAATATTCTAGGAAATAATGAAATGTGTAATTAGATTGGACTATTTATCAATTAATTTGTATTCGTAGTTATTAACATTTTGAAGTAAATGTTATACAGAAAAGGTAAATGTGGGCCAGAGAAAATGCACTTTGCCAGGAATACACTCTTCATCTTAAACTAAAAATTAAATGTTAAATCTTACTTTTGTCAAAACCTTTGCGTTAGGTGGCATTTGAGAGTTTAGGATGTTTCATCTCATCCACTCAGCAATTAGAGGTTCATTTCACAGTAACCAAAAAAATCTAATCACATGTCAGTCTCTGGAGATTTCACCTGTACAATATGATTACCTTTTAATATAATATCAGTCCATCTTAATTGGATCTGACATCCTATATGAATATCAAAATGCAATATTTGCTCAGTATGTATAAAAAAAGAAAGAAAAGAAAAACATGTTCAATAAGCAGACACCATTATTTTCAAAATTACAGTCTTATTTTACAGACTTGCATAGTTTATGTTAGATATTGAATTACAGATATTGAATTACACCAAGAGTAATATAGCCTATAGATTATTTATAAATGATTTGGTGCAATTTTGAGGCAGGCTTCCTGTGCAGACTTAATGCAATCACCACTGCAAAGTTATGGTTTTTCTCTTCTCTTACAATGCTTTCCACGTTTCACAAATCTTCCTAATGCGTATTCATTCTACAGAATGTTAGAGCAAAACAAATTGTCATGATTTCACTTCCGTGAAATAAGTTTCGGGTAAAAAAAAACAAAAAAAAACATAGATAAGCCTCTTTGATGTGTCTATGTAGGAAAGCAATTTGAGATATTTTAAAGGGTTGTGTTCAGAGGCAAATACAACCCTTTTCCCTCTTGCAGTAAACTAGTTTGCCCACTAAACTCCACGGCAATAAATTCCTTATGTGATCTAAGTATACACATACAAATGGTGTCATATATAAATTATTTACAGCTGAGCCAATTATAGACTACTTGGAAATCTACAAATAATAATTTATATAATTTTTACAGTGTTTCTGTTCATATTTTGCACTACACTGTCCATAACAATCACTCACACCATGTGATAGAGTACTCGCACTGTGAGTTAGCCCAAATAACACACAATATTTTCCATGTTTTAACTTATATTTTTTCTTTGCTACATTGACAAAACTGTTCATGCACACAGCCGTATTACTACGAGGAAGCTCTCTTTACATAGCATGTGCTAAGCCTTCGAATTGAGGGTACGTTTCCACGGCAACAATATATATATATATATATACATATATATATTTAAAAAAAACGGAAACGTTTTTCCTTTTCGTTTTTCGTGCACAAATAACAACGTTTTCAAAATGATCCCCGTTCACATGGATCGACAAAAATGACTAAAAACTCTGTCTTCTGCTGCCAGGCCCGTAGTTGGCGATGTCTCTTTGTGAAGAAACACTACAGACTGAACACGTAATGCGATGATGTCACCGTTTCCACAAATTCTCA
This sequence comes from Leuciscus leuciscus, assembly GCF_965113295.1. NCBI lineage: Eukaryota > Metazoa > Chordata > Actinopteri > Cypriniformes > Leuciscidae > Leuciscus > Leuciscus leuciscus. The sequence goes on from NC_138741.1 coordinate 5,293,548, forward strand.
CTTTTTGTAGTTTACACAGATACAATAACATTTTCTTTGGCACTTGGAAACCCGTTTTCTAAAGTTCACGTTTTCAGGCCCCCAAAAAAGACATTGTCGTATAAATGAACGGCCAAAATGCATAAAATGTGTTCAGTTTTTAGTTGAAAACGGTGTCATGTAAACGGCCCCTGAGTCAGTCCTCGGTAACCTACGACATGTGCTGTTGGTAATGCTGCATATTGTCATAAGCTTGATCCCAAAGGACAATATAAGAAAATTAGGGCCTAATCTTAACATGAAGGTATTTTCTGTATTGATGTTTCATAGGTGTTGTACTGTATTTTGAATTATGCATTGCATTGTGTTGCATTTTAAGGTCAAAGGAAATGGATAATGTCTTATAGCAGAAAATTACTAGTACGTTTTCCGGTTTTCTGTTTTTTCTTTTCTTAAAATGCACCAGTAATATATAATTTGAATCCAATAGCACAACCTGAAAAGGCATTCGGATGACTAATTTAATTAGAATCACTTTGTTGTGCGCTTTTTAGGCAATCACTACAAACCTACAAAGAATGCCTAAGTCTTGTTAACAAGTTTTTTTTTTTTTTTTTTTTTTGATTAGTGCTGCAGAACATCAATATAAATAGACACACAAGCCTTTCCCTGTAGGGAATGATGTAAACACCCACAGACAATCCCTGTGGCCCTGACATATACAGCAGTTCTTGGATTCATGAGCTAATTAGTTTGAATTTCCCACAGTTCTCAGTTGATATGTGTTAAGACTGTTTGGACATGAATGTGCAGACAGTGAGGAAAACTCTTTGCCCTGGGGAAAAGTTTAACTTTCTCTTTATCCTATTACGATGAAAATAGGATTCTTGGTCCACGTTATTGATGTTGTGCCCATCCCTGTGAAAGCCCTGTCCATCTGACTGTAATACCCTGTCTCCTGCATATTGGTTAGGTGATTCATTGGTCTTTAAATGAGTGTGGATTTCATTACTAGTGAAAGGGTCATTTGTCCCCATTGTTTTTGTAGACTCAACTACCTAAAAAGCTTTACTTTTGCCTAAAGAATGGCTCCTCCAGTGTTTGAATATGAACTCGCAATGAACTTGATGTAGGTCACTCGCACAGAATGGAGAGATTGCATGTAGGACACGTGCCAGTAGAATTACTGAAAGATGCATTACATCAGAAACAATAATAAATGAGACCTCTGAGAGATTAATTATACAGATTAAACATTATTTATTCAGTAATTTGCCTTGGTTTAAATGCAGGGAGTATACAAATTCTACACACCCCTGTTAAAAAATGTAGTTTTCTTGAGATTTAAAGTAGTCATGACAGATATTTTCCCACATTTAATGTAATATTAACTCTTTTTGGAATGAACATATCACAGTTTACACTGCCCTTCAGTAACAGTCACACAATAGTCACACAAAATACACTGATATGTGCATATTGTACAGTATGTTTCAACTCCATGTGGGATTCCACAAGGGTCTTCATTAGGACCATTGCTTTTTTCTATCTTTACGAATGATCTCCCACTGGTCTGCAAAAGAGCTTCTGTGTCAATGTATGCGGATGATGTAACACTTTATATGCCTGCACCAGCTTTAGAAAACATTACTGCAGCTCTCAACAATGAGTTGCAGATGGTATTTAATTGGGTTACTGATAATAAACTTGTCTTAAATAGCCAAGACTAAAATTATCTTATTTAGAACTAAATGTTCATTAAAAACAAGGCCCATGTTGGATTTAGTACTAAATAATGTTGCTGTTGAGCAGGTACATGAAATAAAGCTGCTTGGGGTAACCGTAGACTGTACTTTGTCGTGGTCAAGACATATAGAAGAAGTGGTGAAAAAAGATGGGGAGAAATATATCTGTAGTTAAAAGGTGTTATTCGTTTTTAAATCCATATTTAACTAAACATGTTTTGCAGACCCTAGTGTTATCACACTTAGATTATTGCTCTGTGGTTTGGTCAGGAACTACAAAGAAGAATTTAGGGAAACTACAGAGGGTTCAGAATAGAGCTGCTCGTTTTAGCCCTTTGCTGTACAATAAGGGCCAATGTTAACAAAATGCACGGCAAACTATTCTGGTTAACGGTTGATGGGAGGTTAAAAGCATCACTTCTTGGCTTTATAAACAAAATTAATGTATGGAAAACTCCTGACTGTCTGTATAGGCAACTTTCTCTGAGTTCTAATGTACATACATATCTCACGAGGCATGCCGTCATTGGTAAAATATACTATTCCAAAATCCAGAACAAACTCAAAACAACGTACAGTGTTGTATAGAGCTATGGTTGAATGGAACTCTCTTCCAGGTCATATTGTTAAAACTCAAAATAATATTGGTTTTAAAAAACAAATAAAGGATTTTTTTTATGTTAGCTTATATTAGTAGATAGAGTATATATGTGTGTATGTATATATATGTGTATGTGTATGTATATATGTGTGTGTATATGTATATTTGTATTTCATGAGAATTTGTTGTTTTAGTGTATGATTGTGCATTGGTTGTGTATGTTTTGTAATATGTTAATCTGTGTATTGATTATGATTATGTAGTGCATTTTTTATTTGTGTTATGTGTTTTGTGTGGACCCCAGGAAGAGTAGCGGATGCATTTTGTTGCATCAGCTAATGGGGATCCTAATAAATAAATACATAAATAAAACTATTATGGTCAAAATGAAATGTTGTGGATAAACTGCAATTCTGTAAAACTGCTTCAATGTAGTGATGCAGGTGTAATCTAACAGCAGGAGACACATAATAGTTATTATTCTCTTATTGTAAGATAAAGAGTTGGTGGAAAATGTATCAGTATTGTGTGATATATACCAAATGGAATAATAGTACATTCTTCTGGTTTAGGAATAATGTCCGCCTTCTTATTACTTCACCATGATTTTGTCGTCTCGATCATATGATAATGTGCTAATGCTGAAGATTTCTGTTTTTGCAGCTTACGCTATTTGTTTCCCTTGAGAAGGTCATGTAAAATTTGTATTTTGTTTTCAATCTAGTCTGAATCCATCACCAGCACATATGTCTTTTTCTCACACGACCTCAGTCTAAGCTATGAAGCAAGTAATATCATCCCGTCCAGATGGAGATGTCTGTGGCTATTGTTTTTTTTTCAAAATGCTTGTCATTTATTTTGACCTTCATCGAATATCGTGATAAAATGTGGATGCAAGGATTTCTTGTTGTGTTGTCTGGTGCGCCTTATTATATTTAAACCTTTTGGGCCAACTTTCTGGAGAACATAGTTTATACTTCTAATAAAAAAAAAAAAAAAAAAAAAAAAAAAAAAAAATATATATATATATAAAAATAAAAAATAAATAAAAAAAACACAACAACAACACACATGCATCAGTTACAGGTGGCTCTGATGTCTCTATAGTGGTTAAACATGAGATATAATTTGTTTTGGGTATATCTAATGGGCAATCTTTGGTCTCATTAATCTATTATTTGTTCCAGCGCAAGTAGTTTTGATCTTTATATTTTTATATAACTTTAATTCTGTATCAGAGCGCTGCCTTTGCACTTTTGACTGAATTGCTTAGCAACTTTTATAATGGCAATTGTTGTTTATTAAATATAAATTGTTCCATGATTAATATTTTATATAAATAATAGTAGTATTTAATATTAGTATTTGGTATTGAGAAACATTCTGTGTTAGTGTTGGTGATTCTGACTTCAGTGCAGGTTAGTTGGCGACAAGAGACTGTCTTTATGGATGAATCAGTAGCAAAGACGTGTAAGGGTGGATTTCTTGCAGGGGTTCAGTCTGCAAGACTGCCGAATGACTAAAGAAACATTATTAGCAAGATGGTAGAAAACTGTACATTTCTTGTCTATTCCACCCACTGCTACTTATACCAACGACAGAAATAAGCACAGTTACAATAGCTTAATATGTGGGAGAGCGTTGCTATAGAGAGTGGCAATATTGTATTGCAATATGTAGCACTTCAAAGTCAATAGAGAGAGAGAGAGAGAGAGAGAGAGAGAGAGAGAGAGAGAGAGAGAGAGAGACCCAGACAACCAAAGAGACAGAGCAACAGTTTCAATCTTCTTTCATCCTTTCCCTGACCATGTGACTAAAACCCAAATGTGAGGCATTCAAACTGACCAATCAGATAATTACAACTTCCCCCACCGCACTAAAGATGTGATAATTCATCGACCCCCAAAGTACACACATCTTGCCCTACAGGCCTTGATCACTATCAGCCCCTCGGTGTCTTTGGAAACTCCAAATGGTCCTTGTGGTAGAAAGAGGGGGTGGAAACCAGTAAAACAAATGTCTTTTGTTGTCAAATATCTTGGATTATTTTCAATCATACAGACGTTTATATTGAAAGGGACTGAAACAAAGTTGTAAACAAGGACAATAGCTTTACTGTCAACAACAGTAATGCTGTCTTCATGTGCTATCGGAATTAACGTAAATACTAGTTTCCTAGTTAAAAAAATTGGACATGAACGCCCTCTCAAGTCAGAAATTGAATACGATGAGCTTGTAATCACGACTTCAGAAGTGGGAAGTATAGACATTTCCAAAGAGCACGTGAAGGCAGCACAAGACGCAACCAAATTGATGCTAAATGTACTGGGAAAATTAGCTCTGATGATGACAGTGATGATGCTAAAAACATCTGCTCAGATTGAACCCTTCCAAGATCCAAAAGGTAACGAAATATGCTTTATTAAATTTTTTTTGTAATCGTTATTAAAATATCAGGAGAGATTTGGTGTACGATTGCAGCAGTTAGAGATCCATCTGTGTTAGATCAACCCGATCTCATGAAATGCATCTCTATAGCACGCACTGTATTTATCGTGCAATTTATACGCGGAAATGATTTTTACGTGCATATCATATGCACTGTAAACTCCTTGGGTAGGATTAGTGGTGTGGGGTACGTGCGTATTACACGGCATAAAGTATGTATCATATGCACACAAAAACTATCATATGCACGTTAAAACTCATTTTCACATATAAATTGCACGATAAATACAATGCGTGCTATAGAGGCGCATTTCATGAGATCAGGCTGGTTAGACATAGATCCGGGTCGCTAAAGACCCGACTATGTAATATTGATGGCCGATGCATTTAAGGGTTAATTAAACGTAACAATGATTAGCCAATTTGGGTTGCACAATCACTAGATTCCCTTTATAACATGCTAGTTAGTTGTTTAACATTATGACACAGGTAAAAGCAAACCTGCAGATATGTGAACGCTGTAAATCATGTTAAAATCAAGTAAATCCCCTTTAGACCAAGTAAACAAACCACTTCTGCTAAGTAAATATGCTGCTGATTTCAGGGCACTGATTATTTAATGCGGAGAACACATGATTTATTTTGACAGGATGAGTAATTTAACGGCAGAGGAAACACAATGCCAGAGAATGCCTAATCCTGCTAATCAACACTCAAAAGGATTGGTAGTTCTGCTTTTTTCCATCATACTAAACCACAGGCAAACACTCTATCTTGCATTTAAGATCCTTTGAGAGGAATTCTTGTTTATTAACAATGCAGTTTTGCTTCTTGGAGGAGCACCAATGAGGTCACGCGTGCAGAGAGGAGCTAATGCACATATGCTCAGGGCACTGTACAGAACAGAGCAGCTTTACTCAAATAAATGAGTATTCCTTTGCATCCTTGTTATTAAGATCTTTCAATACTAGGGGGATTCAAAAGAAACAGGTGTTTAGCCTATGTCTTCAGGGATTGTATTATTATTATTATTCATTATATTATTAAGTGCATAAGTAGCTCAAACTTCACAGTTTATTTGTTTCCACCGTCCGTGCCGTTTTAGTGCCAGATTCGCTGAAGAAATGATATCCATGTCATGTAAAAGTGTCTGGTTAAACTAAAATACTGAAAATATATCAAAAAAATCTCCTGCTAAGTCATTTAGAATTTGAAGACAAGCACCATAAAAAAAAAAAAAAAAAAACGTACATTTCCTAGATGTATAGGATATTTTGTTAAGATTGATGCTACTGGATTTTGAGATGTAATTTTTTACACTTTAGTTTAGGGTGCAATTCTCACTATCAACTAATTGCTTATTAGCATGCATATTACTATGATATTGGCTGTTTATTAGTACTTTTAAAGCACATATTAATGCTTTATTCTGCATGACCATATTCTAGATCCCTCAATCACCCAATACCTAAACTTAACAACTACCTTACCAACTATTAATAAGCAGTAATTAGGAGTTTATTGAGGCAAAACATCACAGTTAATAGTGACAATTGGACTCTAATCTAAAGTGTGACGTTTTTGGATGGATGGATAAACCAAAATGTCCTTAAAAATCTCCCCCAAAAATTGTTTTATACATTCATTCAATTCCGTTAACTCAAATACTTTAGTTTTGTCACATCATGTGTCTGCAGATATTTGAACTAATGTTATTATTTTAGTAATACACTTATTCATACATCCATTGCACGTGGTGTTGCACACACAATCATCCTCTGTTCATCCGTGTTAGATATTGTCTTGCCTGGCAATGGTGATGTTTTCTGAGCATAAATTTCAATTTCAAGGTAATTTCCTCAGGTTAAGTTTGTTGCTTAGCAGTTCATTTCACTGGCAACTATCATTTCAAAGCCTTGTAATTTATGTTGATGTGTTATAATGGTGATTTTCCCATTAGTTCACTGAAGCTTCACAATTATTCAGCAGTTTTCCAGCAGAGCACAGCGACTAAGAAACTGTTGTACACTATCTCCATGGAAACACTAACAAGTCCCCAGTGATTTAAGATGATAGTTTGACATAAGATGTTTTGGCAAATGTCCGTGTTTCTCTGATACAAAACGCCAATGAACAATACAGTGTGTGAAGGCCGTAGGGTCTGAAAGATTTCACAGACCCCTGGATAACACCCACACTATGCAATCAGTCTGTGTGTGTGTGTGTGTGTGTGTGTGTGTGTGTGTGTGTGTGTGTGTGTGTGTGTGTGTGTGTGTGTGTCTGTCTGTCTGTGTGTGGTTCAAGTATTCCCCACATTGTGGGGACTAATCTTTGACCTTGTGGGGAGATTTTCTTTGTCCTCATGAGAAAAACCACTTATAAATCATCGTAAATCTAATCTTCTTTAATAGCAGCATTAAAAAAACGAGACACTATGGAAGCTCATCCTCACCTATAGAATGAAAAAAGAAAAACCTTATAAATCACAATAGTGTTCAACAGTTGGGTTCTGGAAGTAAAAACTACATTAATTGAATTGTAATTGAAATTGATTTTGATTTTGAACGGTCACTTATAAACCTATGAACCTTTAACTTATAAACCTTCACAGTCATACTGTGAGCTATGAGATTGTTAATCGATGGTATTTGTTTCTTCTGAAGAACCCAGCCTGCGTTATTTCAGGCTATTTTTTAAATAATTGTGTTTAACAGTGAAATTTCTGGTGAAAAACGATATTACTCATGCTGTACAGAAAATTCCACCAATCAGAGAGTCAAGAAGCAACACGCTCCAAAAGAGCTCTTTAGCTCCGCCCACTCCCACTCCCGCCCGACGCTCTCAAAATACTTAATTTTGTATGTATGTGCATATTTTGCAATAAACAACTTTTTTTTTTTTCTATAATCAACATTTTTAAATTTGTAGTTTTATATTTCTACATAATTTTTTATTTGATAATGTTGTTCGCAGTGCTTAATGGGATTGTAGTTCTTGTTCTCACTAAAGCTGTTAAGTACGCATTATTGTACCTTTTGTATTTTTGTCCGATTTTCAAATGCTTTTTTTGCTTCAAATCAAAGTTTGTAACCTTGTTGCTGATTGGCTTGGTTCATGGCTTATAACAAAAATGTATAAAAAAGGGAGAAAATAATGGGAAAAAATACTTCCGGAACCAACGCCGCTGAAAAAGTGGCCAATCGCTGTTGAACCCTTTATATTGCCTTCATATATCACAGTGTATCTCAAAGTATAAGGTTTATTTCTTATTTTAAATCTCATGATTACAGTTTTTAATTTTTTATTTAAAATATCAAATATTTTTGTTAGAAGGCGCGATAAAGAAATGGATTTTTTCCGTTTCTTTACCATGGACACTCTTCATCATGGTCACTCTACTAAGCTATCTTATTATTCTTTATTAGAATAGGAAAAGGGGCCTTCCTAACCTCTTATGCTGGTACACATGATTTTGGGCTGTCCCAGATGAAAGATGACCAATCGTGGCAATTTCTGTGGTCGTGGCTCCTAAACGTCGTACAGTGAGAGAGGTTCAAGACGGCAGTTGTCACGATCCTGCGACCAAAGATAGTCTGCGATAATTTTCTGTCAGTGTGATAAATTCTAAGTGTGTTTACGACCAACATACTGACTAGCCAATAAAAATTAAATGGCGTATTGATCAATGCAACATGATGCTAAACTTAAAACTACTTACCTCAAGCTCCATTTGCAAAATTGGCATGCTAATTATGTCTCTAGTAGGCATTAAAAGCACACAGTTCCAATGTCATGTCATGTGTGAATATGGTGATGAGGCAGAGCAATCCACAGCAGACAACACACATTCAGTCTCAGTTGGTAAGGAGACATGGAATAATATATGCAGTCATTTTGATTTCAGTCTGAACAAATGTAAACCATATTTGTTCAATCAATTTGTACAAAACCACCACAGCAAGGATATTAACCATCCAAGTACTTCAGAATATAATCATATGCATTTAAAGCACCCGACTGCCCTCTCGCCAGTCTCTACGCCCAGGTCTTTCTCTAAAAGCACATAGTCATGCATTAGTGCTGCCTTTTTCCAAACCATGTCTGCACTTGATGCACAAACATACCTCTCCAATCACCCAATGGCAATTCAAATCACCAATGCCATCTGTGATATGATTTGTACTGATTTAAGACTATATTCTAGTGTGTAATGTTGCTTTTGTCATTTCCCCACAACAAAATACCCTCTCTGGCTCACTTTCCTCATAAATTTGTCCCCCAGCTCATAGTGAACAGGTGCACATGACAATTGAATTTGTGGTGGGACAAGCTGTCCATTGTACAACTGACATCTGGACAAGCAAACTCTCCGCAAATGCATACTTGCCCTTGAGGAGGCGACTGTGCCATGCAGTCAGGGAGGCAGGTGCTGTAACATGACAGCACTACTGCAAATGGATTTGTTAAATGAGGGTCACGGTGTTGCCAACATTCAGGAACATATTGGTCAGATGCTATATTTCCCTATCAGACAGATATGAGAGCGAGATTCTCAGTGGAGTGTTTTGTAACTGATTAAACCAGCAATATGATCAGGGCCATGACTAATTACGACCACATCTGATGCGTGGCACATTACTTAGTGGTAACAAGTTCCTCGAAAGTTTGCCAGAGCTTATGTTATGTCATCTGTCTGACAAAGAATATTTGGAATCATCTAGAGATCCAACAAAGCCACAGCAAAGCCACCTAACTGAATATTCAAGGCCTCCTACATACAACATGCTATTATACAAGATGTTTCAACTTGGTGCAATTCCATCATGTATTTTCCCAAAGCGGTCATGGTTTCAGAAGTGTCCTTGTAACCCTGGGGACTAAGACAGACAAAAGGGAACATTGTTACACCATCAGTGGGAACTAAGCATCTCTGCAAACACAAAGCTTATACAAACACATCAGTTACGGAAACACAAGCCTGAAATGTCAAGAAACATTTAACCTCATTGGTTCTCGAATGTCCAAACATCTTGACGTCTGAGGTTCATGTCACTATGTTTGATGAAGTAGGCTATGTGTGCAATGATTGGATCTGAGAGTGAATAAAGGATTACATGATTAAGTTCTCACTACTTTTATATCCTTTTTTGGAGCTTGAACGTTATGGGCTATTTTATTGTCATGCAGAAGAAAGAAGCCAGTCAAGTTTGGAACGACATGAGCATGAGTAAATTATGACAGAATTTTCATTTTTAAGTGAACTATTCCTTTGACACAAACCCACTGTGACACTAACTTGCAGTACATTAGTGTCAGAGGTACAGTGAGAGGTGTATGTTGCGTTGGAAGTCTTACTTGGTACTTGATATTACCAATACTGTAGAAAGACTGGTATCTCTACTAAATGAAAAGGATTTTATTAGGTTAAAGTGGTATCAATGAAGTCTAAATGCCTGAAACCCAATACTGCATAGAGCAAAGATAACTATGAACACTCCACACTTCCTCCTCCATTACTACTCCAGGTGGAGAGATCTGGTCTGTATCACTAACATCTCATCCAGTGGCAGTAAAAAATCTTGAACTGGCACTTGAAATTCTTTAAAGTCTTTTAGCACAGCAGAATCTCTCATTCTTGTGGTAGTTGCAAATGCACCAGACATGAGAAAGAAAATGCTTATCTTCTACAAACTGAACAGCTTTATCCACATCAGTCAGGCAACTTCCATGCCTTCTGACTCTGTACTTTGCGTCCCAATTCATCAACAGCAAATTGCTCCAACACTGGCCAAGGTGCCTTTCAGAGCGGTGCAGTAACAGCACTGAACAGGGAGCATATAGCACACACTGGATGTTTTTACATTCAAACACTGAATTGAACAGAATGAGGGTTCTTGTGATTATATATTTTTATTCTTTTGAAAAGATTTTAGACACATTTGTTTGAAGTGGCATAATTAGATTTTTGGGGTCTGCTACAACACATTTACATGATTTAATGGTAAAAAAAAACACGGATTTTTTCTCATACTGTACTGCTGCTTGTTTTAACTCGTTTCTCTTTAAAGCCATTGCCTTTGAAAATGCCTACTCTAATTGGTCAGTTGGCCCTGTATGGCGTGATTGGAGCGTGTTTTGGAAATGTAACCGCACCATAATGGGGTCTCTGCTCCAGAGGCTCTATAAGCAGCTGTATACAGTATTATATTTATGGTAACCGACGTTGGTATTGCCATACCAGTTTGAACCCAATTTCTATAATGAGAGTGTATCCTTGACATAGCAAAATCACTTTCCCAGCTGCTCTTTAAGGGGGGTCCAAGTCAGTAGGCTGAAGTTATGCAAATGTGTAACATGGTGATGCATCTATGTCACAAAAATAATGGCAGGACTACGAACGAGATATATCAGGCAACTGCTTTCTTTTGGTGTGGACTTAGTGCTTTGTAACTTTGCAGATTGTTTATGTACACCTATATTACCAACTAAAGGACATGTCAAATATTGAAATAAATAAAACATAATAATTGGTGCCCTTTAGACAACAATTATGTATTTGGCACTTCATAATACAAAACCGCAATACCTGCACGACTCCAGTTAAGCCAGGTCTGATGAAAATAAGGGTGTGTGCTTGTAAAGATAATTACAGTAATCTGTATGAAGAGCAGAGTTAATACTCTGATTTATATGTACCCTGTATAATGTTTCGTTCTTTGTTCACTGGTACAAATGTTAATGTAACTTTAAGCTATGTTTAGAATTAAAGGTCACATTTTAGATTAGGGTCCAATTATGACTATTAATTAACTATTAAATATGGCTTTTGCCTCAATAAACTCCTAAGGTGGTTGTTAAGTTTAGGAAAATGCTATGGAAGTCAATGGGGTCCATTCAACTGTTTGGTTACCAACATTCTTCAAAATATCTTCTTTTTTGGTGTTCAGCAGAAGAAATAAATTCATACAGGTTTGGAGCAACATGAAGATGAGTAAATATCATAAATTATGACAGAATTTTCATTTGTTGTGTGAAATGGATAAGCAAATATATTAAAATGAATGAGAATAGATGATGACTTCACTCCAAAGACTGCAACTTTATTTACTTTATTTTAAACAAATGAGGTAAAAAACTTCTCTGTAAAATATTTTTCTCCAAAATATGGTTAAGTAGGTACACACCACATAATAAAGAAGGGAAGCAATATAAAAGGTTTCAAAAGGTTACATGCCAAAAAAGCTATGCAACTATAACAGTATATTTAATGATGGAGCAAGGGTGCAATGGTACCCAGGGCTGGACTGGGACAAAAAATCAGCCCGGGCATTTTGGCCCAGACTGGCCCACTATATGATCATAAACACCACCCATCTTTGCACGGCCTTAAATATATGCATATCATCTCCTATTCCTTAAAACCACTAATGCCATGTAATGAGTAAGTATAGGAACAAGTGAGAGTTAACAGATGAAATAAGCACAAATTTGACATTTATTAATACAGTTGAACTATACTCCACAGTGAAGAATCCTAAAACAAGCTATAAGCTGCATTGGCATAGCAATACCTGTGTTTCTTACAGGATTTTTTGTAAAACTGTGGTGGGTGGACCTCGGTAAATTTCTAGTGAATTGCGTAATCGTCAACTATGCAGATGTGGAAATAATCTGTAACTGGGTTATGGGTTCCTACACACTCATGACATGGCCTAACTGTTTTGAAAGTAGTTCAGCTTACCGCAGGCTCTACACTTTCTCATCTCTCTCCTGATCCTCGATCCTCACTATCATCATCTGCCACAGGAGCTGATGAAGGTCAGAAAACATTTATTTTGACACAGTTTACAGTGTCTGCTTTAAGGGCCTGTTTCTATTTTTTCACGCTATTTCTCTGCACATTCCTTGCGTTTCTTCTCCATCTCACTGAATATTTTGACAGATACACACTGACACTGCTGCACGCTCGCTCACTCGTTTAAAGTTGTGATTGGGCCAGCCCAGTGTCAATCAAGAAAAGAACCAATGGGCCGTTGATCTACGTGTCTCATGGGCTGGTCTGTCAGAAAAAAAAAATGCATTACACCGACACAAACGCAGCGCCGCCAATTAAGCAAAACAAAACAAAACAAAACGAATGGGCCGCCGATGTACACATTTTATGGGCCGTAAAAAAAATAAAAATAAATAAATAAAAATGATGTATGATGGTGCGTTCAAGTCCTCCTGGGAAGTTCGTACGTACGAGGTGGGAAGTCGTGTAACGGCATGTGCGTTCAAGTCACTTTCGTCGGAGCAAGATGGCGGAGTACTTTCTCTTAATTAATTACACAAAAATACAGTAAGGTTCTTAAACTCTTGTTCTAGAAAATGAAGAACAAAGAAATGTGCATCAGGTGTACTTTGTATTTTTATGTTTTTTAATTAATTTATGAAGCCACTGCCAACTCATCGTTACATGTTGCATTGTTATATTATAATACTATCATATTCTGTGTTGGCGATTAGCTAACTGCGCTGTAAATAGAAAAGCCTGAGAATATCACAGCTAAATACCTTTACATATTGTGTATTCCACCATGTTAATCACTGACACGCCCCCAACTCGTAAAGATCGGAGCTTAGAGAAAATCCCGAGCTCCCCACTGGTATTTACAACATTGTGGTGGCGTTCAAGTGCGTTCAACTCGTAAATACGATCTATACGAGATGACTTGAACGCACCATGAGTATGAGATGTATCGGCCCAAAAAAAACGTCGGCCCACCGGGAAAGTGCCCGGTATGCCCGATGGCCAGTCCAGCCCTGATGGTATCCTATACCAAAATGTATTTGAAATATATTTATCTTATTCTATACTACAAATACATTTACATATTTATGTAGGCCTACTTAATAAAAATACCATACAATTGTACTTTTGGTATACTAAATTGGTGCACTTAAACTCTGCTAAATTGGAACAACTAATTTTGTACTTAATGCACTTTAGTTATCCAGAAGTAGTGCTGAAGTTCAACTAAAGATATACTTAAGCATATTTGATTTTGCTAAAGTGGAACTATTGCAAGTATACTTCAGGTACACTGACTGATATTATACAGTGATCATACTATCCTCACTAATAGTGAAATTAAAACACATTTAGGCGAGAAATGTGCATTGTGCAATAAAGAAGTCCTCCAAATAAAGTTTAATTGTAATATTTATATAAGTAACCGTTGATATGTCAGTAAATATGTTAATCGATTTGTAGTATGCTTAGTATGAAATAAATATATGTTAAATACATTTTGGTATAGATTTATTTGCACTACACTGTAAAAAATTTATTGTCAAATTAACAGTAACTTACTGGCAACAATTATCCAGTAGTTGCTGTATTTCATTCAACAGTAAAATTACTGTAACACTAAATACAGTACTGTTAAGCATACTGTAAAATTAAATAAATTATTTTACTGTAATTTTTTACCACGTTAAAACACAGTATTAAACCGCTGATTTTTAATAATACTGTATAGTATTATACAGTTATGAAATGTTATTTTATTACTTTTATAGTGCTACTGTGTAACCTGTAGAATATGTAGAAAATCTGTAGGAATATTATTTTAACTGTTAATGGGAAATAGAAAAAATAACAATTGAAGATTTAACTGCACAACAAAGTTTATTGTGTATTTTTAAACAATACATTGGTAAAAATAATGTAATATAATACAACAATAAAATCTGTTTTAAAAGAAGACTAATGAACAATATACATTTAAGAATTAAGATCAGTGAACAATTCATGTATTTCAATTCATGCAAAAATGATCCTGAACAGGTAAAAAAGAAACTTAGAAAGAAAGCAAGACAGGTGAGGATGAAGGCCAGGTGAGGAGGGTAGTGATGGTGTCAAGTGGTAGAAGAGCGACAGCATTTCTGATAATCCTGCAAGGAATGATAAGCATAAATCAATCAGAGGCAAAACATACAAATAATAATAAATAAACTAACTCACATTATCAACACCTTTTTAGGAGAATTTTTTTTCCCCTATGGTATCCACCTTATTTTTCACGGAAGAGTGGCACGACCATTTATATATTAAATGTTTCTGGCTTCCGGTGTCATCCGCTTACAGTTATTTCTAGCTGTACAATAAAGCTTGTTATGCTTCTTGATATTTGAATTTGTCATAATTGTAATTGTAAACACTAGTTTGTAGCACAAATATTTTTATTATTTACAGCACTTTGTTATTCATCTCGTTATTTCCATATAGCGGGTAATGAACCGGAAGTCTCACACATTCACAGAAAATAGCTTAGGTACTGTAGGCTACTTTAGTTTTTACATATAAGAAACACGTTCAACATGGACACGCAAGCGGTTTTCTGTGGTAACGAACGAATACTCTACAAAAGAGAATGAACATGTCCTGTATCAGAAGCTAAAGTAATAAATATTGAGAAGGCAAAAAGTCATTTCCACCCTTTTTAGATTTTTCTAAATACAGATTCAGACACAAATCATTTCTACAAATATGGGCTCCGCTGCACATCCCTAATATTACTCTTACCTTAATGATTTTTCCAATCATATTCTGCAAAGTTCCTGATGTAAGATGCAACGTGTGGATTCAAGGCCATGGTCTTCCTCCGAACAACCTTCCCACTCTTTCTGCTCACCAGGAACTGTGATGTTCATTTTGAATTTTCAGGATTTATCCTGACAAGAAACCTGTAAACACAAAAAATATATATATATTTTCCAACTGAATCAAGAGTGATCACAATATGTAGCATCATCTGTAATAAGTCACATCACAATAGGGGATAAGCTCTAAACTAAACCATCACTTGTGCAAAATAAAAAGCCATTGGTGTTACTAGGTAATATAAATCAGTTTGTAACAAAAGTGCATGAATTAACATAGACTGAGGTAACTGCACAAGGTCCTGGCAGATCGCCATGTCAGGTCCTCACAGACGTGTAAAAGAAAATTCTGATTTAGACAAAAATAAGCGCGAATAAATCAATAAGAGGAATCGAAAATTTAATTTCAAAACAAGAATCCTAATCCTAACCTTGGGTATCCGATTTCAGGATACATTGATCGATTTTCAATTCCCAACCGTATGATATATAAGTTAAAATAATGAACGCGCAGGCGCTTCCACCGACTTAAAAAGGTAAATAACACAATTATTAGACCATTCTGACCTTATAAGAGGCTATATGCAATCTATGTTTATAAAATTTAATTTATAAATCAAGTAGGCTAGCTATCAACATGAAGGAAATCCGTGTTACAGGCGTTATAGAACATAAGCCGCGGGCAGTTCTTCTAAACTAACATTAACCTGCTACTATTTAGTTTGCATAAAAAAAATATATAAAGATTCAACACTAACCATATATTTATGGCGAAAACTTCGCCGACAGTCACAGCAACGCGATGCAAAGGCCTGCGCTCTCAACGTTACTCAGGGAACTGAAGAGCTATTCATAAAACGGCAGCTTGTGGTTATTTTTCGCGGTCATTTCGTACAACTGTATTTAAATTTACAGTAACACCAATGTCCCAAACTACATTGAAACCTAGAGTAGCCTATCGTATTGTACACAGCTTATAGTAAAATGTTGAGAATAAATTAAATTAAATATCTAAATCCTGGTCATACTCTCTAAATAATTTTAAAGTTAGCCAGAATCCATGCATACAAATATTAAGATTTATTACTTACCATATGACGAAGTTCCAGGTCGGCAGAAACGACAGCTCTATCGATGCACTGACACAACAGAAAAACTCATTCAAATACGCTCTCGTGCACCCCCCACTGACAGAAATGAAGACGGTTAATGGTCACCGAGTCCTGAAAATGTTTTATGTAAGGATAACGTTAGTAGGCTAGCAATTTTACTTGTGGAATTGTGTGTGGTGTTTTTCGCGGTCAGTTTGCACTGCTGTATTTAGATTTACAGTTACTAATAATTTCCCAGAATGCATTGAAAATCTACAGTAACATACTGTCAACTGTGTGCACAGTACATAACTGTTGAAAATACAAAATAATACTGTGAAAGTAACCAAATCTACAGTAACATACTGTACATAGGTTATACAGCAATAAACTGTTGAGAAAAACAGTAAAATGCTGTGAAAACAACAGAAATCATTTACAGTGTAGGGTACACATATTCGGTAAGGGTCTTTTTTGTTGCATTATCCCGCAAAATCACATCCCCTGTCCTGCAACAGAGAAATCTCCAGGTAGTCACCCTGAAATTCAATTGGGTTTGAAGCAGCAGTCATGTGAAAGGCTAATTAGTTTAGCTTGCATGGGTCTCTCTCCCATGGGTGGGGGGTCTGTGGTTCACGTCCAATTAAGACTTACACAATCAAAGAAAAAAATGTCTGCTGGTGGGCACATAGCAGGCCATTAGAAAGCATGAAGGCCACCTCAGAGAAAGCAGGGGATCTGTGGCCCTAATGGAAAACCATCTCTGCTGTAAGACTGAAACCTGCTGAGCAGTGGTTGGGATTGAGGATTTAGGATTTAGTGCAAGACATGTTGCTACTTTTAGTTTTTAAAGCATACAATATTTAGAAGCATTTGAGAGTGGAAGAATAGCCGAATGAGACTCCCTGTGAGAGTCTGGGTAAAAGGCTAACACCGTAGGTATGTAGGATAGTAAGTCTGGATGTGTCTGTTCATTCGTGTCTGTGCAAGTCACTATAGTGAAATCTCAGCAAACACAACACAAAGAAATTTAGGCTTAAATTGGACAGATATATTTGCATGAGGAACCATTACAAATATACTGAAACTAGTCCATATTGTTTATTGGTCGATATTGATATATCAGTATTGGCCTATGTTGGATATGTAATTGTTTCAGAATTTTTTAGGATTTAGGTAATTATCTTTTATAAATGTGTATGATCGATTATGGCATAGATTTCCTGTTTGCATGTTAAATTATTGTTTTATTTTGGTTTAATTTTTACAAAGCTGAATAGATTTGTATTATTGGCCATTTATTGGTTATTGGCCATATCGTCTTATCAGTATAAGCTACAATTTCAATATCTGTACATCCCTAATAAAAACACAGTGTCCTAACCAGACTTTTTGTCCTTACCTAATCTCATGATTATGTGCTTTATTTAATGCTAGAATATCATTGAATATTATTTTGTGTGACCTTTATAGATGGCAATGGATTGGAAAAATTAATTCAAACTCTAGGTGAACAAACAAGTGTATTTTAAGACAAAGCTTTTTCGATTGGCTCTGGTTTTTTGACTGATTTTGCTGCATCTCATAGTCTTGTCAGGTCTGGTGTGGACACACAAATTGCTTGTCGCTGGAATCATTTCGCATCACGTCTGGTTAGGACACGGTGTACTAAGACCTGTTTCACACTGAATAAGCAGTAGTGTAAGTGGTGCTGTATATGCTTTGGCTGTGCTTCCAATGTTCACTACATAGAGTACTTTCTTTAATATTAGCTATTTTAGCAGTATGTTCAAACTGCTATCAGGAGTGTACTATCTGCCCTCTCAATGAGGCATGAAGTCACTTTCCAAAACCTTCACCCTCTCTGCTCCTCTCTGGGGGAATGAGCTGTTAACAACACGTGAATATTGCTGGCCCTTTGACAAATTGCTTATGCTCCTCTGTTGTAAGTCACATTGGATAAATGTCTGCTATAAATGCATAAATGGAAATGTCTGCTAAATGCATAAATGGGAGTGGACGACTGAAAACTATTACAAACCTCATCTTTGGGAAACTTTTCGCCAACACTTTGTTTTGAGGTGATGTAGTTACACATTACTACATGTACTTACTATAGTAATAGCCGCAAATTATGCATAATTACAAGTAGTTAACCCTAAAACAAACCCTAACTGTAACTCTATAGTAAGTACATTCATTTATCACTCAGTATCAGCAAGTACAATATAACTATATCATCTTAAAATAAAGTGTAAGCAAATTTTTCAATACACAAGGATTTGGGCCACTTTTTGGAACCCCATCCAAAAATGGCCATTAATTTACAGAGAACAGAACCCATACTCTAAGTGTTGCCACCTTAAACTACTTAAATAATCTGGATTAAGTCATTTTTACTGATAAGAAAGTGTCATATGTGTGCCTCTCATTCTCATGTTGCACCTATAGGGCTGTCAAATTCAAATTCTCAAAATTTGTTGAATTTAAAATAAAAATCCACATCCACAACTTTGGTAATATCCTGAGAAAAACAACTATATAAATAAATCTGTTTTAATTCATTATTTTATATTGCTTCATAAAATCCTAATAGAGCATTTCTAACATGTCTTCTACTGAGTTTAGCGTGATATGTGCAAAAATAACCTCAGTGTCAAATAACTTCTACACAGACCCGCACTGCTTATGAGGCCAGTGTGAATACTGTAACCTGTTAATATAGGAACCAAAATAAATATGCAGTGCTTACATGTGGTGTGAAACAGGACTAATTAGAGTCGCTTTCATGAACATCCATCTGGTCATGAATACAAATTATTTAAAGACTACTAATAATGTGATATACATTATGTAGTGTAACATGGCAAGCCGTTATATATATAGTATGCACTGGCAACTGCTGTTGCTTTGAGCTTTGATTTCTTAAGAATTCTATTGGCCCGTTTGTAACAAACGTTAGAGACACCATATGGTACTGCATATTTAGATGTCACAGCATCACACATCATTGACAGTCCCTGAGAAACTGAACCTTAAGATGTAGTTGTGTGATATTTTCAGTTTTGGGATGGTTCAATGGAAGCTATGAATTTTTCTAAGCTTTGACTGTATTTTAAACATTTCTGTGTGTCTCACTCACACATAATCGGGATGGCTTTTCAAAAACAATGTGAAAGGCTCTTGGGTGTACAAAAATAGGTCATTACAGACTAATAAATTCTGACGACAATAAAACAGAGGAGGGTGGATCTAATTTTTTGTCAACATCAAAACAGAAATGAAACAATGCTATAGTTGAAAGGAGGTCCTGGCCATGTGGCGCCGCATATGAAATGCCAAGTCTATTTTAAAAACTCTGCAGCGTCTCTGACACAGCTGGGGTAGACAAAGTGTGACTGTGGAAAAAGCTGACTGACAGCAAGCCACGAAGAGAAAACTAGTATCCTAGAAACTGAACACCCTAGCTGTGTTTACTGTGAGAATGAGAGAAACATGCAGTATAGCCCATTACTCTCCTGAAGCGCTCAACTCTTACTTTAGGTGTTTCCTAATTGCAGAGGCAGTGAGGAAACATTAATTGTTTGATCTTTATCTTCTATCATCTTTATTTGCTAAATGTATTTACGAACACTCTTGAAGTGATCATGGCCGTGTGGCTTCAGCGAAGCCCTTTGGCAGTGCACTGATAAGTGATTGCTTCCAAGCACTGCGTTTCAATTAAAAGAATGGACGACTGACAGACTGAATGTTCCTTATCATTAATTATTCTCAGCAGGAGCTTCTCAAGGGCAGACATGAACACACAAAGACACTTATACTAGCACTCATACATATTTGGAAAACTGACAAAATTGTTACTAATTATTACTTATCGGAATCATTAGTTTGTTGAATATAAACATACACTGGAAAATGAATAGTTCAGTTTCTGAATGCAGATGGACAATACAGTGTTTCAGACATGCTAAAACACAATATAGTAACCGTTATGGTGTGAAGTAACCGTTATGTTCTGTTTGCAATCACATTCTACAGGGCACAGCTGATTGGTTCCTGCTGTATCAGTAGCCAATGAGCTTGCTGCTCAACCTTCGAATACTTGGTTAGCATTTTCTGTAGCATTGCAGCGCGCTTCAGAAACCCTCCACCTTCCCCAGCTCCACCTGTATAGATCTGCTACGAGTAATTAATGTACGCTATATAGTACAGAAGCAGCATGTCTTAGGCCTTGTTTACACTGTCAGTGAAATGTGACCCAATTCCGATTTTTTGCTCATATGTGACACATATCCGATGTGTTCTATGACAGTGTAAACAGGGAAAAAATGCATGCATTCGAATATTTCGAGATCGGTTTCAGGCCTCATTCATATGTGGAAATAAATCGGATATGTGCCAATGTGACTGTCATGTAAACAGGCAGATCTGATTTTCTGAGGCATTAGGCAACGTCTCCGCGGTTTAATGACGAGAGAAACCCCGACGTGCATCTGCAAACGTTGTGTCGTCGTTGGAGAGGAATGTGGGAAAACGTTGACACAACATATTGTTGTACACAACAACATTTCGGACCCACTGCTCCTCGTTAAAGCCAATATTTAAACACAATATGCTCCCACCAGTCATGAGACTGGTGCATGTGTGAAGCATGTAACTGAAGCATGTGTGCAATGATGGCACTTTTCGTCCTCCTTCGCCTCATAATCATGGTGATGTTTGGCGAACTTCACATATATCGCAGAGCTAGCAACAATCATATTTTGCGTTCATCCATCTGTGCAAGATAATTTAACCCTTTAAGCATGCGCGATGTTTCAGATAGTATGGCAAGTGTAAACACATGAATCGGATATGGGTCACAGTTGAAAAAACGTGTAAACGGACGGTCAAAAAAAATCGGATAAAGGTAACAAATCAGAATTGGGCATCAAGACCTGCAGTGTAAACGAGGCCTTACTTGTTCTCAGCAGTGTGTTGTTTATGTATTTGACAGTAGCAAGTCCAGTAGCAAATAGCAGCAGAAGTTTAGCAGATCTATTCCACCGAAATCAAATTTATCAACATTGTCATATCCATTACCATGCCAATCACTCCGAGAGTTATCATGAGCGAGCCACTCTCAAGCCAACAGTCAACATTCAGTTTGTATTGGCAAACTTTGGTTACCGCGTTACAAATTACAGTAACATTTTAATTGCAATTCTGCATCAGTTCAAATTCAATTCTAAATAAGTATTAGTATTAAACTGTAATTTAAAAGGTATTCTCAATTCACTTCTGAATGTTGCACAACCCTGCAATATAGGGATGCTGAATGAATCGATTCATTTAATACATTTTATAATTTGCTTATTAATTAATCAGATTAATCAAATGTATATTTGCTAAGAAAACCTTGGTATTGTTTGTAATAATAATAATAATAATAATGAATCAGACTTAAAACATTGATTTTATAACCATAATAACACTAAAATATTATATATAAAATGTCAATTTCTATCTTTGTTGATGAATGTATGTGTACCCTTTTTGTATGCATGCAAACATTACAGTAGATACACTATACAGTAGATTTTTAAAGGTTTTTACTAATAAAACCAATATTTGACTGATTAGATGTGATGATTCTACATTAAAGGGATATTTTAAACAGATTTGAACCCCATTGACTTCCATTGCATTTTATTTATTATTTTCATACTATTGTCAATGAGACTAAAGGCCTGGTCACAACAAGGACGATAACTATAAATATAACGATACAGATAGTTATAAAAGTCCACACCACAGCCATAACGATAACGGCACAGATAAACGATATCGTTGGAATCACTTTCAGAGTGATTTTATGTTCAGCAGAAGAAAGAAATTCATACGGGTTCGGAACAACTTGACGGTGAGTAAATGATGACAGAATTTTCATTTTTGGCTGAACTATCCATTTAAGTAAATGAGACTTGTGACTTATTCTCATTCGCATTCACTTATTTTAAAGACACTCACTGCGATCCGGTCATCTGCTTGTTTAGTGTCATCAAAGAAAAATCAACACTGCATGTAGAAGATTTTCTGGTTGCTTGGTCAGAGTTGAGCAGGGATTGATTTTATTGATTTTAGGTTTCCACACAGACACACATATTTGCTCTTGTGTGAAAATAATCTTATTTGCTTGGGTTTAGCGCACAAATTTGCTTAGCTTGAATACATGCACAAAATATTCCAATCTGTGTTCCAACACAGTGTGATCAGACTGCAATTCATATTTCCCTCCATGATGTTATTCTTTTTGTGATTGTGAAACATTCATACAGAGGTCACTCATGGGGGGAGATATAGGGTGAAATATATGTGACCTGCATTACCTGATTAAATCCAATGAATGCTTTGAAATGAGAATTCATAAATTGCAATGAGACTTAAAGTACACTGGTGGATTTCTTAATCTCATTTGATAAATGACTTTAATATTAGATGAACATTGGCTATCAATCCTTCAGTCTGACACAGATGTATATTTAACATAGTCACACAGTGATCACCAACATTCACTTTATGGCCTTTTGGTTCATAGTATGATGAAATATGCATGCATTTAACCATATGATATAATTTGTCTACACATGATTCCATGACTCAATGCCAAACCACCCACAATGAATGCCAAACACAGGGAGCAGGTTTTTTTTTTTTTTTTTTGGTCTCTTTGAGAGCATATTTTATTTTCTCCATTTCAACTAATTATCAGCACCTCTGAAGCAAAGCCACAGTGAATCTTTGAGGAATGGAGGGGTTGTTTCAGCAGAGCACACAACGCTCAACGGGCAGATCTATTGATCAACACATTAGTTTCCAATATAATTGCTCATTCAAATGCATTCATGCCCCCAAGTGTAATTACTCACGCTATTCTCATTCAGGAGCAAGCAAACAGCATGAGGAATTGTAGACAAGAAAAGCAGCAAACGATAATCCAATAACACAGCGCTCAGCTGGGATCTCTTTCGCCTGAACTCAGGTGATGTGTGGTCAATAATCTAACATCACAGAATAAAAAGAAAAACGACAAAAATAAAGTAATATTAATATTTTAATAAAATATATTCTGTTGTTTATTCATATTGATTCATGGGTTTGTTCATTTTAATTCAACAGACATATACAATATTCTATCTCAGCTTAATGGAAAGTTGGTGGTCCTTTAAGAAAAACATTCGGAGAGTGAGTAGTTGCGACGGATGCATTTATTTTACAGTGTACTTACTGAAAGAAAATACTGTTTTTATTAGATAACTACATGGGTTACGGTTTAGGGGTAGGTACCTAGTTATTACCCAGTTATTGCAATTACTATAATAAGTGCATGTACATGCGGAACAGGACTGTGAAATAAAATGCATTGCGACATTCTGGCTACGTTCAGACTGTCAGTCCAAATGCAATTTTTTGTGCATATCCGATTGAAATCTGATCAGATTTAGCAAGTGTGGACGGCAAAAACAAACAAAAAAATCACATGAAATGCATTTTTTACAAATCCGTTTCGAGCTACATTCATATGTGGTTTGAAATTCAATTCAAATCGCATTTTTGGAAATCCGTTTCAGTCTGACTGCTTTGATCGGATTTCGCGTGATTTATGTGACTTTCTCACGCCACGTAAAACGTAACGCAACACGATGTTGTAAAAATTATGATATAACGGAGACGTGTTTTGAGACCAGTGGAGACGACAGCAGGGAATAAAGCCATGCATTACATTGATGGATGCATTACAAACCAGCCTTCAACATTGATGCAGTAGTCCAATGCGGCGGCCACACATTATCATGTTGTAAATAAGATAACATCTGAATGGCAAACCCCTCTATATTGCAGTTGTTGTTTTTGGCATTTACCAACACAACGTCATTGCCATTGAAACCAATGCAGATATTGCGGAAAAAGAACGAGCGGCATTGACACACAAAGCAGATCTGATTGGACAGTCAATACTACAATTCCATTGTGTCGGATACACAGTTAATCAGATTTGGACTGAAAGTATGAACATAGCCTTTGTGTGCTCTGCAATATGTGTTTTTGCTGTGACTCTGGTTAATAAATACAAACCCATTTCCACTAAATCACAGTTGTCTACAGTCGTGTAATTCAAGCTGTCTAGATGAAAAAAATTTAAAGAAAAGAAAGAAAAGAAAATACATAGTTTGTTTGGCAAAAACTGGGACAGCATAGAATGTGTCACTAATATGCATGCATTCTGAGTATATGAAGTGAATTATTTACTCTAATTAGTAGGTAGGTATGCAAATGTGGGTTTAATTAATGTTCTCTAAAATGTGAAGGCCCCCTTCCCCAAATACCGCCTGCCTCAGACTAATATTAGCAACACATCAACTAACAAATCATGGCTCATGGTTATGACGTAAACTAAACGTCCTGCAGGGCCACTGTCCTGCAGAGTTTAGCTTCAACCCTAATCAAACACACATGAACAAACTGATCGCGAAGGTCTTCACAGTCACTACGCTTCAGACAGGTGGGTTTTTATCAGGGTCTGAGCTAAACTCTGCAGGACACTGCCTTTCTAGGACCGACGTTGCCCATCCCATTGCTAAAATGATGGAGGAGACTTTCAATATACAGTACTGTGCAAAACATTCTTTTTGCCATTAATTGTAATAATCCAGTGAGATTTGTGTATGCACAAGGAGTCTGACAACAGCCGGGATTATCTGATCTCACCATCATCGAGTCCGTCTGTGATTACATGAAGAAACTGAGACAGACTAAATCCAGAAGAACTGCGGGAACTTCTCCAAGATGCTTGAAGAAACCTTCCTGCAAAGCGACCCGCAGTTCTTCTGGATTTAGTCTGTCTCAGTTTTTTTTCTGTTTCTTCATGTAATAATAATAATAATAATAATAATTCGTTACATTTATATAGCGCTTTTTCTGAGACCGCAAAGCGCTTTACATGGAAGGGGGGAATCTCCACAACCACCACCAATGTGCAGCATCCACTTGGATGATGTGACGGCAGCCATATTGCGCCAGAACGCCCACCACACACCAGCTTACTGGTGGAGAGGAGACAGTGATGAAGCCAATCAGTGTATGGGGATGATTAGGAGGCCATGATCGACAGAGGCCAAGAGGCAAATTTGGCCAGGATGCCGGGGTTACACCCCTACTCTTGTTCGAAGGACATCCTGGGATTTTTAATGACCACAGAGAGTCAGGACCTCTGTTTAACGTCTCATTCGAAGAACGGTGCTCATGTAATCACAGACGGACTCGATGATGGTGAGATCAGATCATACCGGCTGTTGTCAGACTCCTTGTGTATACAGAAATCACACTGGATGATTACAATTAAAGGAAAAAAAAAAATGTTTGGAAATGTAAACTGATATTTCCTACTGACAGCAAAAGATATAACTGACTTAAAACAAAAAAATGTTGGGGGGGGGGGGGGGGGGATGTTAACATGCCTAAGACTTTTGCACAGTGCTGTATGTCCCGTCCCAATGTCCAATTAAAAATATATTAGCAAGGTACATAAAATTGTGTTTGACAGCACATTTCACAGTGTCTAACCTTCTGAACAAAACATTATTCTGAGAGATGATGAAACAGTTGGTCCTGACCTGACATCCTTGACATGTCTGATATTTCTTAGTGCACAATTACAGCTGGATTCATTACGGAAGCTGTTGAAACAGGTTGTCTTGACCTGTACGGCCCACTAGATTGCTCTTCCCAGCCCTTTCCATTATAGATTTATTTTCAGTTTTGACATCATATACACCCACTTTTGTTTTTATTGAATGGTGGCAGCCTAATGGTTAGCGAACACAGCTGATAATACAGCAGCTTCAGCACATGTCCCAAGTAGGAGGAACCATAGAAGAGAAAAACTGCTGAAGCCACAATACAGCTTGAGCCGCCATAGACTTTTACAACATGTTACATGACATGTTGTTCCAGATCAGCTGACTAGCAACTATGGAGCCCCTAAAGGGAAGTGGTGAAGGAAAATAAAATGAGATGGGAAGAAAAATTTTCACAAAATGCTTGCATTTCACAAGAAACTTGAAGAATTGAAATATATTTTTTTCTTCACATTTCTATATTTTTTTATTATTTTTTTTCACTATGTCCCTTTAGGAGCTCTGTAATGGCGCTTTTCCACTGCATGGTACGGCTCGGTTCGGCTCGGTACGGTTCGACTCGGCGCGGAACGGTTCGGCTCGCTTCGCTTTTCCACTGCGTGGTACGACTCGGCTCGGTACGGCACGGTTCGGTTCGCTTTAGCTCGGTTGCTTTTCCACTGCAGTTAGTACCGCTTCAAAGTGGGTGGGACTGATCGTTATAGTTGCCGTCTCTACTGCCATGACATCATCATATTAAATGCAAATTTTTCATTCCGTGTTTCCCCATCCGCTCCTCGGCAACCAACGAGAGGAACGTCTGCACCTCGTCCACTGACCACGATTCAGCCGTTTCTTTTTTGAAGTTTATACTTTTTTTTTTTTTTTTTTTTAAATACTTTTAAAACAGGTGCTACAGCGTTGGCTGTTGTCTACTGGCTATTTAAATCTAGCGGGTTTAGTGTCTCGTGTCGTAAATACAATGGCTCTCTCAAGCCAACTTAATGACGCTGGTAGTGATGATTCTGTCTGACCAATCAGTGATCTGCAGTGTTTTCACGTCACATTTTAGTATCGGTACGGTACGCTTGGAACCTCAACAGAGGTGGTACCATTTAAAGCGAGCCGAAGCGAGCCGTACCGTACCATGCAGTGGAAATGCGTCATAAGTGAGCCGTACCGAACCGAGCCGTACCGTACCATGCAGTGGAAAAGCACCATAAGAAGCACCATATCCTTTGATAAATCCTGTATACTTAATTATACTGTATGTGTATATATGGTGCCTTATACATCTTTCTTTCTTTTTTTCTTTTTTTTTCTTTTATATAGCACATGGTTTTTGCTTCGGTGCTGTAAGCTCCGTCTTAGCCTCGTATTTCCTTGTTTTGAACCAGAATTTACTACAATTTCTAGTTGTTTATACTACTACTAAATACGGCTTGCCCAACATCGCTGGCTTCCGTTGCTACTAGCACAACACGGTAGTAATTCGCTAGCCTGCTAACGCGCCACCCGTGCGCTCAGCTATTTTTATTTATTTATTTGTCTCTCGCGCGCTCGCGCCTTTGAGTTCATAAAAGCTCAGGTGAGTAAGAATCACTCAACAAACACGGTGAGTAATGTCTTGTCCTGTTATTATCATGCGTCGCGTCTGAATGCGTTGTTGTTTTTGGAGCTCTATCGATTTGATTTATAATTCTTGATTTTTCTCGCTGCCTGCTGTGAGTGTGTTTGCTTCGGAGCTGTAAGCTCCGTCTTAGCCTCGTATTTCCTTGTTTTGAACCATCATTTACTACAATTTCTAGTTGTTTATATTACTACTAAATACAGCTTACCCAACCCTGACGCATAACACGCTAGTAATTCGCTAGCCTGTTAACGCGCCACCCTTGCGCTCAGCTATTTTTATTTATTTATTTTCTCTCGCGCCTTTGAGTTCATAAAAGCTCAGGTGAATAAGAAACACTCAACAAACACGGTGAATAATGTCTTGTCCTGTCATTATCATGCGTTGCGTCTGAATGCGTTGTTGTTTTTGGAGCTCTATCGATTTGATTTATAATTCTTGATTTTTCTCTTTAAACCCGCTTACAACGAACATTTTCTACTCTTCCTCACTGAGAAACACTACTGCTCAAACCTCATTGTTACAACGCGGACTGTTGAGCAGACGCGTCTCAAGCCTATTAGTGATCCAACGCTGCATACTCTTAAAGGTTACGTCCGTGGATCACGGCTGAACGCGTCTTCTCCACACTCACTTATAAACAAACACTTTTTTTTCGCCTATCGTGCGTCTACTCTACACCCCTACCACTAAAAAACCTCATAGTTACAACGCGGACTGTTGAGCAGACGCGTCTCAAGCCTATTAGTGATCCAACGCTGCATACTCTTAAAGGTTACGTCCGTGGATCACGGCTGAACGCGTCTTCTCCACACTCATTTACAAACAAACTTATAATATAAATTAGTATTAATATTGATAGCATCACTGGTAGCTTCGTTGCTAACTCACTGTCCATCTGTTAAAATGGCGAATATATCAGATGTAAGTAGTCTACCGCTTGGTGCAGGTGAGGACACATTTGAGCTTCACGCACTGCAGTCTGAGCTGGAAGCTGTTGAGAAACAGATCCACAACCTTTTATTGAGACAGGCCGAGCTGAGAGACCGGTGTTTGGCTCTTGAAACATCACGCGCCGACGCACACAAATCAGTGTTTAACGTTACTAACCCGCTGACTCCGACCGCGTCTACTCCGTGCGTTCCTCAGCATCGGTCGCAATCAGCCATGGTCTCGTTCACTCCGGCTCCAACACGCCACCACGAAGCCTGGGTGGTTCCGCAGCGGAAGACGCGAGTCAGGTTTAGACCAAGACTTTCTCCGACCCTCCCGGTTTTCGAGTTATCGACACAAAACCGCTTCTCCCCTCTACGCGAAACAGAACGCGATGCTGTGATCATCGGCGATTCCATCGTTCGGCACGTACACGCTACGTTAGGTACAAGTAAGGTGCAAAGTCACTGCTTCCCTGGTGCTCGTGTTTCTGAAATCGCTGCTCGCGTTCCCGAGATCCTGAACGGTGACGAGCGCGTCGGAACTGTGGTCCTGCACGCGGGAGTGAACGACATCAGGCTGCGCCAGACGGAGATTCTGAAGAAAGACTTCAGGAATCTAATCGATACGGTACGCAGCACATCGCCTGAAACAACGATCATTGTGTCAGGACCGCTTCCCACGTACCGACTAGGGCATGAAAAGTTCAGCAGATTATTTGCGCTAAATGAATGGTTAATGTCATGGTGCAATGAGCAGAAACTGCTCTTTGTAAATAATTGGAATCTGTTTTGGGAGCGTCCTAGGCTTTTCCGTGCTGATGGCTTACACCCAAGCAGATTCGGAGCGGATCTTCTGTCAGATAACATCTCCAAAATGTTAAATACCCTTTGACTAGTAACCAAAAGTCCAAATCATAGTCTCTGCTGCACCAATTCAACTGATATAAATACTAGTGTAGAACATTGCATAGAAACCGTGTCTATTCCTCGTTTAGTGAGATCAAATAATAAATCTAATGCAGGATCTAGGAAAAATCTAATTGTTATTAAAACAGAAAATGTTGCTATTAGTAAACAAAAACTATTTCTAAAGCTAGGTCTTCTAAACATTAGATCACTCACACCTAAGGCAGTTATTGTAAATGAAATAGTCACAGATAATAGCTTCGATGTACTTTGCCTTACTGAAACCTGGCTTAAACCAAATGATTATTTCGGTATTAATGAGTCTACTCCTCCTGGATACTGTTATAAGCATGAGCCCCGTCTGATTGGCCGTGGCGGAGGTGTTGCAACCATTTATAAAGATATTCTAAATGTTACTCAGAAAACGGGTTATAAGTTTATTTCATTTGAAGTACTTGTACTAAATGTTACGCTCTTAGATGTTAGAAAAACATCCCTATTATCTCTAGCCTTGGCTACCGTATATAGACCGCCAGGGCCTTACGCTGATTTCCTAAAAGAGTTTGCAGATTTTCTCTCAGACCTATTAGTCAATGTCGATAAAGCATTAATTGTTGGAGATTTTAACATACACGTAGATAATCCAAATGATGCGTTAGGAGCTGCGTTTACAGATTTATTAAATTCATTTGGGGTCAAGCAAAACGTCACCGGACCAACTCATCGTCTTAATCATACACTCGATTTAATTATATCACACGGAACCGATCCAACCGATATAGATATCATTCCACAAAGTGATGAAGTCACTGATCACTACATGGTAACTTGCATATTACGTACTGCTGTAATATGTCATGCGGCGTCGCGTTATCAACCAGGCAGAACAATCCTCCCATCCACCATAGATAATTTCTCAAATTGCTTATCTAATCTGTCTCAGCTGCTGCCTGAACCCAAACAAACAGATGAACTAGAAGAACTAACTAGCACTATGAGCACCATTCTCTCTAGAACATTGGATGTGGTTGCACCTATTAAATAAAAAAAGGTCAGAGAGAAAAATAAAGCACCATGGTATAACAATACTACGCATGTTTTAAAGAGAGAAACCCGTATTTTAGAGCGTAAATGGAAACAAACTAATTTAGAGGTCTTTAGAATCGCGTGGAAAGACAGTATGTCACGTTATAAAAAGGCCCTAAAAGCTGCCAGGGCTGAGCACCTCCGCAAACTAATAGAAAACAACCAAAACAATCCAAGGTTTCTATTTAACACCGTGGCTAGACTAACAAATAAACAGACGTCACCCGAACAAAATATCCCGTTACAGTTCAGTAGTAATGATTTCATGAACTTCTTCACTGAGAAAATAGAAAGCATCAGAACCACAATTATAAACGTTCAATCTTCAATCGCGCCTTACAATTCAGCTTCAATTATCACCCCGAAAGAACAATTACAGTGCTTTACAACTATAGAACAAAAAGAGTTAAATAAACTTATCACTTCATCTAAAACAACAACATGTTTATTAGATCCTATACCAACTAAACTACTGAAAGAAGTGTTATCTGTAGTGGAAGAGCCTCTCCTCAATATTATTAACTCGTCTTTATCTTTAGGTCATGTTCCAAGAACATTTAAACTGGCAGTTATAAAACCTCTCATTAAGAAACCACAATTAGATCATAATAATCTAGCAAATTATAGACCCATTTCAAATCTTCCATTTATGTCTAAAATATTAGAAAAAGTGGTGTCCGCTCAACTGGGCTCTTTCTTGCAACAAAATGATATCTATGAAAAGTTTCAGTCTGGATTCAGACCGCATCATAGCACTGAAACTGCGCTCGTTAAAATCACAAATGATTTACTTTTAGCTTCTGACCAAGGCTGTATCTCAATACTAGTTTTACTTGATCTTAGTGCTGCGTTCGATACTATAGATCACACAATACTCTTAGATCGACTACAAAATTATACTGGTGTTCAAGGACAAGCACTAAGCTGGTTCAAATCATACCTATCTGACCGCTACCATTTTGTCTATTTAAATGGAGAAAAATCGATCATAACTCCAGTAAACTATGGAGTGCCGCAGGGATCTGTATTAGGCCCTCTGTTATTTTCAATATATATGATGCCACTTGGAAATATTATAAGGAAACATGGAATTAGTTTCCATTGTTATGCTGATGACACTCAAATATATATTTCATCACGGCCGGATGAAAACGCTACATTTTCCAAATTGACAGAGTGTGTTAAAGATATAAAAGATTGGATGACGCGTAATTTTCTTTTATTAAATCCAGACAAGACAGAGGTAATACTTATCGGTTCAAAAAACCGCCCACAAAACCTCGCACAATACAACTTTAACATCATAGGATGTCCTGTTACTTTATCCTCTGCAGTAAAAGACCTGGGTGTTATACTCGATTGCAACCTGTCTTTTGAAAATCATATTTCTTATGTTACAAAAACAGCCTTTTTCCACCTTAGAAACATTGCTAAGCTACGTAATATGCTATCAGTTTCTGATGCAGAAAAGTTAGTTCATGCATTCATGACCTCGAGACTGGATTACTGTAATGCTTTATTAGCTGGTTGTCCTGCATCCTCAATAAACAAGCTACAGTTAGTCCAAAATGCCGCCGCTAGAGTTCTTACGAGATCAAGAAAATATGATCATATAACACCGATTTTATCATCACTGCATTGGTTACCTATAAAGTTCCGTATTAATTACAAGGTATTGCTACTGACTTATAAAGCCCTAAACGGCTTAGCTCCAGTCTATTTAACGGATCTTCTATCGCCCTATAATCCATCGCGCTCTTTGAGATCACTAAATTCAAGGCTTTTGGTCATACCTAGGATATCCAGAACCACCAAAGGAGGGAGAGCATTTTCACATTTGGCTCCAAAACTCTGGAATAGTCTTCCTGATACTGTTCGTTGCTCAGACTCGCTCTCCCAGTTTAAAACTAGATTAAAGTCGCATCTCTTCAGCCAGGCATTCATATAATCCTACAGTTCAAACTACAATCCGGCCTCTATCCAATGCCAGAGGAGAACTGGCCCCCGACTGAGCCTGGGTTCTCCCAAGGTTTTTTTTCTCCATTAAGGCACCTGATGGAGTTTTAGGACACCATTAGGTCACTTGATGGAGTTTTTCGGTTCCTTGCCACTGTTGCCTTTGGCTTGCTCAGTTGGGGATATTTTGGGGATATCTAATTTAATTTTATCAATCAATAAATTCCTCTTGAAACAAACTTTGTTGTATTATTTTAATTTAATACTGTGAAGCTGCTTTGATGCAATCTGTATTGTGAAAAGCGCTATACAAATAAACTTGACTTGACTTGACTTGATTTAAAAACAACTTAGTTGCCCAAAGTGCTTCACAATTTACTTAAAAAGAATAAGAAAATGTATAAACTAATAAAAAATAACAAGTAACATAATTGCACACGTATACACACTGTATAACTCACAAAAATAAAAGCTGCATGCCACATGAGATCAGTTTTAAAGCAAACATTTCTAATGCTCATGATTCCCTTACTTCAAATGCAAGGGTTAAAATATGCATTTTTTGAGATGGGAAGAAAAATTATCACAAAATACTTGCATTTCACAAGAAACTTTGCGTTCGCTCGCAAATGAACGCAAAAGCATTGAAATATATTTTTTCTTCACATCTCAGATTTTTTTCATCACCATGTCCCTTTAGGAGCTCTGTAAGAAGCACCATATTCTTGATACATCCTGTATACTTCATTATATGTGTATATATTTTTATTTTATATAACACATTTAAAAACAACTTAGTTGCCCAAAGTGCTTCACAATTTACTTTATAAGAAAATATATAAATTAATAAAAAATAACAAGTAACGTACTATAATTACACACGTTAAACTGCATAACTCACAAAATTAGTTTTAAAGCAAACATTTCTAATGCTCATGATTCCCTTACTTCGAATGCAAGGGTTAAACGATGCATTTTCCACAGAGACCTTAAAACCTTGATTGATGGGGCCTTCTGAATACACAGCGGATGATCGTTCCACGGTTTAGGAGCTACTATAAAGGCTCGATCACCCTTTGATTCCTCTTAGAACAGCCAACCACATTTGATTTGATCTCAGAGTCCTTGCTGGTGTGTAAAACTCTAGGAGGTCAGTGATGTATTGAGGGGCATATATGTAGTGCTATAAAAAGCAATAGTAGAATCTTAAAATCAATCCTGTACTGAACCGGCAGCCAGTGGAGAGAGGATAGCATGGGAGTAATATGTTTTTTTATTATTAATCCAACACAACAATTACTTGCGTTGATGTAATTTGACAGGTTGACATAATCATTATTGACTTGCATGAAATCACTTAATTTGGATGTTACCTCGTAAAGCACAATGGGCTATTTAGTTTATCTGTAAAAAAAAAAAAAAAAAACTTATATTAACTGCTTACATAAGGCATCAAGTGAACTAGGACTGCAACTTGTGCCTGCTCAAAATAGGTGTATGAAGTCCCGGGAGAACTGTCTGTAACTGATTTGCATGTATCAGCAAAATGACAAGCAACTTTAACACAAACCAGTGATTCCATCAGTTCAGTCGCTATAATGATATCAAGTTTCTTTGACTTTTTCTGTCTCTCTTTTATGTGTACTTTTAATACCGACTCGGTAATGAAGCAAGTCTTGAGTGGTGAATTAATGAAGGTCTATTTGAATAGTGAATGAGACGGGAAGTGGCCCTTCTATACAGGCGTACAAATTTAGCTGGTGGATAAAGAGAAAGAAGCAGAACAATAGAGTCCGGTGTTCCTTGGCCCGACCCTGGGGAGTCGGTGACATTTCAATGGGCTTCCGTGTCACTATCACTCAAGTGTAGAGAGTGAGTGATCTTTCACCTAAACTCCTGATGAAAGTGCAGCGAATGTGAGAGTTGAGAGAGTCTTGACAGACTGTAAATGAGGAGGATAAACATTAAAAAGTCAGTCTCAGCTCTCTTCTGCTCTGTAGTCAAGCAACACGGCATGGTGCTGTTCAGAGGTAGAAACTTAATGTTTAAAAGCAAAGACAGTGAGATTTAAAAACCCTATGATGGGTGTTATAGAATTCCAATATAACACAACAAAACACAGCATAGCGCCCAAAAAAAAAAAAAAAAAAAAAATTACTTTCAAAACACACAGTTTCCAAAGGGACTATCATGATACTGATAGGATAAAGAGCTCTGTTAGATATCAAAAGGTTTACAGAAAATCTCCCCATGTGATTTCCTTTACCTGTCTAGCAGAAAGACATTACGCCCATACAAAACAAGAGGAGTTCTGTTACAGGTCACACAATATCCAATAGGATTCTTAGAGGATAAATTGAAATTCTTACAAGATTAGGGAACGCTACAGTAGAATGTGCAGTTTAAAGGCACATACTGTAAAGTATGTGCTGTATGAATGAAATTCATGTCTTGCCCCTAACACAACAGTATTTATTAGTGTTTGTGACGTCCACCAGTAACTGGTTCTCAGAATTTTTTCTCAGAATGGGTGTAATTCAGAAAATGATAATAATAATGGGCATGAGCTGGAGTGCAGCTGTGATTTGGCCAGCCTGCTGATAAAGAGCCATATCGCACAACTGCAAGTGTGATATTACTTATATACTACAGTTTGTCTTAAAAAAAAAAAAAAAAAAAAAAAACTTTTGTTTGTGGAACTATACTTTCTTTGGCGTCCATTGTTTAACTGATTGTTAAAGCTGCAGTCGGCAAGTCTGGCAGATTGGGTCGATTAGCCAAAATTTTGAATGTTTACAACTCTCATGCCCCTCCCCACTACCAGCGAGCACCCTCCCATCGAGGTCGTGCTCGTCAGTGCGTCACTGCGCGTGTGTACCTAATTTTCTGTGAACGCGTCCGTCTCTTCAGCATCTATCAACACCATGGACTCGGAGGTAGGCTGCCCTGGCTAATCTATCCATAGATAGCAATAACCGAGGAATTGGAAGCTTGTTAGTAGATTTTCTCTCCGCCATCACGCTTCATGCAATCTCCAGGAACTTCAGGCGTGGCGTGTGCATGTGATATTAACGTGCGCGAGTGAGGGGGGATCTGTGGCGTGTGCACGACCTGTGATTGACAGTCAGATCTCACACCCCCCTGCGCTGATTGGACCCGATGATCCGGGAGCGGTGGATTTTTGCAAAACAAATAACACGCTCCAGGTGGAGTTAGAAGCTCGGGTTTTTTTCTAAAACCACCTTATTTATGTTGTTCTGTCGGATTATAGTGTCAATTTCACTGAATATGATCAAAAAAATGTTGCCGACGGCAGCTTTAAACAGAAGAGGCCAAGCCTCCATTACATTTTCATTTATGCATTTGGCAGACGCTTTTATCCAAAGCGACTTACATTGCATTATCCTATACATTTATACATAGGTATGTGCAATCCCCTGGGATCGAACCCACAACCTTGCGTTGTTAACGCAATGCTCTTACCACTGAGCTACAGTAAAGCTGTCTGTCCATTACTAATGTAATTAAAAAACAAGTCACTTTAGAACTAGCAACGACAGCTTGGGCTGCTTTAGTGAAGTTATCAGTGTATAGAGTATTACCTGCGTCTGTTATAGCTTTCTTTATCTAGGTCAACTCATACATTTGTGAAAATAATTCAGTCTGTGTCAGCTAATGAAATCGATATCTTATTTGTCAACTTCCCTTCAATGATTAAAGTGATAGTCGTTCTAAAAGGAAAATTAAGTCATAATTTACTCACCCTGGTGTTGTTCTAAAGCTGTATGTCATTCTTTCTTTTTCAGACCACAAGAGGAGAATTTGTAAAAAATGTCCCGCTTGCACTCGTCCAATAGTAGTCTCACCCAAAAAAAAAACGTACACGTGTTGTGAGAAATTAAGACTAAGAGAAACGCGACATATACCCCCAAAATACTTGGAATATACGACACGTGTAGCATCGGATAATTCTGTGATACTTTTGATACCTATGTCTGTCCCCATTGGGCAAACTAAACCACTCTATGTTGTAAAAACAGCTTTTATTAGTCTCTCTAATTAGTCTCTCTAATCTCAAAAAAATTAAAAATAAATAAAAAGGGGGGAGGGTTAGAGAGACTATAAAGGCTGTTTAATTACTACAGAGTTTTTAAATTTTAATGAAGGGGACAATTATACATTTAAGATCCTTAGAATGCAAACTTTGACATCTCTGATATCCCAATTTCTGATCTACTGAAATTGATAAATTTTCTGAATGTACATCATCACAACTTATCATTGGACATCATTAGACGTTCAGTTTGAATCATATGGCAATCATTTGTGCAGACAAGTCTGTTTCAAATCCTTTCTCCAACAGTGCCATCAAGTGATTCATGTAGTCATTACAGCCAGATCTAAGCCATGAGTGGACCGGCGTTGACACCAGGCGGATTATTGAAGTTTTTATCAGAGAGTCAAATGATGTTGAACATTTTAAGAGCTCCAATATAGTTTATTGATGAAGCGATATAAAAATGGACTACACCATCTCAAGACTACAGCTCTATCATATTTTTGCTCCTGTGAGTGCTTTCACATTTACTTAAGGTCGAAGCAACACAGGGCTTTGCTGAGCTCATGCAAAATGAAGATGGTTAAATAATGAACTTGTGTGCAACGTGATGTGGGTAGGATCAACACGTTTAGTTCTTTACGTTAGCATGCAGTGCGCATAATCCTACTGTAGAGAAACTTCTGTTCTCAGAGCGCCAGAGGCAAACTGCAGCATGAATGCTAAACTTCAGCATGGACACCACCAACTAATACCAATGAGACGCTATTAAATCAAGGCTTACTGTAGAGCTCCTGGTGCTGCTGTCCCCAACAAGGCTTCTTAAAGGAAAAATCTGGCATTATTAACTGGCTTGCGTCAACTCGCATTACTTATTTTTTTTCTGTGAAACACAAATGTTGAATAACAAGGTCACAATTTTCAATAATGGAGATAC
This sequence comes from Leuciscus leuciscus, assembly GCF_965113295.1. Lineage (NCBI taxonomy): Eukaryota > Metazoa > Chordata > Actinopteri > Cypriniformes > Leuciscidae > Leuciscus > Leuciscus leuciscus. Next base: position 5,331,222 of record NC_138741.1, read on the forward strand.
TTGTAAAAGTTTTAACTTCTTAGAAATTAGGTACAGGGATGAAATAATAAATGACCAACATCCTCCTGGCATGAGAGGGTGTAAGTCTCTGTGTACAAATATGAAGGATATATAATAATGGGGTAGGCTATTCACTTGAGTTATTATTTTGGGAACAGCATTGCAACTAAAGGCCTGCCAACAGCAACACAAATGTCTTGAGAGAATGTCACCAAGATTTGTCTGTTCAAAGTGTAAAGAAACGGCAGATGGACTGAATTAAAGCTGCAGTTCATAACTGTACAAATATAATAAGCGAGTACATTATGAATCTATTTTCATATGTTTTTGTCTCATCCTGAATCACTATGGTACACCTATAATAAGGGTTTATATTGGTACTATTTTAGACTAGTTCGGGTCTTACCACTGTGGAGTAGCCCAGTTCCTGCGAGACTCGTCATAGACAGAAATAGAGAGAAGGAGATCCGGCTAAAATGTTCTTCCGCAAGACGCATGCAGTTCTGTGTATGAACCGCTATAGGTTACGGACTGCAGCTTTAAAATCGAACTGAACTGAAGTGAAAAATCCTGGCTGAACAGATAAGGAGAACTGGAACTATTTTTAGGATGTTGTAGTTATGGACTTGAACTTCTACGGTTTTAATTTGTTGCAGATAAATGGAGGAATAGGTGTTTATATAGCGCACTAACAACATTGAATTACAAATGTTACATCTTCATTAAGTCTTCCCTAATGAAAGTGACTGAGGCTTGGGGCTGTCAAGCTCCAAAATGACTAGGTTTGTATTAGTAAGTGTGATATGAACCTATATAAGTCGCCTGAAGACATATAGCATTGTGTGACAAGCAAATCTGAAAGATAAGTCAATTTGAAAATCTTCCCAGAGTGATGTCTGATTCACACACACACAACCTTTTTTTCTTTGAAACAGAACTTTTTGCAGGTAAAGAAAAAAAGTTTTCAAAATCGACTATAGTCAAAGAGTAAAACTTCTTGGAGAAGCATTGTAGAGCCTAATAATGCTCCCAGCTAACAAAAATATGTTCTGAGAATGGTTTGCTAATATTCCCATTATGTTATGATGAAAACGTTATTTCTAAATGTTCTCTGAACATTATAACATTTTAAAAACAGTTTTTTTTGTTGTTTTTTTTCCTTTTTGTTTTTTTCCTGTTTCATTAAGGACAAATTGAATTGTTCATTCTTTGAACATTATGGGATTGTTACTTTTGAATGGTCTCGGAACATTCTGAATCAAGTAGAATTGCTTTTAAAAACATTTCAGGGGGAAAAACGCGCCATGAACGATGTTTAAACTATTAACTATGTTTTTGTTTTCTTGAGAACATTATAAAAGGACTTACTTTGAACGAATATTCTAATACACATTTTGTTCATAACTTTGAGAGAACCTCATCCCATTACATTCATCTGAGATTTCCTGTTCGCTGGGCTTCTTCTGTTTGTTCTGCTTCTTCTGTTTAAAAACAGCTGGATGGACGCAACAAACAAGTGTTGAGATGCATTTTTAAAGGTTGCACTGTTTTTAACTTGATATGAATTCTTAAAAATGCAGCACTTATCTATGCATACATGGATCAACAAACAAAAAAAGTGGAGTCTTAAATGTATTGTTTTAGATGTGGATTCGCTACAAAAGTGATTTGATGGCAATAGCATGCTGACAGTCTGATAGTCACTGTTAGTATAAAGCACAGCATGTTGTCAGCACACAAACAAATCAGAAAAGTTCATCCCAAGCCGCTCTGCCATCAAACATATTTATAAAATCTATAAAATGTACTAGTCTACCTAACTAGACAAGCAATTAAACAAGCATTAACCAACATGGCAATTCATGCTATAGTCTGATCTTTATGACAGGGTTGTCTAAGAACCATTAGAACTCAGATCTTTTTTGAGAACATCAGAATGCTCTTCAAACTCTTTCCATAAGAGACAAAGATCATGTTTAATTAATGTTTCTTACAAATGTTTCATGAGCACAGTATTCCCACATCCACAGCCACAACCAGGCGCTGGCAATATCCACTAGCGGTGCTGCATGTTTGATCCAATGTTATTTTCATTTAATAAAGATATTGTTTTTGTTCCTGATGTTTATTTAATATCAAAGCTGTGATATTACACTGTGCAAATCCATACCTGAGTTGTTTTGCTTGTGTTTGATCAAGTCAGACCATGATGGATCTCACTGTTTGCAGATGTGCTTCTGAACAGCATGGACTTTTCTAATAACCAGCGGCTCATTGTTTTCATTTACAGCATAGCATTGGGAACAACTGTCTCCCTCTGATCTACCCAGAATTATTTGTGGGGCAGATTTCAGATTTCATTTTGAAAAGGTATTTTGAAATATTTTAGACACCTGTCAATTCTTCGGTACATTTTCTGGATAGATAAATTATAAGGAGTAGCATTTTCGATGTGAAGACAGAAGAGACGTGATGGAGAGAATCTTGCATTGTCCTTTGGATTTCTTCCAAATAAGCAATAACCAATAATGCCTGAGACTGAGAGTGACAGGTTGACAAAATAATGAGAATGATAGATAGATGTTAGATGATGTGTTTACTGCAAAATATACTTAAAAAAAAGAAAGAAATTCAAATCCTTAAGCACATAAACACTCAAAAAAGTCAGTCAAAATAGTGCCCAATACTGTATTTCCATATGTATTCTCTACAGGTGTTTAACCCGGTTTACATTGAGTTGTTTTTGGGTTTAAAGAAATGTCCATAAGCTTAACAGATGATGTTCAGCAGAAAATTGCCAGTACTGTTTTCTTCTTCTTACAGTGTAGTACATCAGCCAATGAGGAGACATGTTTGAATAGAAGTCAATGGAAATGTAAAAATGGAAAAATATACATTTCAAATTAATTGGGTTTAATCACTTACTGTCATATGCCAGCTCAACTGCTACTGTAATTCATGCTTAACATACTTTGAATGAATCACCTACTATGCAGGTACTGATGAATATTATTTAATCATGGCAATTGTATTGTGTAAGTGTGACTGAATTAACCACAATGCAAGCAGATGTTTGTAGAGTTTCCACAAGCATGCTACCAATGGAGGATCACAACTGTAAACTGTGGCATGTATGTACACAATGTTTACTGTAGCGTTGGAAATACTGTTAATGCAAGTATGCTAAATGATTTGGATCAGTTGTAAATTCCATGGCTTATTCGTACCATGAATTACATCGATAGTTTTGTATTGTTCATGCATGTTGAGATATTTCAGATGGGGCGAATACAACAGTAAATACTGATACTGCCTTTAGGCCCATTCATTTATTTATGGAAGTGAAGTGTATTAAGAATGCAGTAAGCTTTTGCTCACTCTAGGGTGGCTTTTAGTCTTCTAATTTATATAATTTATTTATATTATAATTCATATTATTATTTCTGTCTAAAGATGAGACCAACTGTAAAAGAAAATACTTTTTTTAGCCACTTTCATGGTGCCTAAAACCCAGGGTAGGGTAAACTAAACTGAAACCTGGCTAGCCACCTAAACCAGCTTCATTGTATTAAGAAAAATGGTTCTAAGCAGCACCAAATTAGGGTTCTTCGGCTTGTAACAATAGCAGAACCCTTTTTGGTGCTAAATAGAACCCTTTTTATAAGGTTCCATAAAGAACCATGCTTTGAAAGTGCTATATAGAACCTTAATGGTGTTATACATAATATTTTCAACAATATTTATTTTCATTACTATTAGTATATTATCTTCATATTCTTTTTTATAAATTATTTATATATTTATATAAATTATAGTTTTGTATATATATATATATATAATGTGAAAAGTGCAAAAATGACAGTGCTCTAATAACAGTTGTTGGCTGAATACATTAATAAATACCAATTGACATTGAACACGATATAGATGTAATGAAGACCAAGTTCTAGTGAAATATCTTCACAATCCCCTATGATGTCTTTACCTCCTTCATTATGTGTGTATTCTGAGAGGCAGTTTCTCTCTGCAGATGATGAGGTTATGATATGAGACAGCATCTGAAATACACAATTGAGTTTAGAGTTACATCGTGTCTCTTCCATTTGATTATGTAAAAACAAGTATGTTAATGCGGACCAAAATTAGCAAAAATGGACAGTATGAGCTCTTCACCATGTTAAAAGGAAAAAGTGATATAAAGTCATGGTATAGCTTTAATGTTTGTTGTGTGACTGGGTATGTTTAGGCATAAAGTCATAATAAAAAAAAAAAATATGGTCATAAATTCCATATCTCTGTTACTTTGTGGAGAAGAGAAGATGAGTAGGGGAGAGCGGGGCACAAAGTAACGCTTTTTGACTTTCTCAGTTTGTGTAAATCTACTTATGGTTCAGAGTATTTATTTTTTCCCACATTAATTTCCCACATGTACAGTACAAGTACAATTATGTGTTTTTGTTTTATTAATACAGTAAAACATTTTTATTGATATACCCCGAAAGAATGGAAGTGAAATGTGACAACATGCCCCATAGGTGGGGTCCATTGTAACATGTGTGGGGCACATTGTAACATGACATATGACAGCTTAAAATGTTATCTGATCTAATAAAAAAAATATACAAAACAAACTAAAATATTTTCTAAATAAAATACAATTAAAAAACTTTTTCATATAAAATAATGGCAATTTTTAATAATTAAATATAAACTCATTTTTGAGTTTTGACTATGAACACATGAAAACACAGCTATACAACATAGTTCAAAACAAATAAATAATTAGTAATTTCTGAACATGGACTCTCAGTCTTTATTCACCTTTTTCTCACGTTTTCTCCATAAAATTAATAAAAGTATAGAATATAATGGCATATTTCTAATAGGGGCACATTGTAACGCAGTGTTACAACATGCCCCCGCCTGCACAACTGGGGTTTAAAGGTGAACTAAGTAACTTTTTTTACCTTAACTGAACAGCTTCGGAGTCATTGGAATGGTTATATTACTTATTTCGGGTTGAATGGTGGTCGTTTCGCACCCCCCTGGTGCCCGTGAGCGGAAAATACGCACTTGCAACTTTGAGCCGGCGGGCCGCCGGCCGCTGCGTCAGGAAGTCTCGCGTGATATCAGGTCTCGCGATGTAAACAATTGCTTTACGGCCAAAAGAAATCTGCTAAAATGCTGTCATTATTGCGCTCCCTCACACTGTCCGAACCCGAATGAAGAAGACGTTTTAAAGAATGTCCCATCTGCTTTGATGTCGTTGATCTACTAGCATCTGGTGTCTCGAGAATCACCAACGAGTTTTTACGACAGTGTTGTCAAATATCTATTCCGAAGCTGTGGGGGGAGCTCTAGAGAGAAACCTGCGAGAATAATAATAATAATAATAATTCATTACATTTATATAGCGCTTTTCTCTACACTCAAAGCGCTTTACATAGAAGGGGGGAATCTCCTCAACCACCACCAATGTGCAGCATCCACTTGGATGATGCGACGGCAGCCATATTGCGCCAGAATGCCCACCACACACCAGCTTACTGGTGGAGAGGAGACAGTGATGAAGCCAATCAGTATATGGGGATGATTAGGAGGCCATGATGGACAGAGGCCAAGGGGCAAATTTGGCCAGGACACCGGGGTTACACCCCTACTCTTTCGAAAGACATCCTGGGATTTTTAATGACCACAGAGAGTCAGGACCTCGGTTTAACGTCTCATCCGAAGGATACAGCGAAGAAATCCCGAAGCTACTGAGTGCTGCTTTAAACCAGAGACAATTTATATAAGAGACATGCCACTTCCTCGATCCTCAATACAACTATATAAGGAAAACCCGTAACGGCAAAGATGGCGGTTGTATGCACATGTCCCGCCCCTCCCGCTGGAAAGCCAATCATCTGCTTTTAAAAGTCAAGCCGGGAAATATTTAAGCCTATCGTCTGGTTCCACTGACGCATGTGCACAGTTGAGGTTTTGCGACAGCGGAGAGAGAGAGAGAGCCCCGGTCGCGCGCGCGCACTCTCTCTCTTTCTTCGCCAGGCGAAAGTGTAAACAAATTAAGCGCTGTCTTGCTCTCTCTCCCGCACGCATATTAATCAAAATAAAACGACATTATGGTAAACGGTCGGAAGACCAAAGTTTCATGTGGAGCATTCAGAGATTTTTTGTTTCCTGAATTACCGCTGGGTGTGAATTGTGCTAAAATAAGTTGCCTTATCTTCTCTGAAATGCGTTCCGCACATTCAGCTGACATAAAATTACTCTCTAAATCAGGGAACGGCAACTGGCGGCCCGCGGGCCAAAACTGGCCCGCCAGCAATATTTTCTGGCCCGCCGGATTATTTTGGAAGTCCTAAATGCTGCACAAAACTCTTCCACTACTTGAGAAAAGCCGTAGTCGCACGGCGATTTCACCGCCGCATACTGTGTGAAACACCCATAGGGAATCATGCGGCGCGGGATTACATTTTAAAATAAAACTGTGCGTTCACACCGGACTCGAATAGCGCGTCAAATTCGCGCCTGCCGCGTCTAGTTATACGCTTGACCACTTTGTGTCCATTCGCGCGTCAAAAGACGGTAGCGGTCAGAACTCTGGTGTACTTTGGACGGAGCGGGCGGTCTGACTGACAATAGCCCACTCGCACTCCCGACATCTTTTGACAGCGTATCCACACTTAATTCTGACCGCCTGTACACCTAGCTCTGAGGAGCTGTTTGGTACTGAAACCATTGTCGGTCAACAACATTCTGTTTTTGCAAGGATGTTTGAAATAGTTCGGCAGAAAATAGCCTACTTCATTTCGTCAGTAGGGCAATGTGATTTTCGTTTATGTTGCTTAGAAATTTGAGTGATAGGCTTTGTCCTATTTAATTTATGTTATTTATATTTCTTTTTTTTTTTCTGTGGCATTTTTTTTCTCTGCTGACAGTACCATGTTAAAATAGCCTAATATTTATATTGACACGAACACAATTTTTGTATAGCATTTATAATTATTATAGGCTACTTAATCTCCTTCTTTCCGTTAGAGACATTTGAATGTGAGATTATGGAAACGAGATAAAAATTTTGTGGACCCGTCAGGGGTGCGTTTCCCGTACAACTATATAGCTCGCTGCTTAACTACCATAGTACGATGCATCGTTGGAGAAATCAACTAGCTAGTCACGACTGTTTCCCGAAACCGTCTGTCGCAAAGTATCGTTCAACCACGTTGGTTTATGACGTCTCGCACGTGGTGGACTAATAGCTTATTTTAATTAATCTGTTTGAGATCGAATTAACGCTAGATTTTGTCATATAAGTTACAGACATGGCATCTGAAGACCATTTCTAATTTTTCTCAGTTATTTTGCTTTATTACCAGACTCAATATTTGGCTCGTTATTACATAGTAGAGCACGTTCGCACATGCGCAGTCTTCAAAAACGGTGCTTTAAATCTCTTGACAAACTAAAAGACATAAATTACATTTGTATGTATTCTAAATAAATAACACGGGTTGTACTGAATGTCAGCTTGCTTATTTTGCTAAAGATAAGGATTTATTCAGTCTACATCTAATGTAAACTAGAAACTATGCTTCTAACGACAGCTCGAGAGCTGTCGTTCCAACCACACAAGTTTGCGATGCTGTTTGCGAACGTTCGTTTGAACGATGGTTTCGGGAAACACCAAATCGTTGAACTATGCTGATAACGACGGAACTTGCGACCATAGTTGGCTAACGATGCTTTCGGGAAACGCACCCCAGGTCGGGAAATAAAGCGGGTGAACACCGAGTATATTTTAAGCGGTTGCTGAATATAACCTTGTGGGAGCGGGACGGAAAAAAAAACAGTTCCGCGCAGAACTCCTTAAACCTTAGGTGTGTATGTGTGTGTCCCCAAATAAATAATAATAATAAAAAAAAAGGAATAAAGTTCAAAAGTCGGACTGTACGGAATGAGGCATGATTGCTATTCACACCTTTATTAAAATGGCTGTAATCTGTTACCACAATAGTACTTGATCTGTTTAAAATGATTTCCTTGATATATGCATAAGGTGTTAAATTAAAAATTAAAAATCAAAATTAAAATTTGTCTAATCCAGTAATTCATTTTTTCTATTTTTGATCTGAGCACAATCAGAAAATCAGAAAATCCGTCCTTATTCGTTTTTTTTCATTTCATTTCAGTTCAGGAAATAAATAATGGAAAAACAAGTCGTTTTTCATCTTTTTATTTTTGGTTTTAATTTGAAAAAAAAAAGATTGAATGAATGATCCACGGACGGTGACGGACACATCATATTCCACAATTATAGGCCTATATAAGAGTATTTAATTTGTATCCATAGGCCTACTCCGTGTAGCTGGCCCGCCATCTACTGGCTAAAAAAAAATATTGGCCCGCGGCCAAAGTTACTTGCCGACCCCTGCTCTAAATAATGTTTTCTGTGTTGACACTAACCTTGTGGGATGTCCATGTCCTAACTGCTGGGATAATCACACAAACGTCCAATTCGCGAACTAATGACTCCTTTGAACCGATTAATGAATAAGTTAAAACAACTGACCTATACAATACATTGTTATTACTGATAAAGTGCAAACCTGGTTATATTTAAATAATGGAGAAAAATATTGACATTGATTATTGCACAACACCGGCATTCTGGATAGAGACGTAAATGAAGTTGGTGTCGTGAACCCTTGCGCTTGCGTAGTAAAGTATAACCTGTGGGGGAAAAGGCGTTTTAAACCTTATTTTGGGGCAAAGTCATCAAACTTTTTCAGCAATTTTTATCATATTTTACTGCTGTTTCTATACATGCAGTTTTTATGTCCCGGTGACCAGTGAAAGTGCAGTTCTGACTCTCTGCCCATTCATTTAGATAGGAGCCTGGTCTTGTTAGTCCGAAATAGCTGCCCGGAGGCGTTGCCAAGATGGCGGCCGAGTGGCACGACTTGCCTAAAAGGACTTTGTTTAAACCCTGCTAGTGTCTTCTGCTAGTTAGCGAAGCATTAAAGAACTATCTCAACTATTAAATAACATCTTGGAGACTAAAATAATATCAGATTTGTCTTATTTTAAATAAACACAAAAAATAGAGATGAAACTCAACTTAAGTAAGAAATGTAGGCCTACTTTTGCTATGGTTTAATAAATGTCTATGGATATCTTCAAAAAAAAAAAAAAAAATTGGCGGAATTTTTTTTTCTATATAGTGTTGATATGGCAACTAGTAAATACACAAAGTTTCGTCATCCAAGCATGTGCGGAAGTATTTAAAACAAGCGTGTTACAACTAGCCCTGCGTTAGGTTTACATGTTCTGTTAAACTAAAAAGATATGATTGTTAGGAAATGATTGTTCCAATTTTTAAAGTTGTAATTTACAGACATTTTAAGAAAGAAATCATTTACCTGTTGAGAGTATGTTGGCAGTGTGTGTGTAACTGTATGGCTGAGCTCCAGAAAATCAGTAATGAGGGAGCTTTGACTGTTACAGATTTGAAAAACAAAAAGGCAGGAATAAAGAACCCTGAACTCTTACACAAAGAACCATTTCAGCATATAAATGGTTCTTCAGGACGACACGGTACTAAATAGAACTAAATAGAACTATTGTACGTGTAAAGAACCTTTAAAGAACCATCTTTGTCTAGAGTGTAGGCCCCAGATCTAAACCAGGTTGGCTTTGTATAGTTGTGTCAACTCTAAACTTACTCTGAAACCCAGAGTTTGTTCAACTATGCATTTAATGCCTCTGACTTGACAAAACTCATCTGGTTACATGAAGAAAGCTAGACGAGACAATGAACATGAGGGCTATTACACAAGGATATTATTACTATTATACACATTTCCTTGGAGTAACATGGTTGAACTTAGTTTTATTAGGGTATTTTAAATATTTTTAGCTGTAATGCAACTTGGCCAAAACACATTTCTACGATGCAAGTTTCACTCAGAAAAACAAATAGTTATTTTTTATTCATTAAATACGACTTAATTCAACTGATTTAAGCAATTTAGAACTTAAAACCAGAAGTTTGGGTTCCATTCTATGTAGTTCAATTGCCATTTGGATTTAAATATCATCCACTCCTCAATGGATGCCTTGTAAATCACAGATAGTTTGCACAACGCTGGAGTTTGTAACAGCTACTTGTCTTCACAGTCTCTCGTAGATCTGTGGTGGCTGTTTTCCTTGCATTAAATATCACAGTATTTTCCCAGTGTAAGATCTCCATCTTGTGGACAATTATTGTCAGTGTATATGTGCCTCTTTAAATAGAATTAATTACTTTAAATACAATCAGATCTTTATGCAAAATTTGGTTACCATCAGGCTCTATTATTTATTTATTTATTAATAAAATGTGATCTCTTGACATATGACAGTAATCATGTCATGCACTTTTGATTTGTACCCGAGTCTGTACATTTTTGGCTTGCCTTAATGCCTTTAATTCTATAGTGTGACCCGAGAGAAGCGATTGCGGGCTGTGAATGTGTATATTATTAGTTTGATCCACTGAATGACTACTCTTCCTCACTAAACTATGATTTGAGTCTGACTGAGACTTGGAATCTTGTTTGTCTGATTGACTGAATGGAAGTGGGTGCGTCGACTGCTCAGCATGTCTTTCCCTTTCACAGCACAGCAGACAGAATGAATTAATTTGTATATAATAGTTTTTAGACTAGGCCTATTCTTGTCCTTTTTTTAAAATATAAAATCACAGTTCATGCAATGACAATGTTGGAAATTTGATATACTCTGCTGTCATTCGTGATTTGTAGACATGCACGTTTTAATAAAGTATTATACTTTTTGGTACAAATCAACTCAATTATTTACTCATAATTAATTATAAATATGTAATAATATGACAGAATCAGTGAGCTTTTTGGTGATCAGTTTCAAAAGCCTTGAGTAGCACACTGGATTCATCAAAATCTCTACGTAATATTAAGCCTGAGTTTCAGTTTTGAGTTCATCCACTGTGGGTTGTTTACACCACACCATTTTTAATAAAAAATGGAAAACTTTTTATTCATTTTGGCCGGTCATTTACACGACACCTTTTGACGGGTTTCAACGGGTTTCAAAGTGCACGTTTTTGGAAACTATATAGTAATTGTCTTTTCGTTAACTACAAAAAAAGCTCATTTGTGAAAGTGGTGACGTCATGCGCATGTGCTTTACCTGTTCAGTCTACAGGCGAGTCACAATTTGCTTTGTAATATTGTATGCTATGCTATGTTTGTTACTTGTTCGTCTTCATAACAAATAAAATAAAATAAAGTATGCAGGTGCGTATAGTGTTTCTTTACAAAGTGACATCGCCAACTACTGGTCTGGCAGCAGAATACAGCGTTTTTAGTCGTATTCGCGGATCCGGGAACGGGGATCATTACGATAATATTGTCGTCTGTACACTAAAACACAAACGAAAAACGTTTCCATTTTTAGTTCATCGTTGTTGTGTAAATGTGCCAATATGCTTGTGGTTTCGTTGTTTTGTTACCTTTTGGATTTTTACCTCTTTTTCTTGGATTATCTTCTTCGATTGACCTCATCTGCTCTTTGCCTACAACTAGTGATGGGGAAAACCAAACTTTGATCAATTGAACCAATTGCAAAATGATTCACTGACTGATTTAGGCCGTTTGATACACGCTCTGAATCACTGGTTCAAAACAAATGATTCGCAAAGCTTTTGAATCTTTGTGAAGTGTTTAGAAAGCGTCCATTTGCTGCTATAATGTTGCACTCAACCACTATATTTATTATATATTAAATAAAGTTATATGTGTTGTACCAGAGCAGGTATGTTAAAATTACTTTGTAATGCTTTTAAATTAAGTTTGTGTTACAATATGGGGAAGATGAAATCACAAACTCAGTATCTTAGCTCAGCCTGTGCTCTTTTCATCTGGCAGTACAGCCTCTTTGTTCTCCACCTCTTTTGTCCTTATTAATGCTTAAATTGGAAAGAATCTTGCTATAAATGTGCATTACCTTTTTTTCCATTAATGCAAAATGCCCCAGGTAAAGGCCCTTCTTACCCCTTTAGATGAATAATTATTATATTATTTTACTACAGTATGTAATTTTACATTTTGTGTTGACAGTTAAATAGGAAATTGTTTCTATGTGTTTCCCCTATTAACACATTGGCTGATGCATCCGCATATTGTACATGCTAAACCGTAATGCACATTAAATGCACATTGTTCTTCAGGAGGGGTATTTCCCCCTTTTCTCCTCGATGTACTTTCCAAAACTTTCAGCAGTACTTTCCACATTTCATGTGTGCATTGCCAGTAAAATAATGTACACTACAATGACCTTTTCAGCACTAATAACAGCTTAATTCCACAGATGTATATGTCACATTCTTTCAGAATGAAAACTTGATCTTAAATGAAGATTGCTTTAAATGTTTATCAGCTGTTGAAAAGAACACACATGTACATTGTCTCTGTGGGACTCTCTTTACAAAAAAGAAAAATGCTATTGGGAATTATGGGCATTTTGTGCATGCAGCACAATTATCTAGTAATTGTTTTTTGGTATTTGGTGTGCTATAGATGTTGTTGCATACCAGTCATGGCACCAGGCACGTGCACACATAGACATCAAAGGGGGCTTGAGCACCTGCCCTTTTTATTCCTGGAGAGAAAGTGCCCTTTTTTCTGGGGTGCTTTTTATTTTATTTTATTTTTTATTTTATTTTTTAATAATATATATTTCTGTTTGCGCACAGCTTCCCTGTCAAACAAATATATTTATTGAGGAATAGTATATCTAAATATCAGGTAAGGAGTTCTGAAGCGCTCCCTCTCCCTCTCCCCCGAATCCCGATTGTTAAACCCGATTGTATTGCTTCCGCTAAAGAAAATAGTACGCTCCGTCTCTACGGTTAGAATCCTGTGAGTCCATAGCAACCCTCTGTTTTTCATGGCAACGGTCTGTTATACTCCGCACAGCGGTCTCTTATCAAGAATTATACTACAGGGCCGTTGAATGCTTGAATATGATTGGTTGACGAACGTTCTAAGGTGTGCATTATTTTCAGGGAAACGCACGGCTAAAGTAGTTCCAGGCAGGTCTTGACCGCATTACAGTTCCATATCACTTCGCGTAGTCAACCGTAATAACGGAAAATAGGATACAATTCATAACAAGAAAAAGCATTCCGCCCCATGCGCTTGATCTGCAACTTTCAATGTCTAGCTTCACAATCAATAGAAACATGCAGTTTAATTTGAATAAATAAACTATAAAGTCATATCTATAATCAATAGAAATAGAAAAAACTGAATATAGGCTAAATAAATGGATAGTCCTGCAGCACGGATTTTTATTGCAGATAATTTAACAAATAAATAATTATTGATAGGCCTACTTGTTAAAAGGGCTTTGGGTTTCATTTATTTGGCTAGTCTACTGTCATCTGTCAATAATAGAAAGAAAAAAAAGAATTAACAAATTAATTAAAACGAATTGAATTAATTAATAAATAATAATATTGACGCACATGCTTTTCTGTCTCATTATTGCAACATCTCTCTCTAATAACTGCATTAATAACTGCATAAAGCCGGGAACACACTTTAAGACCGGTTATGAATGTAATTTGATACTTATGATTGATAATGCCCAAACGCGTGTTCAGCGCGTTCAGTCTGTGTTCAAAGTCGGTGTTTAAAATCTGCTGCAGTCGATGAAACCAGTCAGAGAATGTGTCAGCTAGTCGTGTGTCCCCAGCATTAGTCTGCTATCAGCGGCTCAAACCTCCGTTGCTAACTCTGAAATGACGTTTTGGAATTAGCAACGGAGGCATGGGATTAGATGCGTAAGAAATTAGTCCTACATACAAGAGCGTTTTAATGACAAAAACTTTACAAACGTCTTGAAATACATAATCTGAACAATGTTTCGAGGTGTGGTAACTGTAGTATAAGCGGAATAATTGACTTCAGGCCGTTGAATTATTAGAAAAATAATGCACACCCGAGGTGTAACGGCCACTCCGCTTCGCGTCGTGACCGCATTACCACCTCGGGTGTGCATTATTTTTCTAATAATTCAACGGCCTGTCGTCAATTATTCCTTACATAACAGACCGCATTCTACATTGGAATTCAACCAAGCCATGTAATAAAATAAGTTAATAAAATAAGCATATATCACCACCAGGTGATATGCTTTAGTTATTTTGTTTATCCTAAAATACATGCATTGCCCTGTCAATTAGATGCAAATGTGCGCATTTTAACTAGTTGACGCCTAATTTGCATACAGAACGTCCTCAGTTAATGACTTACATCAAGAGTCTTTCCCCCTGAAATTTAGAAATCTAAATTGGTGAATTTAGAAGAAATCTACAGATGCAAACAGATGGAGGATACACTCTAAAAAATGTAGTAAATCTGAGTAACTGCATCTGGTAGCCTACATTAATAAATAAAACTGAGTAGAAATAAGTTAACATTAAAAATTACAAATAACAATATTTATAAATTAACTTTTTATTTATGAGTAATTTTACTTTTTTTATTTCCTCTAAACCTTTATAAAATAGTATTCCATACAACCACAAATACATGACATTGGCTTTTATTGAATTTTTACTAAATTATTTTTGTAAGTTTCATTTTAAAGTGTTATGTATTCTGATAACACCAAAATAATTAAAACGATGTAGTGCCTTGTGCAAAAATAAACAAATTATTAGTAAAACACGCCCCTCTGCTTGATGCAGTTATTTAGGTTATTCCAAATATGAAGAGTTCAGATGAAAAAGCCTCTAAGTGCCATCTGAAATTTCCTTCTATAATGATCATTTTTATCAAGCTTGAATGTTTATGTTCACTTATTTCACATAACTGGCAATGAAAATTACTTCTTAATTGTCATTTAAGTTAAATTACTGAACTTAAATATACGAGCTTGAAAAAAAATGCTAATTTTAGAAGAAAATTTCAGATGGCACTTAGAGGCTTTTGCATCTGAACTCTTCATATATACTTGAAACTAGTAGCATAGAAAATGTTTTCAAAACATGCACATTGTGGAATGCTTTCCTTTGCTGCTCTATAAACCTAGTGAATACTAAGGAGACCATGGTTTCTGTGTGAACTGATTATTTTGTAGACATCTTTTGAAAATGAAACAATTGTGTGAGTTTGAGGAAGATAAAATTAATTAACTTTTTTAATACATTTTTTAAAAAGGAAGTCAGAGTTGTGTTAATATATATACTTTTTTGTTTATAAAAAGAAAAAAAATACGTATGAGAAGTGCCCTTTATTTCACTTGAGCCCCTGCCCCTCAAAATGTCTGTGCACGTCCCTGCATGGCACCTAGATGACACTTTAGGGCCCTGCTTAAAGGGAAAGTTCACCCAAAAATGAAAATCCTTTCATTGATTCCTCAATCAATACAAACAGGTAAGACTTTCGTTCATCTTCGGAACACAAATGAGGATAAAATCTAAGAGTTTTCTGTCCCTCCATTGACAGCTACACAACAACCACTTTGATGCTTCAAAAATGTAATAAAAATGTTGTAAAACTAATCCATATGAATTGAGCATTTAGTCCAAAATTTCTGAATAAACATGGTTGCTTTATATGATGAACAGATTGAATTTAGGTTTTTATAATGATAATGTGTATGATTAACTAAATTCCGTATATAACACACAATCAACATGTTTTGTTTTTTTAAAGAAAAAAGAAAGGAAAAGAAAAAATATCTGTGATGCATTTTTTTTATTTGCATATATTTAGAAATAAAAATATAAAAGGCCAGCCAATAATATTCACAATATAAAACATTGTCAAAACAAATTTCAGACCAAATGAATTGAGACAACTAGACCAAATACTGTATGTACTGAAGTAAACACTGAAGCTGAAAAGATGAACATGTGATTGGAAGTGACAATGAGAAGGCCTTCTCAGAAATAGCTATTTTCATTTCCCAGCAGGAAAATAAGGTTTTAATCCCATCCAAGGTTTGCTAATCCATAATCTCACTCGCTCCTTCCTCATTTCCCCCATTCCCTCTGTAAACCCTGACCCACGATGCACAAGTCTGGATGTGAGACCGACCGAACTGCTCCTCGGATTTCGATTTGCTCACTCCATGGCTTTTCTCCTCCAACTGGACCATCTTCCAATCTGTCATAACAAATCAGAATAAGGACATTAGTGAATTGAAGGATTAGGGAAGTGGGCCAGAGCTGGTTAGCACTGGTCAGCTGCAAGTCATTGAGAGCTTAGTTCACAGGGATTAGCATTTATATTACAATGTGCGTGTGAGAGGAAAGTGTATCTAAATTACACCTTTCATGTTTCTTCGAGTTCAGTGAAAATTCAATTTTCATTATATACTGTGCTTGTCAACCTTCAGTACTGCATACACATCACACAGACAAACTGAACATGATCTACTGTATGTCTTGTGACCATCTATTTACAAAAAAGGCCATCAAATACACCTGCCTATGACTGAAAGGAACACATTTTCTACATTTCAGATAAAATAAGGAAAGATTAGACATGAATTAAGTAATGAAGCAATAGTGTTTAGATGCATGAGCCAATGGCTTACATAACTGCAGTACATGTCACCTTTAATAGTAATTACATAATGTTCAAGGTGTTAAAATATTCTGAATATGAAATCTGTTTATACTGCATTGTATATATTTCCCAATTTGAATTACCTCTTGACTTGGGTCATACCCACACTCCCTTTTAAGTTACTGTGTTTTGCGTTTTCCCATCATTCTTTCTTAGTTACTCAGAAACTGGTTCCAAACATCTAAATAAACAAGTTTTCCCACGTGCTTGAAAACTATTCATCCTGACCTGAGTGTTATCTTCCTTCGTATACAGTTTCAGTTTTACATTTGCTAGCTGTTGTTGTTTTGAAAGTTTTTCTCAGAAATGAGAAGTATACATACATTATATAAAAGTGTAATTGCTAGGGCTTTAGGTTGTAAATATTGCTGGATTATATATATATATATATATATATATACTCCTTGCGATGATGACATTCTGCAAGACTTACTCACTGGACCTCACTGAAAACATTACACATTTTTAAACTTTAATTAATATTTTAAACCATTCAATAACCCTTATTTAATTTAATATTTTAGAAATGAAGAAAGTAGAAAGAAAAAATAATAATTACAGTTCAAATTGCATCCAATCGCAGATAGATTTGTCTCTTATTATTCACCCGCGAGCTGAGTGACATTTACACAATCAACCCATAATTGAATTTCAAAAACTGCACTCTTTATTATGACAGAGACAATCATAGTGCTTGTCCTCTAACATTTTCTTATTCTCTTTAAAAATGAAATTGGGAACAGAGGATGCAATTTCAAGCATGAATGGTACTTGCTTCAGATTACCTTATCAAAAAAAAAATCAAGAAACTATGGATACTGTATCGCTATTGAGCATCAAAATCAAAAAGAGCTGAGTTCATAGATCAGAAATTAAAAGCTCAAGTTTTCACTTCAGTGAACTCAGTAGTACTGCTCACAGGACTTTTCTGCATAGTTATATAACCGTTTTATCACCCTTATCTTCTTCAGAACATTTGTGGAGTTGTGTTTTTGGGCCATTAAAGCACAGATATTAACTTCATTTTCTTGATGACATGGATAAGTAACCATGAAGCAATGTTGAAGTGTTAAGAAAGACATTACAGTTTTAAGTTGACTGAGGTGATGAGTCAATTCTGTGCTATGCGCATGCTAAATTTCAATGCAAATTGCATCTCATATGATGCATACTATACTAGATTACTAATAAGTAGTTATACTAGATATCAAAAGTGTGTTAGACTCACCCATGGGTGCTAATTGCTGGTTCACTCCCACATGTCTGTGCTACAGAGATGACTGGGACCCTGGGTGGCAGGCTTAGACTGGGCCTCCTGTCTGACTGGCTTCGCCGGACGAATGGCTGAGGCCCTCGTACAGACACTGGCAGCCGGCCACGCTCACCCCATGGGCGAGGCAGAACACTGCTACCGGTAGAGGTCCATGCCTGAGGGGGCTTGGGAACAGGTTGAGCCTCGAATAATGATGATGAGACTGGGCAAAACACTGAACGAGCATTACTAAATACTCTTGACGAGTCCTCACTACTGTTTTCTCTGGACCATCGCTGCACTTTTGGGGAAGCAGGAGGTGATGGTGCCTTAAAGGGGTAGGTTAACACTGTCATCGTGATGGGGGTTGGGTCTTGTCGCGTTGCAGGGGTGGTTGGCAGTGTTCGTTGGCCAGCGGAAGGTGGGGTGGGGAGTTTACGAACTACAGGAGGACTCAATGAAGTTGAAGAAGAAGGTTGACTTTTTAATACTGGAGGACTAGGGAGTCTTCGATGTAACAGAGGTGTGGATGGTAACATGCGATATCTGGATACAGGTGGAGTGGCAGGGGTTTGGCTCCTGCAGGCACTGTTTGGCACTTGTGATCCATTGGTACTGTTCTCCTTTTGTGAAACCCCTACATCACCTTGGCAGGAGAAAATCTGCCTGTGACCCTGCTCAGCAAATTTCTCTGTCGGTGAGTCAGAAGAATGCCTCAAGTGGATTATCTTTCTTGCTTGTTTGTAGAGGGAGGCAGCCTCCTCGCTTTCCGTGTCTGTTTCATGACTGGAATCATGGTGAACACCTTTCAGAACTCCTCTGGTGTCCTGGTGCATGGAACGAACTGGCGACATGCTAACAGAGCCCTTACACAAGTTCCCCCTACTGGGTAGCACTGTAACAGACTGCAGAGAGGCTCGCAACCTCCGAGACATTGCGCTCCTTTTTGGCTGGGTGGATCGACCCCTGCTTGTTAGATTTTCCCCTGTGTCCTTTGCATGTACATTTTCAAAGGAATTGTCCATGAGTACCTCAAGTGGAGGGGGTGGTAGATTGTCAATGTCAAGATCCTCTGTCCTTTCAGAACATCGTGACTCCCCTCGACCACTGAGTATACTATTTTGATTGAATGCTAATGTGCCAGAGGGACTTAAACCTGGAATGATGGGAACACCACACTTTCTCACACCAAGCATTTTTGCACTGTCTGGGATCTGTTTACTTTCCTCCAACCCCTGACTAAAGGTGTCAATCAGTTGTTTAACAGAATTCCTTTCCTTATACAATCCAGAAGATGGCCGAGGTGACGGCGGAGGGCTTGGCACAGGCATTACCTTAACAGGCTCTATAACAGGGGGAGCTTTCTTGTCTTTTTCCTTTCTCTTTTCTTTGTCCTTTTTCTTTTTTTCTTCCATCTCATCCTTTGCACTTGCTTGCTCTACTTTTGCATTGAATGACTTTCTTTGATTACTTGGAGAGAAAATGTTCCTATTCAAAGAACGCTGCCTGTCAGAGGCAACTGATGAAATAGTTTGCGGTTGCTGGATTTTCTTAGAAAAACCTTGCTTTGTATTTTCTTCACACTTAACCTTGGTCATCTTCTCCAGCCTTTGGTTGAGTTCCTTTTGAGTTCTCTCAAGTTCAGTGAGTGTAGGATCTTCTGCTTTATTACGTAGAGAATCAGCTGATCTCGACCGTTTTGTAACTGTGGTCTTTTTCTTGGATGTTTTAGAGGCAGATGTTTGGGGTCTTTTAGAACTTTTGTCACCATCCTCAGTCCACTGGTGACTGCTGCTCATTGGGCTATCCGTATGTTTTGCCTTTACTCCAGGGCCTTGGGATGGCAAAAAACGAATCCTGCCACTAATGGCATCTTTCAGCTTTAATGTCATTTCAATGTTTTGTGGATTCTCTATTCGCTTTGTTGTCAAGCGATGTGGTTGTCTAAGGTCTGGAATAGAAGAATTTGATTGTTTCCTTATTTTATCCTTGCAATGTTCCTCTTCACTACCATTCTCCGCATCATCCCCATCACCTTCATCCAAGGAGACAGAGCCAAGTAATGATTCTGTATCCCTCTGTTCTTTTTCTGTAATTGTGCAAGTTGAGTCTATAGAGTTCAGAGAGCTGCTTTTGCTCATTGTTTTGAGAAGTCTGCCTCGGTATGAGCCTTGGTGTACTGGTGTAAAACCACAAGGACTACTTGATGTAGCATGAATGGTTCCAGTTGACTCACAACTTTCTCTGCGTTGGCGTTGTCTGTCTGAACCTGCCAGGGACTCACTTTCAGCCCCAAGTCCACTGTCTTCACTAAAAAGTGCAGAGTCTTCTGGGCCAGGTTTTTTCTGTGATGCAGCCTCAATCCGAGAAAGCAACCGCATTAATCTAGACTCTGATGCACGTTTTGTCCTGAGCTTCTCATCTAGAATTTCAGTAATGGAGGAAAAGTAATCCACTGCTTCCTCAAGAGCAGTATCCCCAATTCCACACACTGACTGACCCACTTGACGCATCTTCTGTATGGTATACTGAAGGAGTTGTTGTAGCAGGTCTGGTGGGGGCTCACTGCAAGTGGAAGAGGTCACATTTTTTGCTGAGTTGGGTGAGGAGGAATTCTTTTTTTCACAAGGCCAAGCCAGATGCTCTCCATTTCCTTTTAACATCATCTCCCCCTCATCCACGATTTCCTGCAGCCCTTTGTTTATTTCCTCATAGCGTAATAGCATGAATGCCACCATGGGTTGCAAAGAAATTTGGGTTTGGGCTGCATGATCGAGTAACCCTAACAGATCTTCATATTTAGTGATGCTAGGGTTGAGATATGCATACGCTGCTTGATGAGCCTTCACAAGTGCCTCTGGAAAGTCTACTTTTTCTTCAATTTTTCTTTCCTTTTCTTTCTTCTTGTTTAGTTTTACACCTTTCGGACCTTTCTTTGACTTCTTTGCAGTCTTTTTCTCACAAGCCTCTCGTTTTTCTTCTTGTCTTTCCTTCCCTTGAGGTAATATATTAATGCTGATCTCTTGTACACCCAGTTTGTCAGAAGCAGCCCCATCAGTTTCAAGCCCAGCCGTAGATTGTTTCCTCCCTAATGACGTGGAACTCGTGTTGTTTCGAATCGCTGTGTTGTTTCTATCTGTGTCCCCTCCACAAGATCTTCCACTGCTCCCCTCATTAGACTGTGATTCTCCTGGGCTCTCCTGAGTCCCTGGAAGTAGAGTTCTCCCTCTTCTGAACGCATCCTGTACTCCATGGAGACTGTTCCCCCGTGATGGAGAGCAGCCCATTTCAGAGCAATTGCAGTTCACCTAGATTTTGCAAAAATACAGTCCAACAAAGACAAGGAGGCAGACCACTCCATCTGACACCAGGATGGTTGATAGTCACCAGCTGCACTTGTCATTTTCAGATGACTTTAATTACCTGACACACAGCTGACTGTCTCTATGTATCCTCACCGTAGATGGAAATTGTTTGAAAAATAAAATGTGAAGTCCCAATGGAGCCTCTTCTCTTTCAGTTAAAATATGAAAAAAATATTCCACAACTGATCAAAAGTGTTTGCAGTTCTTTTAAAGCAAACATTGCCAAGCATTTTCTCTTTCGCCGTAGAGTCCCTCTGTACCTTCTGGAGGACGAACAGCTAAAGAGATTAGTAGGGATTTGAGAGTAGACCTATGCATGCACATATGTCAAATAAAACACACGGTCTCAAGACCTTAAGCTCATTAAGGTAATCACGGTTGTTTTCAGGTAGCTTTTTATAGCTCAAACCAAATGGCCCACAGCGAAGTTGGTAAACAAAATTCTTCAGTGAGCTATTGCAAATGATAATTATTATATAAACCTTTTGAACAGAGAAATATATTTATTCCCAAAATAGTATATTTCACTGTGACACATTGTTTTTAAGGTATAAAAACATTTCACATCTTAATAAATTCAGTGATAACAATAACTTTTGTTGCTGTTGTGTTAGCACAGTAACACAAAACCCCCCATTTAGCCATGGCTGCTGATTGGCGTTCTGACGTCAATGCAAGAGAGGGGAATGCCAGCAAAGAATCTTGTTTACACAGAAGAGATCAGAACCAACTATTGGTCCCAGAACATTTTATAACATTTTATTAGAGGGGCATTGCATTATTTATACAGTAATATTGCAAAATGTTTACATACACTTTTTCACTTGCCTTTTTTTATTTTATTACTTTATTTTATTTTCTACTCAAAATGGTTAACATTATTTTTTAAAGATTATTTTACTCACTCTTAAAATTACAGCAATAACTAACTGTAAACTAACCCTTCCTGTTCAGCATGATTGACAGGTTCTGTGCAGGCGGCTGAAGCTGTGCACTGCAACTCTAATGTAATCTCTGGATCTCAAGCAATGTGTGCATTCAAGAAAGAGAACTGTCTTTAATTGGAAAAAAATATATATTTTATTCATTACCACTCAAATAATATTGTAAAAAAAAATAAAAAAAAATAATAATAATAATAACATTGACATTTATTAAGTTGCTTATACTGTTTTATTATTTATGTTAATGACGGTTATTCTGCACATATTATCACAATAATGAATTGAACATGTTAGGAATTACACAACACTCACAAAGCATGCATGGGTCACAGCACCCTGCTTGCCTACAATATTTGTAAAGTCTTTCATATTAAATCTGAAATATGAGATATTTATGCATCCAAAATGTATCAAGGGGTTTATCAAAGTAGCATCAATTACATCAATGGAATTTTTTTAAATTTTTTTTTTACTTGCACATTTACTAATTACTAATTAAAAAAATGTATTATTTCAGCAGTGATCTACTAGAGACTTTGTGACATATACAACACTTTGTATTTTTCAATTAGTCTTATGAGACTAATTTGCATAACATAAAATTCTTTATGATATTAGCCTTTTTCTGTTTGTAGACTTATCAAATGGATTTTCTCCTAGGTCTTTTCCGTATTGTCTGGTGAAGAAATTCCATATTGTCTATGTTGTTCTCTTGATGTAACACTTTCCTTGTCAACTGAATTGAACCCAAACCAGTATCAACTGAGTTAATGGTATTTTGTGATCCCGTTATACAAAAAAATGGTACTTCTGGTATCTCTGGGATATCACAGTCAATTGAGTCGATGATGTGATTATTGGCTTTTGCTATATACGCCTCTCGACTAATCTCTTCTTTCTTCTTGCAGAGCGCCATGTACCACTTGGGTGCAAAGTGACAGAAAATAATTCCATAACACGACACCAAGATAGCAGCTGCTTGAATTGAATAGCGCTCGTTGATCTTAGCAATGTATACTGGGGTGAAACAGATCCACACAAAGAGGTATACTAGCATACTTAGGATGATGTGTCCAGTCTCATTGAAACGCTGAGGTACCTTTCTCCCTTTAAAGGCCAGCAGAAAGCAGATAAAAGCTAGCAATGCAATATAGCAAAGCATTATGGCGAATCCAATGCCAGAACCTTCATTGCACTGTACCCTAATCGAAATGCTTTGGTCAGACTGAAAGGTCTTCACAACTGGAGAATCAAATATCATCCAGAAGATACAGATGAGGACTTGAATGAGAGTACTACAGGTAATAATGACAGGGGGGTTGTAAAACCTTCTAACACGCTCCAGGCGATACGGTAGAAGAAAGGATACAAAGGTGCGTAGAGCTTTCACCAAAATACATGAGACTGTGAGCGAGAACCCTAAGGCATACAAAATCGGTCGACCCCTGCAAATGTGAACATTGGGTTTGCCAATAAACAGTATGACACTAGTATAGCTGAGTGCTAACCCTGCCATGATTACAAAACACATGTTTCCCCCTGCCTGTTTCACGACAGGTTTTCCACAAAAGACCAAGAAGATAACCAGGGTGCAGAACAACAACAGATAACCTAATGCAGTAAATGTAAGCAGAACTATTGCATGGGCCCCATCCCATTTCCAATAGTCCTCGTCCTTCGGCTTACACGAAGTCCATCCTTTCAAAGACCAGGTACCATTTTCACAAGGTAGGCAGTTTGGTGAGTCTGAAAGAAAGATGCACAACTACTTCAGAAATTCAGATTTATGGTGCATTTCCATCAAGAACATTTTAATGGATTTTCCCTTTTTAAATTATAGGTTAATGCACTCTTAGTGTGCGCTTAATTTTTCAGTGGCATTGGTTCTTGAAGCATTTTTTTCTTTCGTATTTCCCATGGAGATTTATTTTTAAAGTATTCTTTAAAGCATTATAAGCAATGAACCAAGGTAACCAGCAATGAGGTGAATCACAGCAAAAAAAATATGAAAATCGGACAAAAGAGGCAAAAGGTACAACACTGTTTAATTAACGGCAATCCCTCGTGGGAACTGTGAATGACATCTTCGAATAAAAAATGATGGAGAAATATAAAACCATTCATTTAAAGTTGTTGATTATCTATAGAAACAAAGTTTATTGCAAAAATATGCACATAAATAAGTATTTTGACAGCATTGTGGGAGTTCCCTGCAAGCTCCTTTGGCGCAATTTGCTCGAAGCGACTCTCTGATTTTCTATACAGCCTCATGGGTAATATAGTTTTCCCCCACAAATATTTTAAAAATATGTTGAAATAATTCAGTCGGATGGCATATAACGATTAACAACAGTAGGTCTGTCTTTAAAGGTTGATAAGTTGTTAAAAAAATGAATTTCCCTATAGAAAATGAATGGTGTTTTTACTTCCAGAACCCGACTATTGCACTCCATTGACGTTTGTGGATGAAACATACAATTGCAATTGCAAGTTAATTTCAATGCATTTTTACATTAGTTTTGTATCTACTGGCTCAAATTGTAATTTATACTGAAAGCTTCAAACAAGAAATTATCTATAAAAACCTATACCTTATAACAACACAGTACAGGCCAAAAGTTTGGAAACATTTATATTTTTTATGTTTTTGAAAGAAGTTTCTTCTGCTCATCAAGCCTGCATTTATTTGATCAAAAATACAGATTTAAAAAAAAATAATTATATTGTGATATTATTATTATGTATTATTACAATTTAACATAATTGGTTTTCAATTTATTATACTTTTCAGCATCATTACTCCAGCCTTCAGTGTCACATGTGACATCCAGTCTATCACATGATCCTAGAAATCATTCTAATATTCTGATTTATTATGAGTGTTGGACACAGTTCTGCTGCCTAATATATTTGATGAATAAAAGGTTAAAAAGAACTGCATTTATTCACTATAAAAAACAATATTTTCTAATAATATACACATCCGTGCTGAATAAAAGTATTGATTTATTTTTTTTTAAAAAGAAAGAAAAAAAATACTGACCAGTTAAAACATGTGCTTTTTATTATTTATTTTTTTACTTTTTATTCATCAAAGTATCCTAAAAAAGTATCACAGGTTATGAAAAAATATTAAGCAGCAGAACTGTTTCCAACTTTGATAATGAATCATCATATTAGAATGATTTCTAAAGGATCATGTGATAGACTGGAGTAATGATCCTGAAAATTCAGCTTTGCATCACATAAATAAATGATAATTTAAAGTATAATAAATTGAAAACCAATTATTTGAAATTGTAATAATATATCATAATATGAAAAAAAAATAAAAAAAATAAACTGTATTTTTGATCAAATAAATGCAGGCTTGATGAGCAGAAGAAACTTCTTTCAAAAACATTAAAAATAGTAATGTTTCCAAACTTTTGGCCTGTACTGTATATATTTACAATTTAATACTCACTTGTTTCATTAGAGTAAGTACCCTCAAAACATTGTATGCAGTTGTGGCAGCATGATGTTTTGAGAAGTTTCTTAGCTGTACCAGGAGGGCAAATAGCAGAGCACACTGAAATAGGAACCTAAAATAAAATGCATAGAAGCGTGGTTAATATGGAGTCCTTACTTAAAGCTGCCGTCGGCAAGTCTGGCAGATTGGGTCGATTAGCCAAAATGTTGAATGTTTACAACTCTCATGCCCCTCCCCACTACCAGCGAGCACCCTCCCATCGAGGTCGTGCTCGTCAGTGCGTCACTGTGCGTGTGTACCTGATTTTCTGTGAACGCGTCTGTCTCTTCAGCATCTATCAACACCATGGACTCGGAGGTAGGCTGCCCTGGCTAATCTATCCATAGATAGCAATAACCGAGGAATTGGAAGCTTGTTAGTAGATTTTCTCTCCGCCATCACGCTTCATGCAATCTCCAGGCGAACTTCAGGCGTGGCGTGTGCATGTGATATTAACGTGCGCGAGTGAGGGGGGATCTGTGGCGTGTGCACGACCTGTGATTGACAGTCAGATCTCACACCCCCCTGCGCTGATTGGACCTGATGAAGCGGGAGCGGTGGATTTTTGCAAAACAAATAACACGCTCCAGGTGGAGAAGCTCGTTTTTTTTTTCTAAAACCATCTTATTTATGTTGTTCTGTCGGATTATAGTGTCGATTACACTGAATATGATCAAAAAAATGTTGCCGACGGCAGCTTTAAAATATGCAGTAAAACCCAGTTGAACAGACAAGCAATACTGTGTTTATGAGCATGGGCTTCTGGAATGCTGACTGGCTTATCAAGCAACCTTTGGTTAACCATAAAGACCATGCTGGTTGAAACATTTTAGTTGGAGAACAACATGACTATTCTGGTCCAGTTTGGTTCAGCATAGAAAATTGTGCTGGTCTAAGCTATATTTCATGATGTCATAGGGTTCCATACACTGAACTTCATAACTGATACGTTTTTATAATCACTTATAATTAGTTATTCTCACCGTATTGTTTGGATTACTCCATGTTATGGGTGCCTTGATGTAAATTTCTTTTTTCCTCAGCTTGTAATTTCCAACAATGACAAAACTTCTCTGCCCAGTTGATTCTTGTGGTTGCCAGTTAATTAAATCATAGCCATTCATGAAATTTCCAGAATCATTGAAATAGAATGTCTGACTGTCCATAGTAAAATTGACCTTTTTTAGTTCCTTGAGGAGCTTTTAAACAAACAAACAAACAAACAATAAAAAACTTTCAACCTTTGTAAAAATGTATAATCATGCCATTTTTTGTTAGCTTAAAGGCATCTTCAAGATTGGATGTAAACATTTTACAACTACCTTCCATGGCGGAAAGTCCCTTTCGCCAGGGCACTCGATTTCACTGCAGTTTAGAAGACATTTCAAAGCATGAGCAATGGACCATACAGCTAACCTTTCGCCATAGGTTATGCTGATGTCGACAGCTTCCGTCAAAAAACCTGTGTCTTTCCCTAACTGCTTATACTCCTCAAGGAAGAGGTTTACAGATCCCGGAGCAAGAGTCAGCTGCTGCAGAAACTCATTAAAACCAGGATTAGGACCAGTTATGAATGTGAACCCTAAAATGTCACCTACTCTATTGATTCCGTCCATCCGAGATATATTTCGTGACATTGACCAAGCATCACTTGCGATCCAGGTGCGCGAGATGTTCTGCCGAATCATCTCCGTGAAGAGCTTAAAGACCAGCTCTTCCTTTAAGATGACTAACACAACTTTAGCTTCAGATGAGCGGATTGTTTCTGCCACCTCTTGAATGCGTTTGTCGATTTCATCGTTAGCTAGGTAATGAGGCAATGCTTCTTTAAAAGCCTGGCAGATATCTGCATCTTCTGCATCAGCCAAGAAGCTTTGGAGGGCATTTTTCCCATAATCATCATCCCCATAGACCACCCCAACCCAGTCCCAGTGAAAGTGTTTCATGAAATTAGCCAGAGCTTTGGTTTGGTGAACATCACTGGGAATGGTGCGCAGGAATGCTGGGTATCGTACCCTATCACTAAGCGTGTGTGCAGATGATGTTGTGCTTATCTGAAAGAGAAAATATGAGAGAAAACAGTTCAGGAATACTTCTTGTTGTTTTGCCTTTTTTGCTGTTGCTGAGAAATTGAGATTCATCAAGAGTAATTTTTGACTCCCTGAATCAAAATCGGGAAAAAAAAGACTTAAAGACTCTCCGAACATTCAGTGCTTGACATTAACTTTTTTGCTCAATAGCCACTGTGGATAGTGATTTTCCAAAGTTATAGTTACTCAGCATTTTCACTGGCCACAATTTTGACAGCGATACCATGGGGAAAAACTGCCATATATATATATATATATAAATATTTTTTTTTTTTTTTACATTATCTCATAATTTGGCAGCAGGTATATTTGGGCTGCTGTCACTTTAAAACCTGACACTGATCCTTTACACTGTTGCACATGCATTTTCTTTCTCAACACTTTATGTTCACTTAAAACATGAAACATGTTTACATGAATACTCGCCAGGACCAGTATTTTGACATTATTTTATGTGTATTTTTACAGTTTACGCACAATAAGCAGCAAAAATAACTCAATTTAGTGCTGAAAGGTGGCTTAAGGTGTCGTACTTTGGGTGTGAGCACAAAATCTGCAGCAATCCTGCAGTACGCACAATCCCAAGGCAAAATTCAAGCCCTGTAACACCAACAATATTCATCCGGAGCAAATGAAACGAGTGAGTGAGAGGAGGCGGGTTAGCGTGTAACTCGCTGTCGTGTATCTATTCTGCGGAATATGAGTATTGGAAGAGTTTCAGATATTTCAGTATCAATATGTAGTAAAAAATCTATATTTTTGACAACACTACATTGTACTTAGTTTATTATTTCAGATGCCTTTTTAAAAGACTACAAATGAAAAATTTATATATATATTTGATAAAATCCAAAGTGGCTAGTAGGAGTGAAATACTGCTGAAATACACCCGCATTTGGTGGGTTGGCGGGTGTTAACATCAAGCCCTGTGTACATGATAATGTTACTCACCTGTGGGACCATGTATAGACTCAGAAGTCTAGCCACTGCGAGGGAGTCCTCTGAGAAGCGTGCTCCAATGATTGCTTTTACATTAGGCCTTTCAAGCACCTCACATTGGACAGGCAGCGAGCCGTTCACAGCGAGCATGTGCTCAGTGCTCTGAATGGCTTTTGAGGCATCAGAGCAAGTGTCACAGATGTAGTAACCCAGTCGCACACCCGGGAGG
Source organism: Leuciscus leuciscus (assembly GCF_965113295.1). NCBI lineage: Eukaryota > Metazoa > Chordata > Actinopteri > Cypriniformes > Leuciscidae > Leuciscus > Leuciscus leuciscus. Next base: position 5,360,216 of record NC_138741.1, read on the forward strand.
AAGCTGGAGTTATTGATCGTTTCAATTGTGTGCACGACAGCGAGAGTTCTTACAAGTGAAAGGAAATTTAATCTACAAGGAAATGAGGGAAATCTTTGTTAGAAAATACAAACACAAACAATAGCATTTTTTTTTTCTAATAGCCTATAAGAAATCTTACTTTTTTACAGTAAATTCTAACTATGTTTCTGTACACAAACATACCTCTGAGACAGTTGTGTAACGTTTCTAACAATCAGTGTACATTTATATGTGCAATTAATAGAGCTGGATATTGACACCGATTTCAAGTTTTAATAGAATTTGATTCTAACTCTAGTTCCCATTTAAACTGATATATTGTTTGTGACAATGACTAACGAACATTGCTATTTTATTTTTACTTTAGCATATATCAGAATTAATTATAATAATATGCATTGCAGGTTAACATACACTGTAAAAAAAAAAGTTGCTGCTTTAATTTTTTAAGTACAATCAACTTATCTGTATAAGTCATTTCAACTTAAATTACATTAAACTGACTTAAAAAAATTTGTTGACTCTTGTATAACTTACACAAAGTTACATTTTGCTAAACTTATTTTAATGAGTTAAGTAATGTAAAAACATACAGTATGTTGTCATAACTTCTAGGTTATATCTTCAAAAACAAATATAATGTAACAATACAGAGGAGGAGGTAACCAGTTTTGAGATGCCAAAAAAAATGCTTTAATCTCAAATTAATAAATACAATTAATTAAATAAATACAAATTAATTTTAAAATTAATTATTAACAAATATGTATTAAAATGTATAATAAAAATAATATTGTTTGACATATTAATGTTTATTATTATTATTAGGATATACTAGTCTACAGAATTATTAAAATAACACCCATTTAAAAAAAATAAAAAATAAAAATAAAAATAAATACTTGTGTTACAGATATTTAGCTATTACTCCCAACAAATGAAATGTGCATTTAGATGCTGGAAAAATCAACTCTCAAAGTATTTTGTTGCAAGGGAACACGCCACAAGCATAGATCACTGTACATACAGTATATACGACAGAACAACAACCAAAGACACTTACTCTGTGCAGTTGTATTTTTCTGGACGTTCTCGCACCTGTAGTGTCTGCACTTTGGAATGACAGGAATTGAGCACCCCAATCCGTATATCCCCATCGGCCCAGGCCCCGCACATGTCTGGGGAGTTTTCACAGGCAGAACCAGAACCAGCGAAAAGAAGAATGCCTATTAAAGGCCCGAACAAGACCTGCAAATACATGACAGACAACCTGACTGAGTACGATATACTTTTGAGATCTGTTCAGCTTGGCAACAAGGGTAAAATGCTAAAGTAATCTGACAGTCTTTCTGTTTAAATAAGATAATTGTGCAAGGGGGCTGGCTCATTCTGACCGAAAACACAAACGGTGTGAAGTGATTGTGTTGCTGGAACACAACCAAACATCAGTCAAACATAGGCCTACCTTTATTCCTCATAATTTCCCCACAGACCGGTTCTGTGTCATCCTTATAACTCACATTACATTCCTTTTTAAAAGTGAAATTTGAAGCAGCTGTAATTCGCTCAGCAAAGATTTGGAAATTCCATATGCGTGTATGTATTGAAAATGGAATGTTATGTGAAAATTTTAACACAGATATTGCTTGTAAATATCACAAACAATTAAAAAGAAACCACAAGTAACATTCATTTTAAGGTGAAATTTTAAAATAGAATAAAAAAAATAAAAAATAAAAAAATTATAATATTTTTTTACATATGTTTCCATCCACCTATTTTTATGTGCATTTTGGGAAATTGCATGAAAAAAACCCCACATTTACCGAGTAAATCCCTTGATGCACAATAAAAACCTCACATGACTTTGCCTCAACAGTGGATGTGATTGGATAACTGGACTAGACAGCGGACCAATCGCATCACAGCATCTCAAATGTTGGTTTGATCATTCTGAAATGCCTGAGTCAAAGTCTGTCATCAGAATGATTTGGTTTAATGAAGATTCTCACACGATTCTGTTCCCAAACACCAGCATCCGAGCGCTTTTTGTTTTATGTGATATTCAAATTTATTTAATGTGATATTCAAAATTTGCAACTTTGGATGCAAACAGCTAGTGTGTGCATGTGTGTGTGTGTGTGTGTGTGTGCATGTGTGTGTGTGTGTGTGTGTGTGTGTGTATGAGCTGATATTGCTTCAGGATTCCTGTGTGAACAAAACATCAAACAAGCTGAAATAACACTAACTTGTATCTTCTACCTTTGCTTAACAACGAACTTGCATTCAGTAATGACAACCCATTCTCACTCCCAAGGCATCAAAAACTGAAGCATGCTTAAGTGCCTTTAGCATAGTGTTAAAGGTAACAAACTAACTAACAAACTAAGAACTCAGTTGCTTGGTGAGATACCTTTGGCATTAATACACAGATCCAAAGGAATTTTATTGTCATGCAATTATATATTGGGGTATAATTTTGTCATTTGTCAACAGTCTACCAAGTATAAAGCTAGAAAGCAGCTATAGGATATTTATTAATTCAACAGGTCTGGGTGCATATTCATGTAATCTCTTGGGTTCACGAAGGCTGACAGATACTGGACAGAAGAGGGTTAAACTGGTACAACTGGTAAGTAAAACAGAATTTCCCTTTGACTATCATTCATGCAATCGATTTGAGGTTTCATGGTTCAGAGGTTTTTCACGAAAGAAGTGTGTGAAACCTGTCTCGTCATCTTTTAGAAACACATATTTTGAATACGTTAAATATCGCTTTTTCAGATTAAATGACATACGTTTGACATTTGTTCTTGGCACTCAGGTGTTTAAATGCCAGCAGGTAATCCCCAGACGTCATTACTGGAATTTGGAGTTTCATATATGCAGAAATATGCTGTCAGCTGCACTGCAATATTAAAATTCTAATCATTTGCATAATGGCCAACAGCCAATAAATTAAATAAAGCCAATATAAAAAAAAAATATATAAAAAATATATAGGCTATATTTTGTAATATTTTTTCAAATACATTTTGGCGTTTTATTTGGAGATTACATTTGACTGTGTTATTAAATCATTAGAGTTTTTTTAAAGATTAACTGTATTTGAGTGGTAATTGTAAATATGAAAATAAGGGAAGTGAGTATGCACAATTAAATATCTATCTATGATTGATAAAACATTGTTTTACTTCTGTATTTAATTTTTTTCGGTTTTAATTTGATCAAGTTAAGCTAAACAAAAATGAGAAATGTTTCCTAAGCAAATGGCTGAAATAACATTTTTGTATATTTCATTATATTTCAGTTAACGTTTGTTGTTTATTTTATTTTAAGTAACATTTTATTTATTTTTATTTTAGTTAAATATAGATATACTGTGCATAATATTTACTCTTAATGTGATGCTATGGTTAGTTCTTTACATTAGAAGCATTTTTATATATTTTTATATTTTTATATATATTTATATATATTTATATATATATTTATATATTTTATATTTTTAAAAGCATTTTTATATATATTTTATATATGAAGCACTAAACACAATAAACTCTAGTCTTCCTTACATCTGAGAATCCACGTCTGGATTCTGCATTTATCTTAGTTCACATTATGGAATATTTACAACATATCTGCCTCAAATTGTGTATTTTAGTATCTTAGTTGTTGAGAAGTTATAAGATGCTTTTTATTATCCTAAAATCATACAATTTAGTCCACAATTCCGTCTTTTACAAAAAAATACAAAATAAATAAATAAACAAAAAGATTTAAAAAAAATTGTTGACACATAGGGATGATTTTAGGTCATTTATGTGCTTGGAAAGGGGTTACAATTAAATTCATATTGTGGATCTCCAATAAAAGCACAGTGCAAAAATATAAAAGTATTTCCAAAATAATAATAATTATTTTACCCTTTCATTGAGTCATCACAGTCCATAAACAAAGATCATACATCAAATAATTACAAGTAACAAAATATAAATAACATGAATGTAACAAAAAAAACAACAGACTTACAAACGTCATTAATTATAGGGATAAAAGGATATTTATTACAGATACTGAAGGCGTTTTTTTGTTTTGCCATGCGCTGAGTGACGTCGGAATTACGTCACGATGTCGGAAGTGAACCCGGACGAATCGAAGGCTCTGAAACCAGAAGATAAAATGAAAACATGAGCACGAAGCTAGCGACCCAACGAGAGAAACTGCGGTTTTCTGTGTCACTGAGGAGCAGGTATTCTCTCGCCGTGTCAGAACATCTCTGTCGACCCTGTCATGTCTGTGTTTGCTGTGTGTTTGAAGCAGTCGATGTGTGAAATGATGCATGGCCCTTCTTCAACAAGCTGTTGCAGTGTGTGCAGAACTCTACTGATGCTCTGTTTAATAAACCAACATGATAGTTTCAGGAAAATACATGCATGCAATTCCATCTTTGTGATAACAGTCTAAACTGGGCAATAATCAGGCTTTAATCTGCTTCTAATGCTCTGCTGATCCAGTGCATTCGAGCACTGTGTGTTATGTAACGAGTTATTACTTATGAAAGGTGTTGTACATTTACAAAGCTCAGTCAGAAACGTAATCTGTAATTTTGACAATAAACTATCACATCTGAGTGCTGAGCAAGATAAATACTTAATGGTGAAGTGATGGTTTGAGAAAGTGAAGATGCATAGTATCAAGGAATTACCATGGTACAAATAGTAAAACATGTTTGTACAGTACCATCATGATATATGTCCAAAAACACACAAGGAACAGATTGTGTACAAAAAAAAAAAAAAAAAAAGTACTGAGTAATTTAGTTGTTTAGTGACTTACTAAAATGGCCATATAACACTAGATATTTTCCTGCATTTATATGAATTTGATTATATGTAGTACTAGTGATGTAATGATACACCAGGTGGGCCGATTAATTGTATCTGCCTATTTTGAGATTATAATAGAGATTAGATTACATAGTTTCAAATTATTCAATTTTTTTTATTTTTTTTGTCAATTGTGAGTAAATAGTGATTAATTTTAGCAGTGATCATTAATATGCATTATACTGTATCTGCGTTCTTTTGACCATCCTCCATTATTGTTTTCTTTGGAAATAAACATCTGTAGATGTCGGCTATTTAAACACCTATATCGGCTGTAACTAACTATAACTAATGTGTGTTAAGTCGGTTGCACACGACAAGACTCAAGCTTCAATGTTTTCAGTTTCAGTTTCATATTTGTTGATCCTGGAAACAACATTTCGATCAACCAATCACATTTAATTAGTTAATAGTTTGTCAAGATTAGGCTTACAACCAGGGTTAGGTGCTTCTACATCAGTGTTATCCACCTGTCATTTCCCTCTGACTTTAGGGATTAGTTATGGGTAGGGTTAGGTTTAAGGATAGGGTTAGGACTAAATGTTTGGACAGGAATGTTGTTCCAGGATCAATAAAATATGTTGCCTCAGAAACGCATCTTAGGCAAAATCACATTGACCGTTCACTGACTCGATTAGATAATGTTATTTTTATGTTGCCTCAGAAAAACCTCCATTATTTTATGGCTGTAAACAATACAACCTAAAAAAAAGGTTGACCTTTATTATTGTGTTCCCAAAAAAGAACCAAATGGGAACCAAATACTAATGTGCCGTGCTTACTCGGGAATCATTCTGTCCTTTTTCGGATGGTTTTATTGTTGTTCAGGTTTAGTACAGTAGCCCATCTGACCTGACCAACAAAGCAACAAAGGGAAAGTTGATAGTCATAACAAGCTCTTATGTAATAATCAGGCTTATGTAATAGGTAACTTATATCCTGTCTTTGTGCAGTCATCTGTTTTTATACTTCAGTATAACCGTGTCTTGTCTTTGTTACAGAAACCTCTGATCTATTAGAAGAGCATTTACTCTCTCGAGGGCCGGGTTTTGCTGTGCACACACACCTTGAGTTGTTCGCTTATTATGATGGACATAATGCCACATATTCTTGGTCATTATTAATCATTCGTTAATCAAGGTAATAATGGCATAGTGATTCAAAGGTGGATATGAACTGTTATATCTGTAAAGATGACAGATTATGAGTACATTTAAAAAAAACCTTGTGAAATACACACCTTAAGACAGAAAAAATATCTTTTGTTTTCTATGCACATTAAAGGCATGAATTTTGATTAATCTCAAAATCGGAATTTCCAAAAATGTGCCTGAAATTTCTGTTAGATTCTTAAATGCTGTTATTTTTCACACAAATTAAATGAATGGATCTTCTCCTATTTGTCATTATTACCTTTGTACCGTGATCTGTAAATCACACATATTTGGCATTATGTAAATCAAGTGAACCTAGACTGTTTTGCATTCAGAAGGAATTTGATCTCCCTAGATGGGAATCTCAGGTCAGTCAAAGGGCTTTTTACACGACACCATTTTCAACTAAAACTGAAAATCTTCTCATGTGTTTTGGCTGCTCATTATTGTCTCTGATAATGGTGATGTCATACACATGTCAAGGGCAAGTTCTTTACAAAGTGACATCTGGCCTGGCAGCGGAATACAGTGTTTTTAGTCGGTTTCGTGGATCCGTGAGAACAGGGAGCGTTTTGACAACATTGTCGTCTGTATGCGAAGGAAAAACTTTTTTTTAGTACATCCTTGTCGTGCAAACATACCCTTGCTCACCCTCATTTCAAATCTGTATACTTTTCTTTCTTCTGTGGAACACAAAAGAAGACATTTTGAAAATCAGTGAGGTCTAAATAATTTTGGACCCCATTGACTTTCATTGTTTTAGAAATCAAAAAACAAAATTTTTTCCACAAATGAAAAGTTGAATAACATGAGGGTGAATTTTTTATTTTTGGAACTTTCAAGTTTAGCTTGTTTTTATAAGCTGAGTCAGTCATTATTCTTTTCTGTGATAATAGAAAGATTATCTCGTATTGGACCCATAACACTCCTTTAAATAAATGCAAATTTTACTTGCAAATTGAAATAGGCTATCAATGAACCAACCGGACACTTTTTCTTACACGTTTCACACACTTACATTTGTACTTTCCGTGCCACCAAATCTCATTCAAATGACTCAGTCACATGGGTCAAATGATTACGTAATTATAACTACATGTTGTAGTGTGCTGACAGTCCACTTGTGAATGCAACTTTTGAAACATTTATACCTCATTATGGATATACCTGTAACCATACATTACCGACTTACTGGTGGACCTCACTAATCAGTAATACACTTATTGAACAACTTTTCCCATCTCTACTAGTTAAGTAGAAAATCTAAAAACCTTCAAACAAAGAGTAACCCTGCCCTTTCACCAGGGTGTGTTTCATGAATAGCCTCACGGACAGTGAACAGACATGCAGAACTTGAAGGGTTTACTGCACCTCTGTTGAGGTTCGTTGTAACCCATCATTAGCAGGACAAAACTACCAAAATGTTAGATATTGAGCAAACGCAAAACAGACAGTCGGACGTCCGTGATGGTGAGTGTTGTGTGCTCATTGTTTCTTTTTCTTTTTTTAATGAATCCTAACCGGTTCTGTGTGTGTTGTTGTTGCACAATTTGAATTTGTCTTTTATATTCGCTTCAGCCTTCTCTAATCTGTTTTTCGGGCACAGAATAAGTGTTCCTTTATTACACCCAAAGCTGAGCGAGTGTGATATTTTAAGCAGCTTTGTAATTCAGTGTGCTGTGGCTCACAATGATGCTGTGGCTAATGATGTCGGTAAATTGAGATTGCGAGCTCTGGTGACTTTATTAATGACTTGGGCTGTCAGTTTTCATTTTAATGTTATTAATTACATATGCTTATTAATTGCATTCATCGCAATTAATTACTTGCATCAATATTTGATAACAACAACAAAAAAATCTAAACAAAGCTAAATGAAGATAATGTAGGACATTATATTATTGTGGATGGACAAGTAACGCCTTATTCACACTGACAGCAATTTTAGAGCATCACAGTGACATTAACGGGATAGTTCACCAAAATCAGTCTTGATCAAATGTTGAAGTCTTGAACTTGTATGACTTTTTTATTTATTTTTTCTGTGGGACACTAAAGATTAAGAATATAGTAGGGATGTAGCACTGACAAAATTGTAAAAAATAAATAAATATATTTTGCACTCCAGGTTTGATTTGCTTGTTTGTAGGGCTGCATAATTCGGCCCAAAATCATGTTGATTATTTTGTAATATAATGATGATTGGGATTTGAAGCATTTATCATCTCATATTGCTACTTCTTAGATATCTAGGCAGAGAAAGTCCAAGAAGACCACATTTCTTCTAAGAATGTGAGAAGTTTTGTGTGCGCACACATCTGAAGCGTGCGCCCAGAAAGCCGCTTCTCAGACAGCGTGCAAATGCTGAATTGAGCTCTTTCACATCTGGCGCTTGAACGGACATATTCCCACAAAAGTACTTCAAATATGCCGGTCAAGGCGAATATCCTAGTAAACATAGTCTGTTATATCTACAGTTATTGAGAAATAAAACATGTGTAATAGTATATTGGATCCGTGCAGCTCTTAAAGGGACAGCAGCCTAATAAACCTGCTGCTGTCTTTGTTTTAACAGCAAAAGTCAAAGAAAAAAGTACCATTCAGTATAACTTTTAACATTATTATTATTATTTTGTGATTATTATTAAATAAATTAAGCAAAATAAGAAATTATTGTAAACTATTGTAAAACGACATTGCATAAATAATTAATACAATTAAATAAAATTAAAATAATTAATTAATAATAATATTTAATAAACAAATATTTTACAATAAAACTCTAACATTTAAATACTAATTTAATGCCTTAATTTCTTTCATTTTAAACTTTTAACCATCAAGATTTATTTTGGTCACACAAATGTTTCAACTATTTTGTCTATATGATGAGCTAATGGAGTTTTAAACAACATTGGATCCCACTAATATTCATTGTATTAAAAAAAAAAAAGAGATCACAGATTATTGGAGCAACATTCCCAGATGTGTTCCACTAAGTATATGCAGTTATTTATTTCATACAGTGCACTGTATTTTTTTACACACTTTTCTTAGTAATGGTCATGAATCCCAGGGTGACTCTTCTCTTCATGGAGATGGAACATTACACCCGCGTGCAACATCAAGCTTGAGCTTATTTAAACTTGCATAGCAAATACACACATCAAATATCATTATATTAATAAATCATAAAAGGCATAACCTGAATGAATGCACTGAATTAAGTAGACTATGATTACATTACAAGAGGGGGATTGTAAATAAACCTCTTATGTATAAATGTTTGCATAATGCTTCTTTTTTTGTGACATGTCTGAGTGAAACGGGGAAAAAACACGTAGGGAACAAATTGATTTTACCCATGGGATGTTAATTGAGTTGTGAAAAGTGAGAATTGCATAACAGGTCTGAATGCTGCACAGCCTTGCATAATTTATATACATCAAGTAATATCACAGGATTTTTCTCTCTTTTTTTTTTAGCAGTGATGCATTAAATTGCTCATATGTGACATAAAACCCTTTTACATTATTGCATAAAATTTCTGTTCAAATAAATGCTGTTCTTTTGAACTTTCTATTCATTAAAGAATCCAAAATATTTATGTTTTCCCCAAAAAATATTAAGCAGCACAACTGTTGACAATCATAATGTTAGTTGACACCAAATTAGAATGATTTCTGAAGGATCATGTGACACTGAAGGCAATAGAGTAATCTGACAGAAATTTGCTTTTACATTTTAAAATATATTTAATTTTAAATAGAAAAAAAAAATATTTGAAATCATATCAATATTTCCAAATATCACTGATATAAATAGGATTAATCTTGATTTCACGTTGACTTTAAGCTCTTACAGTTGTAATCGAAATTATTCAGCCCCCATTGCAAATCAGGTTTATTGGCAAAATGTACAGACTTTCAGCTGTTCGCAATGAACAAATCAAACAAAAGTAATTGAAATAGCTCAACACAACAAATGTTTCAAGTGGTTTCCCCACTACAATACAACCGAAAATTCAACTTTTAGTGACTTTCACAGTCTCAACATTATTCAACCCCCTGAACAGAATCCCTCACAACAGCACACATTTGCAAAACAGATGTTGACGCAAGTATACCTGATGCAACTAATCAAGGGATTCATTAGTTGCACCAGGTGTGCTTGAGCTACAACACATTAAATATCTGAACTGGCTTGGTTTGTTAAAGGACAATTCCGGTATTTAACACTTTGAGTCTATTTTGTAGTTTGTTTTGGATGAACAAGAGTGGTGGACAAAGACATTTTGACAATGGTTCCTGTCTCGACTTTTTGACTATTTTAGATTTGCCCATGACCGCTTTAGAATGGGAGTCTATGGCCATGCACAAACATGCCCTTAAAACAACCCTTAACGTTCGTTTTCAAAACTGTTCAACTCACCGAGTGGTTAGTGGTGTTCGTTGATGATTAAAAACAAATATATCGGCGCAATGTATGATTTCAATCCGTTTATTTTTCTATAGTGGAACTATTTTTTCAGATACCTCACAACCGCGTATAAACTTCCGCTCTTCCGAAACTTCCGTTGCTCTGCTCACGCTAGCCTTCTGAGAGTCAGAGAACCGAGCGAAAAGACTACAACCAAATGTAAACAGCCCCCTTTCCGTCTCCGGTAGCGCAGTAATATCTACGAGCAATGAGTCCTCCAACAGAAACTGTATTTCGCTACGCTACTTGTTTTGGAATATCAACGAACACCACTAACCACTCGGTGAGTTGAACAGTTTTGAAAACTAACGTTAAGGGTTGTTTAAAGGGCATGTTTGTGCATGGCCATAGACTCCCATTCTAAAGCGGTCATGGGCAAATCTAAAATAGTCAAAAAGTCGAGACAGGAACCATTGTCAATTTCTTTGTCCACCACTCTTGTTAATCCAAAACAAACTTCAAAATAGACTCAAAGTGTTAAATACCGGAATTGTCCTTTAAGTGTCACGTTTGACTGCATGTAAGAAATATTGCTAAGTCAAAAGAATGCTCCAAAAAGTTAAGAAGATGTCATCGCCCTTCACAAACAAGGAACAGGATACAAAAAGATAGCGAAGGCACTAAACATTCCTAGAGACAGATTTCTGAAAAGGCAGGTTCAGAAAAACTTATATTTCTTTGCTGCAAAACTTGGTGGCAACAGGTGATGTTTCAGCTTGCACTGTAAGGCGCGTAATAAACGCATGCGGTTTCCATGTCATAACTCAAAGACGTACACCACTGCTGACCCAAAAGCACAAGAAAAGTGCTCAAAATCATATAAATAAGCCACAGGGATTCTGTTGTGTGGAACAATAAAGAAAAACTGGAACTTTTTTATTTATTTGATTTTTACTGGAACACAATATTGCTGTGTTTTTTTGTTTTTGCTGTATTTTGGATCAAATAAATACAGAAGAGACTTTTTGTTTTAAATCTAAAACTTTTGAACAGTAGTGTATATTATTACTTGGATCACTGTCAATACTGAAATCGTATATCATTGATTTATCATTGTTATCCATAGTTTATTTAGCCTATAATGTCTCCCCTATATGTGACAATTAATGTGTTTTGTTCTGAATATATTTGTGTTTAGGTGGTGAGGGGGCGATGACCAAAGAGGATGTGCTGAGGGAGTCTTCAGAGGGAGACTCGGTCCTGGGGCGGTACAGTATTATTTCCCATAACTCCGAGCGACCGGTCATCCATCAGGTGTCATCAGCGCCCATGCCTTCAGACAGCGGTGAGCATGTCTGTACACATCATCAAGTTTCAGATATCCTTTCACGTTCAGTTCAACATTTGGCTTCTGTGAGAATGTTCTCATGCAAGCTTTTAAGTAGGTCACACAAAAAAATGCTGACACTCAAGTTATTTTTCACATTAAATTCCGCCAGCGGCTGTACAGTGATGGATTATTTTAATTTTTTTGGGTCGTAAGGCCAATAAACAAACAACTTATTTAGCTATTTTCTGAAGTGTAGCTTTATTTATGGAGTACATTTTTTTTAGACCCTAAATTGCGGACACTGCTTAAGCTGCTGTAAAGCTGAGGTATTGACAAGGTCACAGAAATTCTTTTCCAATTTTCTGCCTGTCAGCACTGATACATCATTCCCTCTCTGTACTCGCTTCTCATTCACTCTCACACTTCACTCTAATTCACTTCAAACTGAGCTGTTTAAGTGAATTTGAGTGATCGGGGCTCTGGCTCAGCATGGATAAATCGAGATGAATATTGACGCCGTTCTGACTCGAGCGTTCTGTTTTGCAGAGTTCTCGTTCTTCGACCTGAATGATCCTCTGTGTCGGGAGGTTCTGCTGGATCCTCGGACCACTGTGCCCGAGCTCTTCGCTGTTCTCAGGCAGTGGGTTCCCCAAGTCCAGCGGAATATTAGTGTCATTGCCAACGAGGTCAGAATCTCAAACTCGTGGTCTTTAAAGACACTGTGAAACATATTGTAGGCCCGTCTCGATAATTATTTTAGCGACTTTTCACCTGATATACTGTATCTATGCAAGCTTGTTTCCGCCACAGAATGAAAAATAAAAAAAAGATCACATTTTATCTCACAATTCTGAATTGTTTTCTCACAATTGCGAGTTTACATCTCAGAATTGCATGATATAAAGTCGCACTTGTGTGTTATAAAGTCAGAATTGTGAGATATAAACTTGCAATTGTGAGAAATAAACTTGAAATTCTGACTTTTATTTCTCAGAATTGCATGTTTATATCTCACTTTTCTGACTTTATAACACACAATTGGGAGATTTAAAGTCATAATTGTATGATATAAAGTCGCAATTGCGAGGAAAAAAAAGTCTCTTTATAATTTTCAGAATTGCGAGATGTAAACTTGTTATTGTAAGATAAAAAGTCGCAATTATCTTTTAAAATGTTTTATTTTGTGGCAGAAACAAGCTTCCATAAATATCCCCCTGAATACCAGAAAAAAAAGTTTGTGAATTTTTTTTAAACTTTTTTTTAAAGAAACATTTCTTTTAAAGATATTTTATTAATATTTCATGCTATGTCCTCTGTACACCAGGACTACTAATAAAAAAATAAAAAAACATTAAAAGACATTAAAAACATGCACAGGCAAAAACAATATGTCACACTTAGATAAGGTCCAATTTTAATTTGTAACTAACTATTAACTATGACTTTTGCCTCAATAAACTCATAAGTCCTGCTTATTAATAGTTAGTAAGGTAGTTGTTAAGTTTAGGTATTGATTAATGGATGTAGAATATGGTCATGGAGAATAAGGCATTCATATGTGCTAAGTACTAATAAACAGCCAACATCCTAGTAATATGCATGCTAATAAGCAAGTAGTTAATAGTGAGAATTGCACCCTAAACTAAGGTGTTACCATAAATACTGTAACAAATGTATTCCTCATTGTTAGGTAATATGTTAGCAAATGAGACCTTATTGTAAAGTGTTACCACTTAAGCTAATTTTATTTCAGCTGGTTGACGAGGCAATATTTCTCATTTTCATGTATTTAAACTTGATATACTAGATTTCCAGGATCATAAAATGTGTTGCAGTGAGTTTTTGGGGCATCTAGTGGTTTAGAAGAAAATCAAATCAAATGCTCCTTTTACACCAGGGCATCTTTAGCCTAGTGTCCCCTACTCTAATAAGCATTAATTCTTTTTTTTTTTAAGCATAAACACTGTACATACTTAGACACAGAAATGTTTGTGCCCTAAAAATGCTAGGCTAGGCTAAACTAGCCTTTGGATACAACAAAAGACTATAATTGGTGTATTTATTTTTCCTGAAAATATATCAGAGGCAATGAATGTAATTACTTTTCAATGATAGATTGTTTAAGCAAACTTCTTCTTCTATCGAATAACAAGGACAGGGACATTTATTCAACTAAACGGAGTCAATTTTAATTTCAGTTTTTCTTGCAGCTGTCATAAAACAGACTCACACACTCCCCGTTGTGCGTTTAGTGTCAGGCTCTGTGAACTGCAACATTATCTTTCTAGACAGTGTGTGTGTGTGTGTGTGTGTCTGTCAGCATGAAATCTTTAGCTGGATGTCCTTGCTCTGTATCCACTGACGTGAGATTGGCTTTGTTCTGTAGATTCTGAAGAGAGGCTGTGGTGTCAATGACAGAGATGGTCTTACTGACATGACTTTGCTTCACTACTGCTGTAAGGCAGGAGCTCCTGGAATAGGTAAGCGTGTATTCATATGCTCACAACTGAAAATCAATCTCTTTGATTAACATTTCTGTGAACTCAAGGACAGATCATTATTGGAGCACTGGTGATATCTGGGAAAAGCAGTGATCTGAGAATGTCATCTGATTGCAGGTGACGCTGAGAGTGCGTCCAGTCTGGCCCGTCAGCTGTTGTCGCTGGGAGCCGAGCCGTCCTTGCGCAGCCGTTGGACCAACATGAACGCTCTCCACTACGCCGCGTATTTCGACGTCTCTCCTCTCATCCGAGTGGTTCTGCAGGCGTCACAGCCGGGAGGTGAGGAGAGATAATGGAAAAAACAGTGGGAATCAAAATCTCCATTTGAATCTCTTGGCAAGCGCATTTGCGTGTGTGTGTGTGTGTGTGTGTGTGTGTGATGATGATGTCTGTGTGTGTGGTGTGTTGGGTTTCAGAGGTGGATGCGACCTGCAGTGATTTTGACTTCGGCACTGCGCTACACATCGCCGCCTCGAACCTGTGCACCTCTGCGGTGAAGTGTCTGCTGGAGCTGGGAGCCAACCCCGCTTTTAGGGTTTGTGATTTTCGGTTACAGCGACTAACAAAGCAAACTGCGTTCTTTGTTCGTTTTTCAAGTTTCTTGTTAATAGTTAGTTTTTGTTATTGTAGTTCTCGTAGTTCTCATGCAGGAGAGTCGTGTCCAAACTGGTCTACGTCATGTCACGGTCCCCCTTAACTTTACCTGCCCTTTACTATCTACTCTCTACTTTACTGTAGCATAAATAATACAATATTTAAAGGTGATTGTATATTTTCTCATACTAATGATTGCATTTGATACCTATATATATATATGAAGAGTTCAGATGCAAAAGCCTCTAAGTGCCCTCTGAAATTTTCTTCTAGAATTATCATTTTTATAAAGCTTGTATACTTAAGTTAACTTATTTCACTTAAATGACAATTAATAGGTAATTTGCATTGCCATTTAAGTGAAATTATTTAACTTAAATATACTTGATAAAAATTATTTAGAAGAAAATTTCAAATGGCACTTAGAGGCTTTTGCATCTGAACTCTTCTATATATATATATATATATATATATATATATATATATATATATATATATATATATATATATATATATATATATATATATATATATATATATATAATAACAGTAGCATTTGTACTAGTACATGGTTTTAAAAATGTGCATCACATTTTTTTATATTAATAATACATATTTTTTATATATTATTATTAAGAAGGCCTTTAAACACATGCTTAAAAAGGTATTATGTTTCATTTAGCAAGCCTGTAACAATCTAGATCAGACCATTTACAGCTAATACAGGCAATTTACTAAGGAAATATGGTTTTCAAACTTTTAACATTTATAGCACCATCTATGGTTAATAATTTAAAATATCCATATTTTATAATAATGGTTATATTTGGTAATACATTTATTATTATTTTTATACTTGGTTTTAAATGTGCATCATCACAGTGTGGGGAAGTAGATACCATTTTTAGAATAATAATATATTCATTATATTTTGAAGAAGAAATAAATATAATATAAACTTTTATAAAATATTTGTTTTTATTCAAAAAATTGTATGTACTTCCTCACACTATGATGCACATTTTAAAACCATGAATAATAATGATAATAATAATTATTATTATTTATTAAAAGTGATAGTGTGTTTTCTGTAAACAATGACTGTATTTAATAATAACCAATACAAATGTAAGTAGTAGTAGTACATGATTTTAAAAATGTTAATACAATTTGTTATAATAACTAAAAATGGTCTCTACTTCCTTGCATTATGATGCACATTTTAAAAACATGAATAATAATAAAACATGTATTATTACTTACTTATATATATTTATTATTATTATTATTATTATTAAATATGTAGTAATTTAAAATGATTATTATTAGTATTAGTATTAGTATAAGTAGTATACATTATTTTTAAATGTGTATCAGTATAAGGAAATAGATACCACTTTTGTAATAGTATATTTTAGAAAAGCTATATATTATATTTTTGTAATATATTTCTACACAATATTACTACTACTACTAATAATTATTGTTATTATTATAACACACACACATATATATATATATATATATATATATATATATATATATATATATATATATATATATATATATATATATATATATATATACATTTATATATATATATATACATTTATATATATATACCATTTATATATATATATATATATATAATTTTTTTTTTATTTTTTTTTATTTTTTTTAAATGTGTATCTTTTAAGAGTGTGTATCATAGTCTGCATTGTCCCTTTAGACAGACAGACAGACAGACAGACAGACAGACAGCTTTATCATTTCCCTTTCAGTTTGTCCCATCAGTAAATTAGCCATGCTCATTTCTCTCCCTGAACTCATTTGAAACTCACGGAGCGTCACTGCCAGGGGTCATTCTCCTCACAAACAGCAGATGTCACTGAATTATTGATGTTATTTAAACTTTTGTAAAATGCATGCATTCCATTTCAGCAGGCCTTTTAGTAGTGTGTTAGAGAGGTTCAGAGAGGTTTGTTTGCATGTAAAGGGTTTATCAGCGCAGCTGCCAGCACATTAAACAGGAACCGGGCGAGATGCTCGACTTTCGCTGTGTTTTTCCTCTCTGTTGTGAGGCAGCCAGAGTTTCCCATCCTTCATTTTTTCCCCCCGTGTTATCTCTGCCAGTAGTGCGGCTTGTTTGTTGCCAGTCTGGGCATGTGTCCATTTATCGTCAGTCAGGAGATGTTTTTTTTTAGCTTGGTTTTTGTTCTTCACCCGGCACCCTAATAGAGATATCATCAGTGTGTGAAACAAACATCAAATCATCTGATAACGTTGTAACAACAGGCTTGGCAGACTTTCGTGTCAGTGGAGAACGCTCTGGGGTAGCTGAGGTTTAGGCATAAAAATATGCCTTGTTGCTAAGCAACAACACTGATAATAAAGAATATGTGGGGAAGGAGTTTGGGTAATGACAAACTATTGTTGCTCATTGTCTTTAAGCACACTGTCCCTCAATTACACCTGTTTTACTTTGCAATCGCTGGACAAAAACTTTTTTTTATATTGATCATTGTGACAAATTCGAATAGTGTTTGGATTTAGTTTTTTCGTCCCTTGTCTCTTATGTTATTATTTCAGCCCCCTGCTAGCAGAGTTATATTACCATCCTTCATCTGACAGACATGAAGCTGTTCATCGTTATGATGCTGAAACGGAGTAGCGGATCTTTCTGCAGGTGCTCATGTGAACCACTAGGGTGCAGTCTTATGCAGTGGAAATGAGGTTCACTATTAAGGGAGCAATGAAATGAACTGAACCTTTTTTTTTTTTTAAGGCAATGTGTCAGCTTCAGTTTCAGGAAATATATAGTTTTTTTTTTATGTGCTCTCTGATACCAGAGGAGCATAATCAAATATCACCTTTGAATAATTGTGGAAATTCCTGCATTACATAAGCAGTGATTGAGGCAATGAGCCGTTTCACACTAATTCTGTTGGAAAAAAAAAGAAAGAAAGATATTTTAAATAAAACCGGCTGTATTTTCCAGCTTGCTGTGGCCATGTCAACGCTGAGCTGAACTTCATCTTCTGAGTATCATCATTAGCACACCGCTCAGGCCTGCCCAACAGAAGATGCTTTCATTTGGTGACTTGAATCGATGACTCAGCAGAGTGTGTGTGTTTGTACATGCGCTTATGCTTTGTGTGCCTTTTCTATTTAGGCATGATTCACTGTACAGGCATATGGATTAGAAAAGTAACCCATAAAGCTCTGGTTAAATTACCATATTTTAAGGACATAGCAATCGACATTTATCCATAGGAGTTTTCCAATCTGCACCCATGCTGAGTATCATAGTTGTGCCAACAATCTCCTGTCACGGTGATGGTGATAAACCTGTATACAGCACCGTTTTGGATGTAGTTCAACATCAGCTGAGGAGGATATAACCTGAGCGCAGGTTTGAAGGGTACCACTTGTCAGGACATTCAGACCTACAGTCAGCATTTCTCTCATCACTGTTCGCCTGCACCATCCATCTCTTGGTTATTTTTACTAACAGCCACAACCTTTCAGTTTTCTTTGATTCAGCCCAAAAAAAAAAGAAAAAAAAGATCAAAGTTAAGGATTGTGTGTGTGTGTGTGTTTTTGAGAGAATCACCTGTAGAAAAGCACTCAGAACCTACTTGCTTTGTACTTCAGTTTCGACGCTAATGCACACCTTGGCAATATAATCGCCATTGGCTAGTAATTTATTTATTTTTTTAGTCTATTCGCCAGACCATCTATATATCAGTTGGAGCAAATCAGTCGGTGCGAACGAATATATATATATTTGTTCGCTCCAACTGATTTGCTGAAATCAAAACAGGGATGGTAATAGATGAGCGCCAGCCAATGAGATTGCAGTTTGCGCATTAGTTCCGCCCACTACCGGAGAAACCGACATATGTCATGCTTGTTCTTAAAAGCATAATAATTTCAAATGAACTCGGTTATTTTGACAGGAAAATACGACAAAGAATATCGTTAACATGTAGCGCGTCGATTCTGTGTGGTATGTAAGACTCTCGCTCTCTCTTTGCATGTGTGTGAGAAACAGCGCTCTCAGCGAGGCGACGGCGAGTCGTGCACCTTCACACTAGAGTTTACGGTACGTCAAATACAGCGACTCTGCACATCCATTGAGCTGCACTGAAATTGTACAGAATCTACAGATTGCATGACGGAGAGCGAAACTCTCAAGTGTTCAGCGAGTGAAACTATATCTATGCTAAACTTATACACTGCAAAAAATGCTTTTCTTAATATTTTTGTCTTGTTTCCAGTCCAAATATAAAAAAAAATCTTAAATCAAGATGCATTTACTAAAGTAGTAAAATGCCATAAGATATTATGTCTTGTTTTCTGGGGAAATAAATCCAAATTAAGTGAGTTTTTGCTTAAAACAAGCAAACATTTTTTGGGGTAAGACAAATAATCTTGTTTCTGTTTGAATTATACCCCATGGACAGATATTTTTGCTTGTTTTAAGCAAAAACTCACTTAATTTTGATTAATTCCCCCGGAAAACAAGACATCATATCTAATTTTACAGAATTAAAATTCGAATTTTTAGATATTTGGACTGGAAACCAGACAAAAATACTAAGTAAGAAAATCATTTTTTGCAATGTACTTAACTTAGCCTCTAACGCACACACTGGCGAGTGAAATCTAATAATTTATTAGCCAATGGCAAATGATAAACATTATTTAGTCATCCAGAGTGCACTCAAATATGGTAAACACAAGCTCAACCGTACATGCTTGATGCACAAGAACAAATGTCATGGTTCTTGCAGAAGCTCAAACATACACGTTTACCAAATGTGAGTGCTCTGTGTAAATTCGCTGATCAATGTTTGTATGCGGATACAAGCCTAAATTAAAGGTGCTCTAAGCGATCCCGGGAGTCGTAACTTCTTGTTGACATTCGAATTGTTGCCAAACAAAACGGAGGCTAGCTAGACCCTCCCTCCTCCTCATCCCGTCTCCTCCCTCCTCCCCTCCCTTCCGGCATAAAGGAAAGTCAAAATAGTCACTACAAAGTTAAGTTTTACTGATACTTCATTCAATGTGTAATGTCGCCAAATTAGATAAATGCTTTTATATATTGCAGAACAGAATGCAGAAAAAGAGAAACATTATCTTAATATCGTTTCGCCACCTGAGGTTATAACTATAACTATAGCTCCCATACAAGGACGCAATACTAGCAAGATAACGTTAGCTTCGCGTTTCCCAGTGAGCATAAACAACGGCGGCGGCGTAAACAAATTTAGTCAAAGTTGTCAATAGCCTATAAATGAACATTCAAATTCATAACAAACCGTGGGTGAAAACAGTCATTCACACAAATTGTCGCCCTATTGTGAATTTGCTTGATCATTTACAATAGAGATTGATCGCTAGCTGAAACATATATGTTGTATTCACCAAAGCTAACGCTGACTGCATAGTTCTAGCTAATTACATCCTTGTGTTGGTTTGGCGAACATGAACGTCAGTTTAGAAAGAAAAATGGATTTACCTGTTCTGCAAAAACAGAGCAACTATGTCGGATTGGAAGCCCTTCTGCCGGCGGAGTTCTCGCCACCTTTCAAAGGTTTTTTCCGATGTAAATTCGGGACTTCGCGCGTTCCTTATCCTTGTCCCTCTTCTTGCAATTTGTTCATCGAAACGTCGTCTCTTTGGTCGTGTGTCGGCCATAATTCAAACTTCCCTCTTCATGCTTCTCTCTCCTCCACACCCCCTTCATGTGTACGCGCACTAACCCCCCAAACCCCACCCTCCAATGCTTCTTGTCGGTGATTGGCTGGAGCACTGTTTGTTGTGTTTCGTGGTGCGGGTGAGCCCAGTTTGTTTTTGTTGCCGTTTGTGGAGCCTGTGGTGTCTACAGAGACCGCGTTTTTTTACAGTGTGTTCGGGGGACAGGCAGCTAGCGGATAGTGAGGAGATGTTTGCTGTATGTGACAAATGTTTGGGCCTAAAAAACACGTCGCATCACTTAGAGCACCTTTAAATCTGTTCATATAAAGCGATCGTGTTCTCTTCAGAAGACTTGGATCAAACCGCTTGTTTCATATGGATTGATTTTATGTTGTCTTTATGAATGTTTTGAAGCATCAGAGTTTTATGTGAATAGACTTTCAATGGAGGGACAGAACAATCTCAGACTTCAATGAAAACATCTTCATTTGTATTCCGAAGATAATTGAAAGTCTTATGGTTTTGGAATGACATGAGGGTGAATAATTGATGACAGGATTTTCATTTTTGGGTGAACTACCCCTCTAATGTGCTTTCTAGGTAGGTAGCTCCTTAGTGCCATTGTCTCACGCTCTGATAGTAAAAGACTCAGTTGATGTATGGAGCTGCATGAGGCACACCATCACCCAGCGGTGTTGTTTATCTATGATCCTATTACAAATTTAGAGCCCTATACTTTCCATTTGTCTGGAGTTGTACACTTGTATGTGTCTAAAGATGGAAAACAACTCCAACTCATCCTGCCATCTAAGAAATGTGTAGTGCATCCAGACCTTTCAGCTTTTCTTGATGATATGAGAGGCTCTTAAAATGGATGTCGCACCCCCCCCCCCCCCCCCAACAACACACCACCACCACCACCACCCACATATTAATGAGCAGGTTGAAAAGGACAAGCACATTAAGTCTAAAGCCAGCAGAGAACCAATGGGCTGAGGAAAAACAAAACAGCCACAGTTACTGCTCACTAGCCAAGCCGTGTCAAGGACGACACATTTGTTTTGGCCGTCTTCCTTGTTTGGTTCCAGCCCGATGGCTGCCACAACACATTGTTGGATAAAACAGAAGGGCAAGAGAAGTCCACTACTCTGGCTGTTGGCTGTTAAAAATGGCGTCAGGCCGTGCTTCAGCAAGCGTTGAGCGTTGACATGCTGATGAACATTTTAATCTAGTGTGTAACTTGCCCTGGTACATCCTGCATTCAGTGATTCAGTTTAACTTGCACCGGGATTACGGCAGAACTACAGGATTTTTTCCAGAAAATAACTCGGGTCAGATTGCATTTTGTTGAGAAAAATTTAAAAATGAAATGTATGAATGAAAAATGTAAGTAAACACCAAGCCTAAACTAATTTTATACTGGCATGTGGGAAATGCATTATACGAATAAACTTGAGCTCACCTAATTCGGCTCAAATCCAAATGTATGCATTTAAATGTAATTTTTAGCTGTACTAAATAATAAAAATGCCATAATGTGTTTGCAGAGATTTAGGAAACATGCTATATTCAAATACTTGCAATGCTACAGTCAATTATACTACTTTGAAATGTGCGTTCCGGGTCAGAATGTCTTTTTTTTTTTTTTTTTTTATCTGTGTGATCCCGCCCACTGCCAATTCGTCCAATAGTATTTCGACACCCCGGGTTGCCAGTTGGCGGAAAACACAGCATATTGCAGTCATGGAAGCCAGCAAACGAACTGGCATCCATCCTCGGCATTTATCTAAAAACCTTTATGACCAGAGGCATAAATAAATACTGGAGATGTGTCACAGCTTAAATACTGACTGGGTAATTTTCTTCTTGATAGGTAAGCATGTGGGAAATGTGTTATACAAATAAACTTGGGCTTACGTGCACCTCTCGTTTGGCATGAATCCAAATGTGTGCGCTTTGCACGTTTTGTGTGCTTGATGTTAATCGCATTATAGAAGTCGCTTTGGAATATAAGTCACAACTCACAACATATTTCAGATGATTAAAAAAAAAGTGACTTATTCCAGAAAGTGTGGTAACTAAAAGAAGCAATACTTCTCATTTTTAATAACCTGACAGTTCAACTGTTTACAAAATAGTGTTGCTTTTCCAAGAAGAAGCTTTTATCTTTAAAGGTAGAGGTGTGCATTGACAAAACACTACATTTCTGGCTTTTTATGTCATGTTGTGTATCCCGTGAGAAATCCGAGGTAATAATCAAACACACTTTTCTAGAAAATCCTCTCTTCCAGGTAGCATTGTGAAGTCCCATTCATTTAGCGAATTGGTTTGTTTAACTTAATTTATTCACTTAATTTGTTTAGCATCAACTGCTCCCCTAGCCCATACATAATATAATATTTATAAATGTTAAAACACTGATGTTAATATATATTTGTTTTAGTTATATATTTATTATTTTTTGTTTTATTTAGTGCTGATTATGTGTTTGAGTTTGAGGCAGCCGTCCTAATCGAGATCCTAATTAAGATCGTCATGAAAATACAATCGGTTGTATAATTAAAAAGATGTTTCTCCTTAAATAGCTTCAATCTAGTTAGACACTTAGTAGCTGTTAGTAAATTGAAATGCTTTTTTAAAAGAGTTGCTTGACTGCAGCTTAACTACTTTGTAACTGCAGCTAACAAGCTTCTCATAATGCAAAGTAGTTTTCCGAAAGACGGCTCTTGGTATTTGTGGTATAAATAAGACGGGTGACAAATTAAAGGGAAATCCATCCTGCAGATCAATACAAAGTTGTTCCGAAAGATCACCTTCATTCTTTAAGTCTATGATGCTCCTCTGGTGGCCCAACGCCTTTCTAAGACACTTTTATGTTGTTGTTTTTTTGTCACTATTTCTTTTAGGATGTTAAGCTTCTTTTTAAACCTGTGTGTTTCTTGTCTTACCTCTTTAGAATGACAAGGGCCAGTGTCCGGCTGATGTTGTTCCAGAGCCTGTAGATATGCCTCTGGAAGTGGCTGATGCCGCAGTCCAGGTTAAAGAGCTGCGCACACTGCTGTGGGACGTCCTGCCCAGACCCGACAGTCCTCTCACTCTCCTTCTCCCTCTCCTGCCTGCCAGACCCCCAGGTCTCCTCTCGGACAAAGCTCGTGCCCAGCTTTCAAGTATGGGCCTTCACCTTGGAGACAAAGTTGTCATCGCTGGTCAAAAGGTACTACATAAGCTCTGCATTTCTTTGAGCATGTAATGAGCACAGCAGTGTTCCTATTTTATTTAGGAACATATTTTATTTATATTTATATGGCACATACAGTGGCCTCAAAAGCAAGTAATAAAAAATATACACACACTATTTTAACATTTACAGCGTGTGAGTGTGTGAGTGTTATTGTAACTTAAAGGGGTGGTATAATGCTCAAGATGTAAAATATGTCTCTGATGTCCCCAGAGTGTGTATGTGAAGTTTTAGCTCAAAATACCCCACAGACATTTGTGATGATGTTAAAGTTGTCACTTTTTGAGGGTGAGAAAAAACGCACCGTTTTGTGTCTGTTCCTTTAAATGCAAATGAGCTACTGCTCCTGGCACAGGGGGCGGAGCTTCAACAGCTTGCACTCACACAGACATGCTCTGAAAATTTCAAAAACTTTTAGCCTTTCATGTTCAAACCGGATTCAGACAAAGATGGAGAGACTCAAGAAGAAGTGACAACATGTAGACAACATTTCTGAATGGTTAGTTGATGAATTTACGTAGCTTATGTGTAGTTATCTTCTAGTCATTGATTAGCATATTCTGTCTTGATAATCTATAAATCATGTTCAGGGGGCGGGGTTTATGTAAATTCTAGGGTTGGTGATGTCACTAACCCGGGAGGAATGTTGTGTAGTCTCTACCAGCCGTTTGTTGTAGTCCTTAAAAAGTGATTTCTTTAAAAGCAAATATCTGCCTTTGCTTTGAACTTTGAGCGTCGTAACTTTGCAGATGTTGTTTATGCTCAAACAGCAACATTACACACTAACTAAAGTTAGAAAAGTGAAATCATAATCAACCACCCCTAAACTTGGGTACACTATTTGACAGTTTCATGTGCTTTTAGTTTATTAGTTCTAAATGCCCTTTCGTCTGCTGTGTTCAGACTCAAGTTTTGTTTGACTATATTCAGGAAATGTACTTTCTTGGAGCAGATCAAATAAAATAGGGTTTTCTTTTCTTTCTTTTATGTCAAGTATAAAACACATCTATGGGAAGTCCACATGTGTGTCCACAAAGTCCACGTGTGTGTGTGTGTGTGTGTGTGTGTGTGTGTGTGTGTGTGTGTGTGTGTATGTGTATGTTGGGACAAAATGTACATCTGTCTGCTTCAAAAATCAAGGAAATGTGTGTACTTGCTGGTCCTCACATAAAATATAAGGACAGGGGTTACGGATGCTAGTGTTTGAACATAACAGGTTTGCTGGGATTGATATTGATCGAAGCCGTTGAGAAATCAGATTTAATAGAAACAGGTGCACCCCCCCAACACACGTTCCGCAAAATGAGAGTTGTCAGAAAGAAATCACTTCATGCACCGCTCCTAGCAAAGAACTAAAATGTCAGTGAATGGTATCCTAAAGCTGCCACGCAATCAAATCTGTCCTACATGCCCATTGAGACATCATCAGTAATGAGCAGGGAATCAGCTGGGGCTCTCAAACACATTTGCAGTGGGCAAGGATAATGGCGGGAGTAAAGAGACCAGAGTGCATGCTCTGCTTTCTCCTTGCAGAAATATTTCCTTTACAATTTTATTTTTTTTGACCTGCTCTCGCATTCACATACCTACACACCAAATTATCCATTAATGAAATCCTCCACCACATTGGGACTGAAGTGAGCAGAGAGCTGGGAATCTACAGATTGGCTAATCAAAACCCCATTATCTTCAGGGATCCTTGGCGCCACTGGCTTTCTTTGATCCCCATTTTACTTTTAACATTATTTGTATCCAAGCTAATTTGCCTGTTTATGAATGTCGGCGCATAAGAAACCAAGGGCGACCTGTCGAACGAGCCTAAATATGCGCTGCTCTGTGCGATTGCACTTCTTTGTTTCTGGAATAAAGCAGTAATCACTTTTCATTGCCCTCCGGAGTACAGAGCAAGATAAAGAGAGCATGAAACGGGTTTATTGAACATGTATTATCACCTCGACAGCCCATGCGGCCAGAAAACTATTTCTCACACTGTCCCCGCAGAGCCTCCCCTCGGTTTGCCACTGTTTCTGCAGGATGCTCTCGTGGTGCCGTGATTAAATGCGTTGCGGATACGTGTAAATCTTAGTTTAATCTACCCTCTGCTTTGTTTTGTAAGGTCGGGACTCTGCGGTTTTGCGGTAGCACCGAGTTTGCTGGTGGTCTTTGGGCTGGGGTGGAGCTTCACCAACCAGTGGGCAAGAATGATGGATCAGTAGCTGGCATCCAGTACTTCACCTGCCCAAGTAAACATGGTAAGAGTTTAAATGTACATCGTTTTCTCTTATTATAGTTACTTGCAAAGAGCAATGTTAAATAATTAGCTAACTAGTAAGCATAATGCTAACATTACATTGCATCAGGCTAACCAGGTACAACACAATTAGGATGAGTCATGTCTGTTTCATGTTAATCCAAATTGTTGTCTTAACCAGCTAACCAGACTGTGACAAATGTGATACTGTGATTTTTGAACCCAGCTCGATAACTATTAAACATAATGTTTACTAACTAGCTAACCAGGTGAAACATGATAAAAGGTCAAGCAATAAATCATGTCTTTTTGAGTTTTTATCTAAACCAGCAATTGTGATAAGTGAGGAATGACGATATTTGAGCATAAATAGGTAGGGTAGGTTTACAAACTAGTTAACCAGAGGCAACACAATAGAGTGCTTGACAGAGTACTCTTCTGTGTTGATCTGAGTTTAAGAAGATGATAGTCGTGACCTGACACTATATAAGCATAACTAGGTAGTAACTAACTAGTGAGCAAACTTTACTAAACAGGCACAACAAAAGACTAAGGAATGAGTTGTCTCTTCCAATAACCAGCTACAACTTTGACAAGTGTGTTACAGTGATATGTCAGCATAACTTGCTAACTAGTGAGTGTCATGTTTACTAACTAGTTAACCAGTGGCAATGCAGTAGAGTGCCATGGGATCATGACTCTTCTGTGTTGATCTTAGTTTTTGTATTAACCAGCCACAAATATGATGTGATATGACCATATACAAACTTAAGTAGCTAACTAGTTAGCAACATTTTCACTAACTAGCTTACCAGGCACAACAAAATCATTACCAGGCACAACAAAATCACGCCATGTCTCTTCAATAACCAGCTACGACTTTGACAAGTGTGTTACAACAATATTTGAGCATAACAAGCTAGTAAGTCTATTTTACTAACTAGTTAACCGGAGGCAACACGATAGAGCGCCATTGAATCATGTGTTAACCAGCCACAACAGTTGATGATATATAAGCATAACTAGCTAACCAGTGAGTGTTATTTTACTAACCAGCTAACCAGGCACAGCAATGTCATGTCTCTTCCAAAACAAGTGGGTTACTACACTATTTGAGCATAACTAGTGAAGGGTAATGTTTACTAAGGAGGTAACCAGACAAAACTTTATAAAGCATCAATCTCTTTTAAATGTTAAGTTTAGTATTTGTCTTAACCAGCCATGATTGTGACCTGACGAAATAACTAGTTAACTAGTTATTAAACTAATAATATCGTGTGAGTGTAATTTTTACAATGTAAGTTTGTTAATTTATTAACCAGCTGGCTAACCTGGAGCAATTAAGCTGCCTCTTCCATGTAGAATATTTGTTCACATGCTTGATACAATCATATATTGTTATATACAATGATAGGTACTCTCAAAATGTTACAATGATCCTTAAATACTTGCATTGTGTTTTTTTATTTTTTATGTGCCACACGTTTGGACAAAAGTTTGCCACATGTTAGCCGTAATTACGATATCGACACACATTGCTGTTTTATGGAATCTTCACAGTATCACAATTTGCCCAAATTTGGATCATCATATCATGAGGCCATTGGTGATACCCGACCTTTTTTTATTTTTTATTTTTATATCAGTTGGCCATTTGTCATTGGCAGTTTTCATGTCTTTCAATTCTATCTCCGCTTACAATCCGGTTCTTGCTTTCTTATCTGTCCTCAGTTGCTAACAGAATGATTTCTCTCTGACCCTCTCCAGGAATCTTTGCCCCCCTCTCTAAACTCAGCAAACTCTCGGAACGACGAAAATACAGTCCCCGCCAGCCCTCCGCTCCTGCCCCCCACCCTAGACGAATCGACTTGGCGCGGGTCACGTCCAAGGTCAACACAGGTACATTTCTCACTGACCCGGTTGCTTAATGACCCTCTTTACAAATCCAATATCAGGAGGAACCCAGTGGCCACCACAGACTTGAAGCTAATTACCATCCCAGAGGACCTGCTTGATAAATAAACTTACACGAGTGTGAACAGCGATAGTGGTGATAAAGCTGTTGGTGTTACCGCTTTATTCTGTCCCCTTCGGGGTTGTAGAGACAATAAAAAGCCATGTGAGCTCTGAAGAAATGGAGCAATCATTGAGGGAGCTAACGTCACTTGTGTGCCATTACAGCGTTCACCCTTGGGGCCGTTTACACAGACGCGACACCCACCGATGTGTGAAGTGAATCACTCTAACATGCATAAACTCCCTTTTTTGTCACATATGCACATGAAAGAGGACAAATGACTCATTTAAACTCTTCTATTATCATCCATGACAGACAACCCTCAGAGGGGTTTTAAACAAGGGAAGTTGACATTTTGAAAATTGGACTTGTTCTGTAGTGAAATCCTACGCTTGCTCTAAAACTATTTTAGCATTAGCATTTTGCTAATTTCTTTATGGTAATTGTTTGTGCAGCTTTTGTGACCTTATATTACTTCAATAACTACATGGAATATTTAAACCTAAAACTAGGGGTGTGACAATTTCTGTAGGAGAAACGTGCAGATCATTGGATTATTCACTCAACCAATTTGTTCAAAAATATGTATTCATCCAGTTACCAAATACCACTACTGTATGTCGCTCAGAGACATGCAATGTTTGGAACTTTTTTGTTTTGGCAGAGCAAAAATAGACTAATCAACAATATTGCCTAAAATTACACAACATTAACTTCCTTTCAATTTAACTTTTTTTAAAAATCATATAATCGAATAAAAGTCATGCTTATTTTCAGAACAGCATCTCTTGCTGACATGATACTACTTAAATATCCATCATGAGTATTATTATTTTCATATAATCATAGGCTGGCGTACACTACAGGACCATATCATTTGTGAAAAAGCTAATTTAATCATGACCAGTTGTAGGACTTGTATCTCTAAGTCTAAAATCGTGATGTTGATGGAGGGGGACAAAGGATGCATTGCATTAACTACTGACAAACATATCTCCCACACACATCAGTTTTAGGTACAGTAAACATAACACACCTAAATATCCTGTAAGCTGCCGAGACTGCCGACACGTTTCTCATCATATACGTCTGCAGAGAGAGATGGTGTTCCCACACAGGCTTCCATTAGTGCGCTAATGCTGATGAACAGCAGGTCCTCTCATCACCTCTGTTACACTAGACACACGCCTGTGTGTGTCCTGCTGTGTGTAGGGTGGTCTTTACTTGTTGATCTGTTCTCCTAGACAAGCATTTCCGCTGTGTCTTCCTCCAGGGCTCAGGTATTGTCCACTCAGACAGCTAAATGCAGACATATGGATCTCAATAGCTTTGTGTGGAAAAACACTTTTATGAAAAGCCCTTAAGGCATTGTGATACGAAAAATGCTTTTCTGCTTTCTCTCATACTTTTTTATTTATTTTATTTGTTTGTTTCTCCTTCCCTTTTTGTTTTTATTACCTGTCTGTGCTTTTAGAGGTTCGTGAGGATTTATCTGCAAAGTTTGTTAATTCTCATAAAAATAGAACAATTCAAAATCAAAGCAATGTCCTAATAATTAATATTATTGTTATTATTAAAATTATAATGTTGTCTTTAGTTAGTCAGTCAATCAGCAGTGCTATTTTAGTATCATTGAGATTACAGCTTTACAGCTATTACTATCATTACAGCTTTTTTTTACTATTTTGAATTAGTTTTAATTTTATTGTTTTTTTTTGTTTTAATTTTAAAGTTTTAATAATTCTATTACTGTACTGTTTTGTCATTTTTATTACATTTTAGTATTTTTTATTATTATTTATCTAATACAATGACAAAATATACAGTAATCAAATTATTAAAACTTTAACTAGCAAGTGACAAAATAGTTTTATTGTTTAGTTTTAGTTAACTATAGTAGTCAGTTAATTATTAGTTTTATTTATTGCTTGTATTATTATTATTTTTGAAGGGAGAGAACCCAGACAATTTCTTTCTCACATTTCATTCTATTCACTCCAAAACAGGCACTATTTGTACATGTTTGTGAATAATTAAAACCACTCTTTGTAATTAATTCATGAACTTAATTTCTGGCATAGAGTTGTAAGACCTGAAAGTATTATCAACTCTTTTCAAAGAGGCACAATCATATTTTATAAGCAGCCTTGTTATGCCCACCCACTGTTTTTTTTTTTTCTTTTCTTTTTTCTTAAACCTCTTGGTCATGTTCCTCTCTATCTCTGCACCTTTTTTTACATTCTTGATTTTCATTTTGGTTTGAGGACTCAGTGTTGAGTCACGCTGTCTGCATTAAGACTAATACGCACATCCAAGGAAGGAGAACGAAGCCAAAGCTTTCTAGGGCTCTTGTGAGTCACTTGAAGGTCGACTTCAACTATGACGCACATTCAAACTCACGATTACCGAAAAGCCTCCGCGTGCAGCCGTGCACCTCCAACGCGCTCACAATAACCATATCCAAGCAACACATTGTGTTTATAATGACACTTTAATGATGTCACTGTCCTCGCAGCCACCGCGGAAGACACAACGGCTCCATGTTGTCCTCTAATTAGTGCCGTTTCAAGGTGTTTTTTTCTTTCTTTTTTATTCCCAAGGTGATTTGAATAGTGTACCTTGGTGTATTTCTGTGTTCCCTGTTGATTGATTGTCCAATGAAGCCAAGCTTAATGAGCAGTCCTCACATCGGTCTGAACAAACTGGCTGTAATTTGTCATGAAAAGGAACGGGGAATAGAAGCGGTGTGTTTGTCCCTGCTTTAACCCTTTATATTTTATCTGGTTGTACAACTGAAGTGAACTTTTGATATTTGGCGAATAATCGTTTATAGGTGTCAGAGATGTGCTAAAAAAACATTCAGAAAACGTATTACATTGTTAATATACTGTATGCACATGGAAATATTTTGGTTGAAAACGTGATTTGAAAGAAAAAAAAATAGGTTCACCTAAAAATTTAATCAGTCCAATGTATTTTATTTTTTAAAATAGAAATAAAAATAGAAACCTAGTTCACATTGAAGTCTCTAAAAGTTGCAAACTGAGAGAACTTTTTTTTTTATGTTTGATTGAAATGATGTTTTGTTGATTTCAGGATGATAAAAGGCTATTTCTTTGAGAAATGTGATCCATAAAGACAGATGATAAGTCTAGCGCGGGTTTAATGGTTTTGCTTTAGGGCGGGCCATAAATGTTTCGGGTGAGCTGCATAAGAATGACTTTCATAAGATGTGCCATGAATGTTTTACTCTCATTTTTTAGCATCTTTAAAACACTCGTACTACATTTAAATGGACTGAACCAGATTTCATGGACTCTTTTAGAATTAATTTGCATTTTGCTATACTGTTTATTTTGTTCAGCACATCACAATGCACAATTTATGCAAGCTTTATGTTTTAATGGTGCCGAAATTGCTTGTCCTCAAGATTCAGCTTGTCAAAGTTAATTAGGACTTTACAAAGGGAAAATCTATTTTATTGACATATGCAGCATATGTATTGTTTAGAATAAATATGTTCTAAATGTATTCCTGTGAGTCTGAGAACGTATGGGGAACTAAAAGTGTTTGACTGTCTGCATGAATAATGTTCCCAAACAAATCTCAGTCAAACTTTATTCTTTTCATATCCACCTGTAGTGTCTCATTTTTCTCAGATGAGCTGATTTTAAATCAGTTTGTTTAAGCAGCCAAAACATAGATTAATAAATAAGGATAAGGTTTTATTTTTTATTTTTTTTTATTTTATTGTTTAAATATTAATTGGTGGAAGAATTGTTAATTCTGATTATTATTATTATTATGTGAAACAGGTAGTTCTGGTAATTCATTAAACATTTATATGGCTTTTATCATATTGCTTTTAAAAAAAAAAAATTAATTAAATTTAATTAAAAAAAATATTATATTAATAATAATTATATTTTTTATATAATCCACTTTGTATAAGAACACTCTGTGACCGTGGTAAAGTCACTGTAAAACACAATATCTTTACTTGAATATCTTACCTGTAGATCGCCAGCAAGACCTCTAGTGTAGCCAAGTACAGATTCATAATGATCTACAGTGTTTGCTCTGCTTTAGTACTAGCTGTCTGTTTATGCAATATTATTCCAGTGCTAATATTGAACTGTTTAGTCTTAATAATGTTTGTAAAGGTCAGGGATGACACCATCTTGGTTGTTTTGGTGTTCTCATTGTGCATATATTAGCATTTTAAGGGGTCCTTGGGGAGTGTGTGTCGTAACACTCCAGTGGATGTGACTTCTTTGAGCGGGCCTTGTGTACGGAACTAATGATTCTGATGCTTTTGTTTTTGTGGTGTCGAACATGATGTACATTCCCTCTTGTACATGTTTAATACGATTCGGAACGACTGTGGCCTCAAAACTCAAAAAAAAGTATTTGTATATACTTACTCAAAATGTAATTGCACAAGCTAAGACTATATCAAGTAGCATCTGCAAAGAGACATATTTCTCAAAGCTAACTGACTCTATCTATAGGTGAAGTTCATGACATTAAAGGTGCAGTAAGTGATTTCTGAGAAACACTGTTAATATTTGAAATCAACTCAAACAAACACACCCCTCCCTTCATTGCTCCACCCTTAAAATGCACAAACACACAATGCAAGAGTGAATGTCTCTTTATCATTGCTGAAACCAAGCAAAATAATGCTTTATGCAAAATAAAGTGAAGATGACAAATGAACAAGGAAGAACAAAACATGAACATACAGTTTACAAGCGTATATACTGTACAAGCAAGAGTTAGTTATTAGTCGCCAGCAGCACAGCAGCTCCAGACAAACAATGACACATTAATAACTGTGCTGTTACTAGAGCTAACATTACAACAACAGCAAATCTTGGTTCTGTGAAACAGCAAAACCAATGGATCAGAAACAACTCAACCTCACATCCGTTTTCAGCTCTTCCCGCTTAGGTTTCTCCAGTGCTAGAAAGCTTTTCTATTATTAACGCGGTTCCTAAAGCTCTTGCCTGTTCATAACCCTTCTTTTTCCAGTGATATTCCTCTGAGCTTTTCTCCTTTGTAATGTCTCTCAGCCATCTCTCTTTCTACAGTCTTTCTTCAAATCTCACTCTCCTCCCCCATTATGAGTGGACACGCCCCCCACTGCTGATTGGC
>NC_138741.1:5395989-5648489 GCF_965113295.1 Leuciscus leuciscus
GCCACATCAGCAGCTACCTTTGAATTATTATTATTATTATTATTATTATTTTTATATCTGTAGACCAACGAGGTGATGATTTTGCCAAAAATGCTGACTGAACGTAGTGTTATTATGGCCACTCTTCCTATAATGTTAGAAATAGAATATTATTTTGTTATTTTTCATGGAACGTTTGAAGTTTTGTCATTCAGCCAAAATAAATAGTTTGAAATTCCCCCAGTCAACTGGGAAGCAATTTGTTTAGCAGCATTCTCATAACATGTCACTTGACCTTTAGATGTTGGCAGGCCTCAATTTCTGCGTCAGATACTTGCCTGTTCAGTTTTTAAATTCATTTTTCTGCGAAAAAAAAAAAAAAGGGGCTTTACTCACCTGCTAATTATTTAGTATGATAATCACTGGTTAGTTATTTAATTGGTTTGACCATTTAAAATGGCATTAATAAAGCTTAGTTGGATTAAATCTAGAGTTAATTCATGTGATGCTTCTCCTGCAAATATGAATGGCAGCTTAATGAACTTTTAACATTTGTCTCATCAGGGGACATTCATATTGACAACAATATGCAGTGTCAAAGGGGCCAAAATTCTGTTAATTTCAGTGAGAGCTTACAATATTGGTGACACGAGTAACAGCGTGGGTGTGTTAAAGTTTAACTTAATGTAAATTAAGGGTGGAACGGATCACAGTTGATCTGTACGGATTAGGCCCCATGGTTCGGCACGCATGTGATTCGCGGATTAACTGCTTAATTTAGCCATCATAGAGTGAAAGTTTATAATTTGGACGTGTTTCGTCTTGCCAATTTACACATTCAAGCAATTTTAAACAGAAGAAGAGGTGAAAATCGGGACTTGCGCAGAGAGAGAGAGAGAGAGAGAGAGAGTCTGGAAGGAGACAACAACACAAAGCTGATTGTGAACCTCGATCATAATGGGACAGTCATGGTCCAGGGACCAGAAACCAGCCTTTAATGAATTCCAGAGGAACTTCAAAAACCTTAAATTGGAGGTTCAGAAGATTAAGAAAGATCCTGAAGTGAAGAGAAGCACAGAGGAGGGACTCTGCAACACAACGGACAACAACACTGACCCCAGCTCAAGAACTCCTCTGACAGACAGACACATCAGCACTTCTGCATCTCCCAAGATATAGGCCTGGAGAGACAACATCGCTGAGCACCTCCACTCCTGAACGCATCTCAACATCAGCTCAACATCAGCAGTGTGCCAGCACACAATCACTGAGCTCCTTCACTCCTGCAACCCCACAATCTCATCAAGCCCCTCAGAGCCTCAAGAGGAAAGTCAGCAGCAGCATCACACCACACCATCCAGCAACTACAACAACACCATCCACGAGCAGCGGCAGAGAACAGACGAGTAAAGACAACATCTGTGTGTGGAGACGGGCCGACACAAGCAGAGCTGGAGAGCCAGAGAGCGCAGTATGTGTCTTCCTGCCATCATACGAGGGACAAGGGCTGAACCCTCTTTTCCCTTTAAACTACTCTCTGTGCTTATATTTTATTTGTATCTATTTTTATTGAGATACATAGATATGTTTATGTGTAATATGGAAATGTTTTCTTCCCCCCTTTTATTTATCTATATGTTTGTATGTCTATTGCAGAGAGAGAGAGACAGAGAGAGGGAGACGGGGAGAGGGAGACCGAGAGAGACAGAGACAGAAAGAAAGAGAGAGAGAGAGACAGAGACAGAAAGAAAGAGAGAGAGAGACCGAGACAGAGAGAGAGAGAGAGAGAAAGAGAGAGAGAGAGAGAGAGACACAAGTCAAACACCGAATTAATTCCTCTTTTGCATTTCATAAACACAAAATTATGTCTAAATGCCCGTCTCGGCAAGCATTCTCTTGCAAGTGAACAGTTCGAAAAATACCGGATGATTGTCAGTTTTTCCGGTCCGTGCAGTCGTTCTTAAAGTGACAGCACACACCTAATATTCCTACTGTTGTCTTTGTCATTAATATTAATAAAACAACAAAATACAGCTTTAGCAAAGATAAAACTATATATTTAATTTCTACTGTGAACAAATAGTGTTATTTTACATTTAGGCTTTTAAATAATGTGTGAACTTTATCAGTCAGTCATTCAGTCATACCAGTAGGAGTGGAGCACACGTGATCTGCCTCACATTAGATACTGTTTTCTAGGCAAGAAGAAGGAAAAATGAATGGTATCTGGGAGCAATTTTCTTGTTCTATATAATTTGATTCTGTGTGATGCATGACAAAAAAGATTTCCATGATATCATGCAGAAATTTTCCACACATCAAACTCAAAATCAGACTCACTTTGAATGCATTTTACTGCAATTTCTGTGCACTTTCACCTCCAGAATCAGTGTCTCCTCCACAGTTCTGAGAGACTAGAGTATGCAACTGTACTGCACCTTGATTGAAAAAGGAAATCCTAATCACCAGGCACATCCTAAACTAGGTGGCGTAACAATGTGGGTTAGTAATAAGCTTATAATATGAGTTTGGGTTAGAATCAAAATGTCCCTCTGAAATCTTGCTATGTGCCTTCAAACCAAATGGTCTTAAAGCCCCCATGAAAGCAACATTTAAGTTTTTTAGTATGAATATGTTAGCCTTACTGTTATCTATAAGCTAGTGTGCTCCAAAACAATGATAAAATTCACATTTAGAAGAAATAAGCATTCAGAACTTACAGTCTCTCACTTCCATCAAAATGGATCAACGATTTTGATGAAATTTTTTTCTGTCCAATCAAATGCTCTCTAGAATCTGAAGCCCCGCCCCCTACATTATAAATAAACGCTGAAGCTGCGGCTGAAATCAGTTACTTGTTCACACATTTACTATTTTCTACATGGTGAATGGCACAGTGCACTATATAGGGGATAGGGAACGATTCATACAGTGTAAATATGCTTTCGATAGGGGCGAATGAAGTCTGGTTTTACGTTAGTGTCACATAAACCGCCACAGAGAACACACAGTCTGCTCCGGTCCAGAGACACGAGAGCACAGAGTGAATCATATGTGCGAGTCGGTGCAGACCAGAAAATGTATCGGACCCATTTCAATTCTACACCGAATGCTATATTTTAAAGCGATATGGCCATTAGAGACAGTACTGACGAGTTCAGGAGGTAATGCCGGTGTCATGTGAATGCATTGACCAACAGAAAGCTGATTGGTTTGAAAGTGACTTCTGTGTGAGCTGTGCTTCATGTATCGCAACACAATTTATAATAGACAGTGACACTTTTTTGCCTGCACAGTTTTGCTAACGTGACCATACCTACAGAATATGCATTTTTCGTTCCAGTATTTATTTTATTTTATTAATTTTTTTGCTGTTTGGAATGAACAATTTTCTTTTTTTCTATATCCATCCAAACAAAGTCCAAGCATAACAAAACTTGGTATAGACATCAGGATATGCTTAGGCTGCATGTACAATTTTGTCAAATTCTGTTCGTAGAGACCCAGTAAAAGTGTCATACATTTACAACTTTAATGATCAGTGAAGTCAAATTTGTCATGCATTTTCTTGTTTCCCCCAAAAGTGTGTGCCTGTAATCCATCTTTAAATTATAGCAGTTATGGTAATCTTCTTCATTTTTTAAATCTGCTTTGTTACAGTTCCACTCTGTCCTTTCTCACCTCTGCACAGGTCTTCTTTCACTCAGTTGTTCCACCTCCTCTTCTTCTTTGGACTCCAGACAAGCTTCCAGACGTCCACCAAGACCACCACCACGACAAAGACCACCTCTGCGCCCATGGCAGGAACGGACTCCTCCGAGCACCGTATCTACTCCTCCGCCCTCCCGTTCCCTCACCGCCACCCCACACTCTGGTACATTCCTTTTGACAATCTACAATAATTAGCCTTGAATATGTATTTGTAAATAGCAATGTGCACCATCATTATCACAAAGTCAATCCTAATGAGGGATCAGGTTCCAAACACAGTCTTGCATCACCCTCAAGGGCAAAGACTAAACCCACAGCAAATAAATGAACATACGTGAGTTGTTTATCAAAATAATTAAAATATAAATACTTATTTATGCATGATCCATTTGCAGAGTCTTTGCAGTGTACATTATTTGCATCGTGTAAAGATATCAATGAACTAGCCATGAGAAGGTTTTTTTAATGTAAGTAACTGTAACCTTTCTGTAACTTTTTCTAAGTAACCTTTCTAAGTATCTGATCACATGACACATAAATATTATGATACATGTTAACGATTGATGCAACTTACCCTACTCTCTACTAGGTTTTGAATGTAAAATGTGTGATGTTTTTAGATGGATATTAAAGGGATAGTTCACCCAAATATGAAAATTAGCCCATGATTGACCCTGAAGCCATCCTAGGTGTATATGAAATTCTTCTTTCAGACGAATACAATCAGAGTTATAAAAAATTAAAAAATTCCTGGTTCTTCCAAGCTTTATAATGGGAGTCAATGGGTATATTTTTTTGGAAGTCCATCAAAGCGCATCCATCCATGATAAAAGTGCTCCACACAGCTCTGGCGGGTTAATAAAGGCCTTCTGAAGTGAAGCGATGCATTCATGTGAGAATAATATCCATATTTAAAACTGTATTAACTAAAATAACTAGCTTCTGGCAGTCGACTTAAGCCAAAAGAGAACACACTTTTGGGTGAACTATCCCTTTATTAGTGCATCTAGAAATTATGAGATATTTTGAAATATTAAAACTTTCTTTTCTTTCTTTTTTTCATCAGGAATTGCTCGCAGCAGAACCCCTTCAGCCAGCAGCACAGCATATGAGAGCTCAGATGTGCATTTAGGGGAGCGTGTATTGGTGGTGGGACAAAGGACAGGGATTGTGCGGTTTTTCGGGAAGACCAGTTTCGCTCCAGGTATGACACAATCACCTTTCTAACAATCTCCTGCAGTGTACGATAGCTCAGGAAAGTGCTATGGGTCGGGGGTTAATTGCACATTTAGAGCTAGTCAATGGCTACTCCTTTGTCAATGTACTTGGATCCCTCTCCTTTATGTAACCTCTGGATGAATTAAAGCCATATTTCATATTTCTAATATCACACAATAGATAAAGAAACATTTTATAAATGAGTAAAAGGCCATCCACTCAAACGCGTCGCACACTTTACCTGTCTTTCTGCTGGGACTTTATGTCTGCTACTCTGCTAGGTTTTTAAGTTGAATACAGCAGTTTTTTAAATGTATACCATATAAAGGTTATCCGCCTAATGGAACTGGTACTCTCAGGTGAGCTCAGCAGTTCTTCAGCACTGTGAAGTTAGTCACTGTATTTACTGCAGTACATCAGATATTTTGCAGAATTTCAAAGACACTCGTTGTGTTCCAAGAACCTTCAGCTACATCCTTTTAGAGCTCAGATTATACAAATGAAAACTCGAGGCATGCCAAATAAAAGAAATGATTAGATTGTAGCATTTATATTGTAAGTAGCATGTTAAAATGAAAAAAGAAAAGAAACATGTACTTACTTTAGTAATAACAGTAAATACTGCATAATTACAAGCAACTAACCCTAATCTTAACCCTAACCCTATAGTAAAAACATGATGATAAATATTACAATGCATAATTACACTGTAACAAGTGCACCCTTAAAATAAAGTGTAACCCCTTTATTATTAAAGTCAGGAGTGAAGGACTGAATGGAGAACAGATTTATACAGATTGGTGAACTGAGAACAACATTTATTGCATATTGTCCATGATTGTGAATGCTGACTCAGCTGATTTTGAACCTAATAAAATCAAGATTCAGGTTCAGCGAGCACTGTGGATTATGAACAGTTGAGACACATGGGTTTAATACTTTGAAACAGGGAGAACAACTCAATACTGTTTTATCATCAATTTGTATTTTGTTGAATAAGCCAATGTGCCATGAGCTGGCGTACCGCTGTATTAAGGCTTGTTTTTGTTTTTTTATATGTATATATTTGAATATTTGTTCATTAAATAAATTTTATTTGACATAATGTGATTGAATATTTATGCCTGAATGCTACTGGTTCATGGTTTGGAAAACAGGAGTAGCTAAACTATTCCCATAAAAAGCCTTAAAACGCTTACTCTAGTCTGCTAATTAATGACCCCTGAGTGCTGTTGAACTCAGCTTTTTCTGGAGAGCACTTTCATGTTGCAGGAAGCACAGTAATTTCATCAAAATCAATTGGAAAAGCTAAAAACAGATTTGGAGAGAATTATGTGATAGCTTACTAGAACACATATTATATTGGCCAGTGCTCAATTATATGCACAGCAGGGACAAAATATAATAAAATACATTATGCAGTCCTGGTCAGAATTCTTAGCACCCTTGGTAAATGGGAACAAAGAAGCCTGTGAAAATAAATATGCATTGTTAATCATTTTGATCCTTAAATTAAAAAAAAAAAAAATCTAACCAATCGTTGAAGTAAACAAATTGAAAATGGGGGGAAAATCTCTTTGTGAAATGTGTTTTTCTCCAAAACACATTGGCCACAATTAATGGCA
The DNA here is from genome assembly GCF_965113295.1 of Leuciscus leuciscus. Classification (NCBI taxonomy): domain Eukaryota; kingdom Metazoa; phylum Chordata; class Actinopteri; order Cypriniformes; family Leuciscidae; genus Leuciscus; species Leuciscus leuciscus. The sequence continues at coordinate 5,402,523 of NC_138741.1, forward strand.
CTCATTTATTCAATTCTATTTGCAACCTCCTTTTGCCAAGAGAACAGCTCTGAGTCTTCTCCTATAATGCCTGATGAGTTTGGAGAACGCATGACAAGAGATCAGAGACCATTCGTCCATACAGAATCTCTCCAGATCCTTCATATTCCCAGATCAATGTTGGCACTCCTCCTCTTCAGTTCAGCCCACTCATTTTCTATAGGGTTCAGGTCAGGAGTCTGGGATGGTCTTGGCAGAAGCTTCATGTTGTGCTCAGTGACCCATTTTTGCATTGAATTTGATGTTTGTTTTAGATCATTGTCCTGATGGAAGATCCAGCTGATTTCCATTTTAATATTTCTAGCAAGAGCGTACAGGTTTTGAGTTTTTATCTGTTGGTATTTGATAGAATCCATGATACCATGTATCTGAACAAGAAGTCCAGGACCTCTGGTAGAAAAATAGGCCCACAACATTAAAGATCTAGCAGTATATTTAACCATGGACATGGGGTACCTTTTTATCCATGTTTGCATCAAACCCATTTGTTGGGTTTGCTGCCAAAAATCAATTTTTTTTAGTTTCATCTGAGCATAGACGCCGGTCCCATTTGAAGTTCCAATGGTGTCTGACAACTGAATATGCTGGAGTTTGTTTTTGGATGAGGGAAGGGATTTTTTTCTCGAAACCCTCCCAAACAACATGTGGTGATGGAGGTGCTGTTTGATACGTTTTTTTAAAGCTTTCTGAATCCAAGACTACAACAATTTCTGCAATTCTCCAGCTGTGATCCTTGGAGAGTCTTTGGACACTCAAACTCTCCTCCTCAATGTGCATAAAGACAATATAGACACATTATCGTCCAGGCAGATTTGTAACATCTTTAGTTGATTGGAACTTCTTAATTATTGCCCTGATGGTGGAAATGGGAATTTTCGTTAATTTTAACTATTTTCTTCCAGCCACTTTCTATTTTGTGAAGCTATATATATATATATATATATATATATTAGTGGTGGGCCGTTATCGGCGTTAACGTGCTGCGTTAACGCGAGACTCTTATCGCGCGATAAAAAAAATATCGCCGTTAATCTATTCTCCAAGTTGGGTTGGGAGATGGTTCTATACTACACAAGCTATGATGACGCAATCTACCCGCGGCCGCGAGGTAAACCCGGCTGCAACGCATATTCGTCGTCATCTTAAGTAAACACGGCTGAAAGTGAAAGCTGGTGAAAAAGATTGGTGCAACATCCATTATTTGGACTTGGTTCGGGTTTAAGCCGTCAGACGAGCAGCAGCAAACTATATACAGAGTGTGTGGGGAAACAGTTCGGTAAGTTAACACACGACTAATCCGTTCGACCACCTCAAATTCAAAACGAAACATGATATCACTGAATACCAGCGCGCGCGTATTATTCCCATTCCAATATATCTTAGTGGTGTAGCACATAATCTCGATTTTAAGAATCGTTGTTGTGTTTCTTTTTAACTGAAAATACATCAGTTAGACAATATTCTAATTTTAAATTTGGGGTTTCATAAGCTCCAAGCCATAATAAACATTAGACCTACTTAAGTCTCTGCAGCTAGTGTACTTAAATTTTATTTATCTGCAAAATTATGTTGTATACTTACAGTTTTGCACAATATATGTTCTCAAAACTACATACACCCTTTAAAAAAAAATACATTTAGCAGTTGTTTAGCATGGGTCTGTGTAATCTGTTCTGAAATGGTTTTATTATAATATACTGTATATCGTTATCGCAAGAGGCTGCAATGTATATCACAATATAGATTTTAGGCCATATCGCCCATCCCTAATTGATAGCCTATAGTAGTTGATAATAACATAGGCCTACCTAATGTTGCCTATGGACGGTAACAGTACAGTAGTAACCTTTTACAGTCTATGAGTAGAACAGCTTTCTCAAGCAGTTTGTGATGCATTTTGGAAACAGGAGATGAGCCCCTGGTCTAATGCGCCACCTGGCTTGAGAAACCCGTTCTCAAAGACTTACTTTTATAGTCATTATTTGGGTAGCACACATATTTTGAATGCCTTCGGCAGAATTCAAATGAGCCATTTTAATCTAGATTAATCTAGATTAATTTCTAAATTAATCTAGATTAATCTAGATTAAAAAAATTAATCTATGCCCACCTCTAATATATATATATATATATATATATACATATGGTATGTAATGAATGGATTAATGGTTATTTGGTTGTGATGGATGATTAAGGGATTTTGGCCTTGTTTCCTCATATTTATACTCCTGTGAAACAAGAAGTCATTGCTGGACAATTTCATGTTCCTAGTCACCCTGGTGTGATCAAAAATGTTAATATGAATGGGAATATACTTCAGAGATATTTTACTCTTAAGAATCTCTAGGGGTGCCAATATTTGTGGCCAACGTGCATTAGAGAAAGAAGCTTTCAGTTGTTTTACTTTAATGAAAAGTGAGATTTATTTTTATTAAAGATCAAAAGAATACACAATGCAGATTTATTTTCACAGCCTTCTCTGATCATATTTATCAAGGGTCCCCATAATTCTGACCATGACTGTACACATTTAAATAAAACTAATGTCTTTATATATGGTCAGAGACCTGCATGTGTCATTATATTAGTTACAATTTACACCAACATCAAGCTGAAATTGAGTCACAAGGTTTTTGACCAGTGAATTTGAGATTTTTAGACATGTCTTTGAGGCAGTAAGTCCATCGCATTACGTTTTCATCAACTCACAGGTTATAAAGTGTATTGTAGCTGTGTGGGCATTAAGCTTTTTCCCATGTTCCCATGCAAAATCCCATGTTACAAAAAATTAAGTGATATTCTGTTTAAGACCGTAGTGTTTCTTGAGTGAATAAGTTACGAGGTTTGACTGACATATTGAGGATCCAATGGAGTTATGAGGTTTAGTCACAAGCTCTTTTTAATACTTTTCATTAGTTAGACATTTGCAAAACCCACAGATAGATGTAAAGAGTGACCAATATTAATGATTTCTGAAGGAAAAAAATGTATATATAAAAAAAAAATACCAGGTCTCCGCCTGACAGCTACGCTACGATTCACTTATTTTACCCAAGAGAACAAAAAATCTATGTGTTTTTGTGGGGACCATATAAAAAAAAAAAAAAAAAATTGGACAGACGAGGAGGCTATGTAAGACTTGGAAGTGCCCAGTATTGAACTGAAAACTAATGTCTTATTACCAAATTATATTAACGCAAATCAATTATATTTCAGACAGAATGAGAGCTATTGCTCCATGAGCACTTCCAACCCCTGCTAAGGTTGACCATTGTTACACTTCTATAATGAAACACGTGCAGCATGAAGCTTGACATCTTTTTCAACCGAACACGTCAGGAGTCGATTGTTGCTCATGAAGGCTTTGGACTTGGAAATTTAAGCAGCTGACTTAAATTTTGCTGCTGGAAAAGAACCACTTCAACAAGACAGTAACGACTTTCTATTCATGTTTTTTTTGTTTTTGTTTTTTAGAACATGGATCTTATCCGTGCCATTTTATTGATAGGGTACCTTAAGGTGAAATCCATCTTCCTCTCAATGTGCCCTTTTCATCTGCTATTCACACATTTATAGAATACAACTCACCCTGTGCTTTGTGCTTTGTTTACTAAAAAGCAACTGTTGGTCCTTGCATTACAAAGCATCACAAAGCTTTTGGAAGGAATAGCTGGATTTACTCAAATCGCAGGATTTGGTATTCGTTTGTTTAGACTCGAGCTGTACTGAGAGATGACAGATTGGAGATTGTTTACCAAAGCTCAGGTCGGCAAGAGAATCGCTACATTTCTCAAAACGTGTGTGCTTATACACGGTGTGTGTGTGTGTGTGTCCCTGACAGGATTTTGGTTGGGGATTGAGTTGGACAAGCCGAGCGGAAAGAATGACGGATCAGTTGGAGGAGTGCGATACTTCAGCTGTCCTCCTAAACACGGAGTCTTCGCCCCACCCTCACGAGTTCAGAGGCAAGTGCACCGTGGAGAATTTGCAGCCATAACCGCATCTTAACTGAGTCTTATTTCTGGTATCTTGCTGACTTTTAGCGTGATTATTTCTAGCCGACTGTGTCTTTGATTGTTGAACTGAGATTTCGACCTTTCTGTACAGAAGCATTAATAAGATTGTGCATCGACATTTGTAAGTCATTTCTGCATGAGGGACGTAACGGTCCCCACAGAAAATAACCGTCCTGCCCTTGTCCTCAAAAGACATTTACCAGCCACTCTGGTATCACAGATAAACCTGATGGGTATTGTTGGCGTACTTTTTGGCAGTTAGACTTCTGGCACAATAACATTTGGGAAAAATTCAATAGTATTTAAAAGAGGAGTCAGAAGCCTTAGCAATTGCATAGAAATGCCCTGGAAGCCACCCAACAGTGGCAAGTTTGGTCACATTTCTTCAGAAAGTGTAGTTTATATTTGACTTTTACTTATTTTACTTTAATTTGACAGGAACGGAATTACTTCCTTTCTACTTTCTTTTAATTAAATATCCAGCCATTTATTTTTTCCTTGTATTCGATTTACTTTTCTCCAGTCAGTCTTCCATTATGACTTTAATCCTTCCCATCGACAGCGGTCTGCCCTCCATTTGTCCCTCTGTACCTTTTACTGCTTTTATTCCCCTGCTGGTTATTCAACAAATGATCAATGTTCGTATCTTCTCCATCTGTCATGAATCATATATTCTTAATTCAGAACCATTCACCTATGCCATATTCCGCTCTTTCTTTCCCATTGTATTTTTGTAAAGGGTCTGAGCGACTGATAAGCACATTGTTCTAAAAGCTTTCTTTCATTGTGTCTTCTTAATTAACCCTCGGGGCAGCCTCAGACACGCCGGCAGAGCGATCCCAACCGCTTCCTTTCATTTTGTCAGAGGCTCTTCAAATTGAAATAGCCACTATTTATTTCTTAATTCATTTTCCTCGTCTTAAAAGGATTCTCCACCCAAAAATGAAAATTCTCCCTTTCATTTACTCAACATAACGCCCTGCCAGATGACTTTTTTACTTCTGTGGAACACAAAGAAAGATTTTTTTAGAAAAATAATTCATCTCTGCGAGTCCATATAATGCAAGTGAATGGAAACCTCAAAGTTGAGTTCAAAAACCACACAAAATGAACACGACAGCAACCCACATGACCCCCATCATTGTCTTCTGAAGCGAAACAATCGGTTTGCTTGTGAGAAAAATAAATACTAATGAAATGAACATTCTTAGAGCTTCCGAAACAAATTTTAGGGGTGCGGACTACTGGGAAAGTGAACCCGAGGTTACCCCGTGAGTCAGTCCTAGAGCTCCTCCTGTCCGATTTTAGGGGAAAATCGGGTCTGTTGGAGACGTCCAGTAGATTACTTAGGCACGCTGAAAGAAACAGTGAAATCACCATGGGAAAATCTCAGAGTAAAACTGAGAAAATATGATATACCGGTGTTTTGCCGGATGAGAAGTTTATCTATGTATCATATTTTTAATTCCTTTTGTAACTGCATCATCTTTATATATCTTTTAATTCCTTTCATAACTGTTTTAATTTTCCCAAAACTCGCCTTGCCTTGCCTAATATTTGAAACTTTTGAAAATTATAACCTATGAAACAAAACGTATAAACTTGAAACTTTATACTATAAACCATTACTTCCGGCCTATTTAACATACGCACATTCATGAGTTTGCGCTTGACGAAAATGTCTCAGTCAACAAGTGACGTGTTTTAATGTGGGTTTTTTGAACAGTGGAGTTGCCTGAGCCTGCTTGAATGCGGTAGAGAAAATGGCAGTGTGGAGAGATGTGTTGATGTGTGTGTGTGTGTGTGTGTGTGTGTGTGTGTGTGTGTGTGTGTGTGTGTGTGTGTGTGTGTGTGTGTGTGTGTGTGTGTGTGTGTGTGTGTGTGTGTGTGTGTGTGTGTGTGTGTGTGTGTGTGTGTGTGTGTGTGTGTGTGTGTGTGTGAGTGCTGGTAAAAGTGTAGGAGAGATGGCTTGTAGGTGTGAGGGCATGGGATCTAGAGGGCAGGTGGTAGGGTGACTGGAGAGGAGAAGTTCAGATACTTCAGCCTCAGCGAGGGGACAGAAGGTGGAGAGAAGATTGCTGGAGTTTTGTCAGTGAAGAATTGAGCAAAATCATCAGCAGTTAAAGAGGAGGTGGGTGGTGGTGGAGGGGGGCAGAGGAGAGAGTTGAATATTTTGAAAAGTGTGCGTGTGTTTGAAGCGTGTTGTGGAAATATGAAAATTTAGCAGCATGAACTTCAACAGAAAATGATGAGAGCAGAGACTGATACATACTCAGGTTAGATGGGTCTTCTGATTTGCGGCATTCTGAGTTTGGTCCGGTGTTCATGAAGAACATCAGATAACCAGGGGTTAGAGGGAGTAGCACGTGCTGGCCTGGAGGAGAGAGGACAGATATTGTCTAGGAAAGATGTTAAAGTGGAACATAAAGTGTCCGTCGTGGTGTTCACATCCAGAGATGAGAATCGTGTGGGTGAGGGAAGAGAGGATGACACAACAGAGGAAAGAAGGGAAGGAGAATGTGAGCGCAGGTTTCGTCTGAAAGTAACTGGGAGAGCGGTTGCTGGTGCACAAGTATAAGTTGTAGATTGAAAGTAATGAAGAAATGATCTGAAATGTGCAGAGGTTTCACCAAAATGTTGTATGTGATGCAGACTACTGTTTCTAATGTTGGATCGTTTTTAATGTTGGTTAGCAAAGATTACAGGAATAATAGCAAATAAAGGTAAATTTAAAAAGAACTAAAACTCTTCAAGTATGCTGAGATGATTTGAAGTCTTAAAGGGTAACTCTCGACAAAATGAAACCTGGGGTCTTTTTGTTAATCTACCCGAGGCAAACTTTCGTTTAAAAGCATGATTAGAATGGAAACGCCACTTTTAAGTTTGACCGTATTTTCGTTTTTTTGGCCAAATTGCCTTGTGAATGGGAGTGATTGGGGCACTTTTATGATAGCATCAAAAATCACTATTTTTAAAACACTAAGAAGGCTCGACACAACATGAAACTTTGCTGGAAGTCTCCCCAGAGGCTCTACACATGAACTCCAGCATTGAGAACATTGTTTGTGTACACAGAGTTTACTAAAAAGAAAGATTTTGAACAACTCACTATAGCTGTGTCCGCCGGCACTTTGACAGTCAAAATTAGTCGATCTCCGAATGCGAATGAACTGAATCAGAATTTTAGTATTGCTTCTTATATGAGCATAATTTTTCAAATACAAGGTCAATATTGATTTTCACTAACGACAAAACAACAAATTATCCGTGAATTTATATGGAACTAAGCTTTAGGAGCTTTCCATCTTTACTCTCCTCCCTGGTACGTTGCATTCGGACTATTTTTGACTGTTAGACTTTTTTATAGTAATTTACTATATAGTCCATAATTATTTTTAATATATTTTTTGAAGTTCTTCAAACATTTGTTAGACCATTATAATGTAATTTTAAATATAAAAAATCTAAATATCGAATTGTCAAACTCTAAATTACGAATATGACCTTACTTGACCTTCCACATCCTCTTTAATGCCTCCTCAAACGGGGTTGTTGGCAGTCAAGTCAATGTGTTGTTGTCTTCAAGCTCATATTTAAGTCTGGCTTCCATCAAATTATGGAAGTAAAATGTGTTTCGAGTACCATTTCATGTTCACTTCAAAGATATTCATTTCAAAGAGTTTTTACCTGTCCGTTGGATAATCCCCCCTCCACCCCCCAATCCTAACGTGTAAAGGTTTGTGATTTTGTTCCTGCTACATATTTACATGTCAAATTGTTTGTGACAATTTTGACAAGCATTTGTCAAAATACACCCATGTGACTGTCACTATTTTGAAGTGATAAATTTGTTGTTTGACAGCTAACAGAGTATACGCAAGGGTAAAATAATGTGTCTTGACAGTTTTCTGCCTGAGCATCAGTTGTTCAAGTGCAGTGGAAGAAGTAATACTGAACATTCACTTTGTTTTAACTAGCAGGATTCATGGCTCAGTGGACTGTCTGTCAGAGCTGTCCTCGTCTCGGATGAACTATTCCTTCACAGGTGAGCCATTACTGCTGTCTGTTTCCCTCTCCTCTGTCAAATCTGGTATGACTGACGAGTTTTTAGACATTCCCTGTTTCATATAAAACTGTCATTTTTCAGTGGATGTTTGTGTTTTTTTTTAAGGAATTCGACGCACTCTCAGCACTTCCTCAGCCATCGCCACTCAGAGAGAACCAAGTCGCAAAGGTCAAGCAAGCAGGTGGGAATGATGTTAATATGACTGTACATTTTTTCAAGTAAAGAATGTTTCACTAGGAAGAGTTGTGGCTCGTGGTTAGTCCATGTGTTCCGCAGACATTGAACCTTGGTGCTCATGATGGACAAATGTTGGTTTGAGTTATGTCATATCAATGTCCTCATTTCCATGTTTTGTTTTTTTTTTTGTTTTTTTTTTGGACCAAAATCTAAAGAAGCCCAAATCTCAAAGATTCCTTTAGTTTCAAAACAGGCACTTTTGGGTAGAAATGTATATAATAATTAGTATTTATTAATTTATAATCTCGTATTTCTTACGATATATATATATATATATATTTTTTTTTTTTTTTTTTATTTTTTTTACTGAAACCAAAATGAAAGTTTTCATTTAGCTGAAAACTGAAACTGAAAATAAATCTAATTTAATAGTCAATTAATTAATTGCTTGTATTTATTAACCAACACTCAAAAACAAATGGTTGTATATATCAACTTTTTAATTATGTATTTATGTCTCTACTCCAATTCGTGGATGAAATATAAACATTTAAACGGTGGCTATAACTTGTTTTCATGACATTTTTATTCAAACATAAATAATGAAGACAACAGGTTTAGTAAAAATGTAATGACTAATACAGAGAATATATTTAGCTAAATGGGTTATTTTATTTCTACCTGACATTGAATGGTTTTCCTGAGGTAAATGTAACATTGCTTGACATATTGTTCACAAGCTGTTTTGTTGACCTCTTTCTGCAGTTGAAATTCAATTCCAGTCAATTTCTAAGGTTAATAAAAGTATTGTTCATTGCTAATTTCAACATTTACTAATAAATGTTTACATACATTTGTATATCTTAACATTAGTTAATGCATTATAAACTAACATGAATGATCAAGGTATAATTAATATATTAATATTGTTCATGGTTCAGTATTGTTTAAAAAAAAATTGTAATAAAATTCCAGCACTTTTTAATGTGTTCATTCAGTTTCCATTTTAAAAACTATCAGTTGATTAATCGTTATCGGCCAGCGTGGTCCAACCTAGTTCTCATTATCGCTAAAATCCACTATCGGTCGATCTCTAGAGAGTCGATGATTTTTCGGCCCACCAAAAGTGTTTCGACTGAAATCGAAAATTCTTATTCGCCTTAAAATGTCATTGTAGCGTTAATTATTCCCTTGTATCCCATTCTCAAATGCTCTTTGTCGTCTCTCAGGAACCGTTCCAGTAATTTGCGGCGCCGGTGGAGCACAGTCAGCGCTGGCAGGGGTACATCAAGGGCGAACAGCAGCGCTGGCCCAGGGCCTAACCGAGTGGGTGGCACCAGCTCCTCTGGCTCAGATGGCACTGTCAAACTCCACCTGGGCATGCAGGTCTTGCTAATTAGTGCCAATGAGATGGGCACCATCCGCTACATTGGCACAGCTGACTTTGCCCCCGGCCTCTGGCTCGGCCTCGAGCTGCGAAGCCCAAAAGGAAAAAACGATGGTTCTGTGGGCAACCGACGCTACTTCAGCTGCCGACCTGGCCATGGGGTTCTGGTGCGACCCAGCAGGGTCACGTACCGTGGTATCAACGGAGCCAAGCTGGTGGATGAAAGCAGCTGAGACCGCCACACGCTGAAAAATGGGCTTCCCATCTCTCCACCCATCTGGCTTTCGGTTCATTTTGTTTCTATGGATTTGTTTTGACATTTCAGCCAACCTGAGGAGGCATTTTCTTTCTAACTGCACTAAGACTCAGACGTTCACTGCTGATAAACTGTTTACTCCATTTTGTGAACTTTTCGGGAGAAAACATTACATTTGAAATCTTCTGAGGTTTTAATTTTCACTGGAGGTTTGAATTCATATGCGTCGGATGAAGTAAACAGTAGCAATATCGGAGCACTTTAATAAAAGTCTGTGGGCGAAGACAATGACTTTAATAGCAGGATTTAAGAACTTCAGACAATTTAATAGCTTCAATAACTGTGACAATATTAGCTCCTCATATCCGCTCAGAAGTTCTCTGAGAATGAAGCATAGCTTAGTTTGTCTACTCTTGTCAGCAGGTGTTAGTCCCTCCAGAACATGGCACTTGCACGTTCAGAAACTCGTAATCTTTCCCTTTTGATGCGAGAGCAGTTACGATGAAATAATAAGCACTTTAATATTATCATAATCCAAGATTTAATCAGCTCAGAGAATCAAAACTCGATTGTTCCAGATGATGCAGCAGTTGTTGCAGCTGACAGGTTTTTGTTTTGCCTGTAATAACAGAGATACCTTATAGAAACTTGCGTCAGTTTTATGAAGTCAGTCAACGAAGATAAACAGACCAAACAATGAAGTCTAAATCAAGCTACCACTAGTAGTTTAAACCCAAATCAGAAGCAGTTTTGTGGATATTGTTTTTCTTTGGGATGTTTTAAAGGAAAACTCTGTCATTTATTACTCACCCTTATGTTGTTTCAAACACGTAAGACTTCCGTTCATCTTCAGAACACATGTGAAGATATTATTGATGAAATCTGAGTTTTCTGTCCCTCCATTGACAGTTACGCAACTACCACTTTGACACTTCAAAAAGTTCATAAAGAGATCGTGAAAATAAACCATATGAATAGAGCGGTTTAGTCCAAATTTTCTGAAGAGACACGGCCGCTTTATATGATGAACATATTTAATTTAGGCTTTTATTCACATAAATATTGATCAGCGAACAAGGTAGTTGTGTAGCTGTCAATGGAGGGACTGAAATCTCTCAGATTTCATCAAAAATATCTTCATTTGTGTTCTGAATATGAATGAAAGTTTTACGGGGTTGGAACAACATGAGGGTGAGTAATTACTGTGAAGTAATTGAGGGTGAACTAACCCTTTGAGGTCTGTAATAGCAAATCAAACAATTGTTGAGAAGAACCATAATAATGAAGCAAGTAGTGTTTTTCATACTTTGAAGATCATTCATATACGTTAGTTATATTAGATAATAAAAGGCTTAATGAGAAGAGACTGACAATAATTTGGATAAAATCGTTGTTTGTCATCTTTTCAAAGGCTATTGTTCCAATTTGATTTAATTGGTTTAAATTATTGTTTCACTTATATTTTCCATTTTTAATTCCTTTCCAAATTCTTAATTAAATAATGTCTAGGATGAGTTTACAGTCAGTATAAATGCAAGACATACAGATGAATGATTCCTCAAGAATCATATCATTTTGCACTAATGAGTTGTTTATGATATCAGAAAGTTCTAAAAAGAAACACAAGAGTGAAAAATGGCAACAACAACAAAAAAAATATCGGTAAATGATAAGGGTTATACAATTTCCAATGGAAGTTGAAGTCTAATTGCACATTTCAGCCTGTATCCACAGGGATGTTTTGTACATGATCTGCTTAGCTGTGTGTTGCGTGTATATTTTGTGTGAATTTAAATTTAGTATCAGTATCAGTAAAACTGATTTATTAAATGTAATGCACAAAGAATGTTTGTCAAATTTGTCAGCTGATAACAATAAAAAGTTCTAATATTTTAAAATCTGTTTTGTTCTCTACCTCACCCAGATTGCATTCATACTATACACATTCATACTCTTTAGAATGCACATTTTTACAGTTGCAAAGTTCATTCCCCATTAAATATAAAACCTATGCAATTTTGGACGCAATAAATGTGAGTTTTAGTAGCTGTTGTCAATTATCGGCCAGCGTGGTCCAACCTAGTGTCTAACCTAATTTGGATCAGAGTAGTTAATGTGATGAACTTGTTGGGAATCAAGATCCCAATTGAAAATGTTCTAAAACATACAAAGAATATAACAAATAGAAATAATCAATCAGAGAAGAAAAAAATAATAACAGGTGCAAAATTATTTTTATTTTTGATGGTAATCAGAAGTTTATTCTCAGCATCTGATAACTGAGCACTGGTTTATTTACATGAATGTATTTAGTAATAGGATTAATAATGTATTCAGTTAACCAAACCCAAAAGCTTGAAGCATGGGATTTGGATTTGAGTTGTGAAAAATGAACCCACTGGTAAAGCAGTTTGTTGGCTACGTACTGAAGATCCTCTTTGTGAACTTATATATATATATATATATATAACCCAAGTTATAACTTTTGGAAATCAATTTTGCAGCCAATTCTTTTAAATTCATATAGCCACTTAATGTCCACGTTATCAAGTAAAAGGTCACCTTTGCCCCTTTTTCTCCTTGGTCCACTTTACATCTTATTTGTATCAAGACTCATCCACTAACAGCGTGTGCCTTTAAACATCACATCATGCTGTTTACACGGAAAGTGAAACAGCATGATATAATAATCGCAGCACATCATCAAATATGAGCAGAGTGACTTTGACCAATGAGATTTCATGATTGGCAAGGCTTCCCGCCATTACGCTGTCTAAATAAAACAGCTTTCAACATAATGTCTAATTGCTTGTCATGGTTGATTTGGACGATATTAGGAATTGGTCAGGAAATACCACATTGTGACCATGGGCAGCCATCTGCTCTATGTTTACTCCATACCGTAAATTCAGGGGAACGCTCAGTGCATTGGACTCATATTTATGGAAACAGCTTGAAATGATTTGTGACATGCTGAATTAGTATCCATTTGGAAATGGGTGGACCATGGCCATGAGAGGACTCGCGTGGTCAGCATGGAAGCTTTGCTATGCCATGGCATTCACACTGGCTCAAATGTTTTTAATGGGGCTAATTTATGAGAGGAACACATTCCCGAGACATTAGACAAGATAGATCGATAGATTCCTGCTGTTAATGCCAGATTCTGATCCTGCCATCTGCATGTCAAAGCAAAAATTAAGATTCATCAGACCGTTTGTCAATGTTCAATTATTCAGTGTGTTGGTTCTGCCCTCTGTGACCTTGATTGACAGGAGAGAACTCTATCACAATGTCCTGCTGCTCAAGCCCATCAGCGGCGATGGTTTGACATACTGCTCCGTCAGAGATGACCTTCACCTCAGTGTTGCAATTTGGTTTATTTGTGCTCTTTTTTTACTGTATTAGATTGAACAGTCATTCTCATCACAGGCAAATGTTATAGTCCAACAAAAATGCCACTCACTGGATTTTTGGCACAATTCTTTGCAAGCTCTAGTGTATGTACAGAGTACAGGAGAAAAGCTATCAGGATTTTCAATACGTTTTCTACTAAAAATGAGGGTGTGATGGTAAATTTGACAAATCTCTCTTATGACTTATGACTCTTATGACAATTTTTTTTTCCACCTTTGAAAAGTCATGGAAACGCCATTTAAATGAATTAACACTATTAAAAATAACGTATGTGTACTTACCTAAGAAAGTACTGGGTAATATAAGGTACTAAATGGGTTAAGGTTAGGTTTAAAGGGATACTCCACTTCTGTCATCATATACTCACCCTCATGTTGTGTCATACCTGTATGAATTTCTTTCTTAGGTACCATTGTTTCTGGTACCATTGACTTCCATAGTATTTTTTTTTTTTTCTTCCTACTATGGAAGTCAATGAGACCAGAAACTGTCTGGTTACTGACATTCTTCTAAATATCTTCCTTTCTGTTCAGCAGAAGAAAGAAATTCATACAGGTTTGAAACAACATGAGGGTGAGTATATGATGACAGAAGTTTCATTTTAAAGTGGAGTATCCCTTTAAAGGTAGGTTCCGGGTTAGTACCTAGTTATTACCCAGTTATTGTAATTACTATAATTATGTATGTACATGGGGAACAAGACTGTAAAATTAAGTGCTACCAAAATTTTTGCAAAATCGTACATATTTTACGAATTGGCCAATTCGTATGAATTCATACGAATGACCTACCCCTGACCCCGCCCCTAAACCTACCCATCACGTGGGTTTAGACAAATCGTACAAATTCGTACGAGTGAGGTCGTACGAATTAGTACGAATTAGCCAACTTTTTATCATTCGTACGAATTCGTACGAATTGGTCGTGAGATAGCGTTGGTTAGACCTTATATAGACAGGGATGTACCTTTCTTTGAAAGCCTGCCTGATTCATTATTACTTGCACTCAAAGATCATGATTCAGTCAGAACCCTTTAAGCTGATCAACATTATGATCTGTGATTATATGTGATATGATTATTTTGATCATTCTATACACATTTTGTGTTTGGGGGCAAGGCCAAACTTATTAAATAGTAATTTATTAATTTCTCAGATCTCATCATTGAATGTCAAATTACAGAGATTAACAGATACATGATACAATAAGGTTTTACAACATTTTTACAAGTGTGATCACTTTGTCATCAGCAAAATAAAAATAAAATAAATAAAATAAAAAGCAATAAAAGTCCTTAATTTTCATCTTCATGCAATACCACTCTGATGTATCAACCTTCCCTAAACATATCCAAACCTCAGCTGTTAAACGACCAAGTGAAGCCAAAAATATTTCTCTCTCGAAAATGTAAAACAGCATCAGTGTCAATGACATGGTAAATTATGATATCATAAAGTCAAGAGGGATATAAATGAATCAAATGTTTTAAATATATTTCAAACATATTTTGTGATGGTATTAATATAGAACTTTCTATGAAGGTTAAAAATAAAGATACAATTATTATTGAAAATTAATAAAAAATAAAGACAAAACATTTTTGTTTTTTTTCACAAGACCACTATTTAACAAAAAAATAGTGTAAAAATTGCCACAAGATATTCCTTTGTAAAACCCTCACTATCAAAGACTACAGCAGTTCTTTCTGATAGTATAAAAAGAATGTCCAACATTTGCTTTTGAAATAGCAGCGTGATAGAACTGAACAGTAAGCAATATGACTGTAACAATGACTGTTTAGACATTAAAGTGACAGATTATGTGAAAACAAATTTTCCTCACCAATACACTTGAAATTCAAAAGTAATTTACTTAAATAAACGGGAATCAATGGAGCATGAAATATAGTTAATGATGTTCTGCGCGTACAGTTGTAAGGCTCTTATGTACACAATATTTTTTTAATTTTTTTTAATGCTAATGCCAAACAGTAAACTAATGGAATGATGAATAATATTTCTAAAAGTAAACTGCTGATTTTTATTTTATTTTATTTCCTTACACAGCCAATGTTAAAGTTTCATACAGCATAAACTCAAAGCCCTTTCACATGACTCTTGTCAGCATTCTCTAATTCATTGAACTCTGTAAGTGAAACATCAAGTGTGCAGCATCATAATGGTCTTGTGTTGTGCAAAAGTCTTTTTTTTTCTTTTTTTTTTTATGCTAAATGTTCAACACTTTTAAAGCCATTTTCTCCTGACATTTCCAAATGTTTATGGTTACTGAACAATTTGCAAGTTGTATCATTATGTGAGTGGTTTAGGTGTACTACACATAGAGTACAACACAATGCCAAAGGCTGTTCCTTGCTGGAAAACAAACATTTAATGTTATTTTAAACTTGAAGCAGGTATGCTGATGCCTTTAACCAAAGCTTTACCAGAAAGACTATGCTGGTTGATAACCTTCACCAGCTAAGACTTTCTGGTGAACCTTTTGGCAATGTTGGTTTTTAAGATCCAGACTAGCACCAAACCTGAAAATTAATGATAGTTTAAGCTCATCTTCTCAAGTAACTGACAGGTCTTTCCTATTCTAAAGCTTAAATAAATTAACATATTTGCTTCCACTATGTTGACTTTTAATGTTGAAGTCCCTGACATGAGTCCTGTGATAGAGCCTTCCTTCACTGGTCCTTGACCAATTTCTACATGTTTCTATTCCAACACCATAGCAACAGGTTTTCTCATTGCAAAAAGCCAACAACACTCATCGGTTTCACACACACTAGCCATTTGAGATTTCTGTAATTCATTGTGTTTGATGATAGATGAAAACTCCTGCATTTAAAAGCCAACCAAGACCAAGAGTGAACTAAATGATACATAATGAATGGGGGCAGTTTGCTTTCTGAAGCACACCCATTAATAATTTACATGACCACCAAAGAATAAATTAACAAATGAATAAATAAACAAGCAGGCAAGCAAACATCAACAAACCCGTTTAATTTTTTTCTCCCCCATTATGGAAAAATATCACTGATATAATATAGTCTTTTTCACAGAATTAGTCCTCGTGAGGGCTTAATCAATTTCGTATTTTTTTGTCTCTCAAATGCGGCTTTCAGAAACTCAACAGTCTTGTTTCTTTATCCAATCAACATTCTGTTTCAATGACTGATGCTTAGGGAACGTTTTTCGGAGTTTCCAGTGCAGAACCTTTCTCAGTTACATACTCATGGCTGAAAAGCACAAAGGAAAAGCACAAAGGGGCTTGGCAGAGGTGGACGTAGATTGACAGCACAGTGTTTTGCAAAGTGGGCACTGAAAGAGAGCGTGCACGGTTACAGCACAGTGGCGTTGTGTCCTTCCATTTTCGGGAGTCTGGAGTCCTGCACTGTACCCATGGTGACCAAAAGCGGGCGGTTGTCCTCGGGGCCACTGGCCCGAGCCAAAGAGATGGGCCTCTGCTGGCCAGGATGAGGCGGGGGAGGCTGGGGCCCCGGCATAGGCTCCATGGGCAGGCCCTGTTCCTGGTAGCCATAACCGATGTTCCCACATGGGAACCGTCGTAGTCTGTAGAGCGGAACTGGTGCTAGGGTGGCCGAATCCAGGAGTAAAGGGGTCGGGGCAGGTGGAGGAGGAGGGGGCAAAAGCGGTCGACACAGGCCTTGCTGTTGTTGTTGCAGCTGCTGTTGTTGTTGGCGCTGGAGCTGCTGTTGGTACTGCTGCTGTTTGTGCTGTTGCTGCAGGCCCAAAGCTTCGGCTACTGTCACAGTCCGGCCTGCTTGTTCCTGCCCTTCACCTGGGATCCGTGGGCCACTCACCTGCCTTTGTGCCTGGGCCTGCTGCCTCTTCTGCTGCTGCTGTAGAAACCACGAGCCATAGGTAGGGTTCCACAGGTTGGTGGGCTTCCCGTTACGGCTCTCCTTCTCCAATGGGTGGGCCTGCATGAAGCCCAAATTCACATGTCCTCCATCCTGGGTGGTCAGGGGGGTTGTAGAGGAGGGTTTGGCGGCTGATATGGGGGCAGTGACCACAGGGGGTTGGAGGTGGTGGTGGGGATGAGGCTGAGATGGGGGAGCGGGCGGTAGTTTGTTGTCAGAAGATTGGCCGGCCATGAGAATGACCTCCCCATCTCTCTTAGCCTGATCGGAGTGGGCGACGCATGGAGCATCCTCTGTGCCTTGAGGGGTTACAAGCAAGGAGGGTGCAGAAGGGTCTTCAGGACGCATGGGTACCCTCTCCTCTTCCTCCGGGATGGGGCCGTACTCGACAGGCAAAGGCACATTCACCACATCTGGATCCTAGGGGAATTGAAAAGTCTGTTATCTACCCAAGGATTCAAACTTGCCAGTTTAACAGGTGATACAAATAGTTGGCAAGATCAAGATTTTAATGATTTAATTAAACAAAATAATAAATTAAATTAAAAATGTGTCACTTAAAAGATCATTAATATTGTAACTTAAAATATGAATTAAGAAGATTACATTTTGACAAAGATTGTTCGATACTGTATACTTTGGCAAATTCCATGCATAATGTGCACAGTATACATAATGCATATTACAATATTGGAAAGGGTACTATTATGGCGAACTTCTAACAAACCTACTGTTGCACAGCATGAACAGACACAGTTTTCAGATGTAGTACCTGCAGACAATAGTCAATCCTCTCCAGAATAGTTGAGAAGTTTGGTCTGTCTTCTGGTTGATGCTGCCAACTCTGTGTCATTATCCGGTACCTATTTTACAAACAAAATAATATTTGTATTCTCTTCCTTTCTGTTCTATCTTCACTAGATATCACTTCATCTATGTCTAGACTGGATGAGTAGGTTTTATTATTTTCAGATATAAAATAAGCCTTTTTTAGTTTTGTTTCAAAGATCAGCTCTGCAAGATCAAGTTAGATTAGAAACTGAATTAAATCAAAACTCCAGCTAGGAAGGTTTGATTATTATTCGATTAGTATATTTTCAGAGACAGAAAAGATAAAGCAGAGGGAAAGTTAACGAGGACTGACAAATTGAGAATTAGAATGCATATGCATCAGACAATGACAGATTCTTGAGATTTAAGAAAACTGTGGCCAACATTTAATGCAATCTATTTCTGTTATATGGAGCGCTGCATAAATATCCTGCATTTCTGAGTCCACTCACACTGGCCCAGGGCAGTTCTTGGGCGGGTCCATTCGGCCTCCATTAGTAACAAACTCCAACACCTCTTGGTTACTGCGGCTTGGGTACGGCATATATCCCAGCGAGAAGATCTCCCACAGCAGAACACCAAATGACCTGAAAAACAAGACAAAAGGAGGGAAATGAACGGCAAGGTGAGACAAAATCATAGTAATTACGGAAAAATAGAGTGAAAAACAGTGGGGTTGCATATGAAAGAACTTCATTCAAGTATGTAATTATATTACAGCACTCACCATGTATCTGTTTTCGAGGTAAAGATTCCCTCCATAAAGGCCTCAGGAGGCATCCATTTGACTGGCAGCATAGCGCGGCCTCCTTTCCTGTAATAGCTGGCTCTGTGGAAAAACACATGCCCAGACAAAAAAGAGAGAGGCATTGTTATGAATGCCCACAGCAGACAGAAGCTGAGTGGAGTGACTTATTAACTCCAGTCGCAGATCAGAGAGTGAAAAAGCACGGGAAAATGAAAAGAGCAGAAATTGCATGGAAAGACATAAAGGAGAAACTCCAATGTGCGACTTATGCAAGGATGGAATTCATCAGCCATGTTCTCTGAAGTCTTGATCTGATCCTTAGTCACTAAATGCTTTACTAAATGATTAATTGTGTGCATATGGCTTGGTTTTGTGTTAAAAGAAAAAAGCAGTATTCTAAAATAATTACTAAGTGGGAGTGTATTGCTTGAATAACCTAATTGTTCTTGTCCACCAGGCCAGAATTAAACAGAAAACTTTAATTAAACGGTTTATGGGAAGTGACTGACCTAGTTCATTTGAGATGCCTTGCCTAATTTGCATGTTTTTCTCATGACATAAAATATGCAGATGTTCCAGACAAGCAAAGTAAATTAGCTAAATGTTGAATCTACACACCCAGCCACTAGATCTGTCTGTCTTGGGTCCTTACCGTCAAACCCTTCTGACTTTAGAGTGGTAAGTTAGGGTTAGGGTTTATGGAAAGTGACTGACCTAGTTCATTTGAGATGCCTTGCACTCTAAAAATCAGACAGACCTCGGGCTCAACAACATCTGATTTTCCATCGGATTCTGATTGTTTTTAGGTCAAGGAACATCTACAGTATGCATTCAGAAAATCAAAATCCAATTCACCCACGACGCTGAGAAGGAAAAAAAAAATGGGGCAAGTGTGGTGGAGGTTCGAGATCGATATTATACCCACAAGAGAAGCCAGATGAGGACTTGATCTTCAGTTTGACAAAGTTTTGACGAAAGAAGAATATATCTTGAATAAGGGAAAATGTGTCTTGAATATCACATCGTTTGTTCCTGATCTATTTCAAACAAAAGTTTATTTTTATTTTTTATTAAATTGAAATATTTTTTTGTCAGAAAGAAAGGACTTCACTATCACTTATGAAGAATCTAATGAGTAGCCAAGATATAAGAGTGATGTATTTAAAATGACTTTTTGTCCTGTGATGAACATTTGGCAGTGTATTTATAGCTCATAGCATGCTTTGCACGGGATTGGAAAAGGAGAATACATATTTAAATGAAGTGGCATTTTATGCAGGTTTTTTTAGGAAAGGGAAAGGCATGTACGTGTTTAATGCTGTTACTTTTGACATTTAGGTTGAGGTTGAGTACAAAAGGTATTATTACATGCTAATGCCAGTGAGAAATATTATCCTACCCGTTCATTAAATTTACATGTTAAACAAGAGACATTTAGCATGTGCTCTGCTAGCTGTTCATTTAAACTCACATAGTTAAGATTAATTGTTTCCACTAAATTATGCTGAAATTAAATTAGTTGGAACAACTCCATTTTTTGAGTAATGAGTTTAAACTTTTTGTGTTTATGCTACAAATTATAACATTCCTCTAATGCAGTAGTTTGTTGGTTGAACACAATTTCAAAAGAAGTTGCATAACTCAAAAAGATGCAAATTTTTGTTGTTGTTATTGAACCAAAACATTTGTTTTTAGAAAGTGATTAATTTGCGTGTCCAGAACTGTGTATTTTATTTTATGATTAAAATCTGCAAAGTACATTAACTAAATGTTGAATTAACTTCCAGACAGTTTATTTCTGTCCTAGGTCCTGACCATCAAACGTTCAGATTTCAGGAGGGTAAGTTAGGGTTCGGGTTTATGGAAAGTTACTGTGACCTAGTTCATTTGAGATGCCTCACTTAATTCACATGTTTTACTCATAAAATATGCAGAAGTTCTGGACAAACAACGTAGAAGAAATAAATGTTGAATCAATATCAAAACATTAGATCTGTCTGTCTTGAATCCTAACCGTTAAACTCTCTGATCTTAAGTGGGGTAAATTAGGGTTAGGTAGGGTTAGAGTTAGACCTAGTTCATTCGAGATGTCTTGCTTAATTAGTTTGTTTTATTCTACGGTACAATGGTTTAATTGTACATGCAAATGTTATGCACTAGTTAAGTACATTTCCTGAGATGATTCAAATGAATCAAGACAATTGTTTTCTTCTTCCTACTAAAGTGAATCCAGTAGTCATAAAGCAGTTAAAGACTGAATCTAGCCACTAAATACAAGTAGGACAAATATAGGACAACATCCTAGTAGGTCCTAGAACAATATTCTTATAAATCAGATTTCAGGGTTAAGCTTGGGGCATTATAGGACAGCGGTATTAGGTTATAGGTAAGATCAGTGTTAGGGGTTTGGCCTATGATATTGATACAATTGTTGGTCCGGAACCAAAGTAGGATGTTGATCCAGTAACATGTTCTATTAGAGTAAATCATGTCATGCCCACTAATACCAAGACTACACCTTAACAGGACTCACACATGTAAGACATATTTAATATGACCCAAAAAATTATCTGCACTGTGCTTTAGACACTATATGTGAGATACTTAATTTGGCTTAATTTACTAGGTAAAGTAGTAGCATGAACATCATTGTATTTTCATACATTTATGCATTTATAGACACATTTATCCAAAGTGACATATACTAGATTTAAGGTGATGTTCGAAAAATTTTGACATTTTTTGAAATTCAAAAAGCATCAACAGATTTTAGCTGCTAAAATATTCAACATCCTGTCTGCAATTTTTTCATGAGATCAATCTTTCCCAAAGCAGATCCCAAACTATGCCATGCATGAAAATAATGTTTTAAATCTCCATAACACTGTTTTAACACTGTTATATTAAATTCTGCCATCCATTATTCTTATGTTATTCCAAACCTGTATGACTTAATTTCTATTGTAAAAAAAAAAAAAAAAGAGAAATTTTGAAAGATGTCTCATTGTTATTGTTGTTTCCCACACAATGAAAGGTAGAGAGGTTCAATTTTGTTTGGACCCCAAGTGTTTCTCTAAAAACTTTTACGAGTGGGTAAATTATGCCATAATCTTATTTTTTAATTTTTTGGGGGTGAACTATCCCTTTAAGGTTTTAAGTGTTACTGAATGTCTTATCTGGGAGACTTTCTTCACATTTCTCATGGTGCGATCATTGTGAGTCTGAAACCATTTTCCTCACCCAGAGCTGATGTTATCAAGATCTAGTTCCAATATCTGACCCTCTGCTGACAACAGTAAAAAATAAATAAAGTGAGAGAGAAAGAAAAAAGTGAGACAAATATGTCTCTTTTTTTTTTTTTTTTTTGCCAACAGCTATCCTGAGGTTGCTAAAGCAATAATCGTGGGAGAGTATTATGCTGAGCATTTATCACAAAAAGAAAATGAGAGACTGAGGCTGAAAAGATAAACTGCAGTCTCCTAAACAAAAGCATTGGCACTTTTGACAAAATCTTGATGATGCTGGTCTTATCGGGCTCCGGTTCTATAGAAACTAGTGTGTGGCCTTCTGGGAGTGTGGCAGCGAGGCCTGTTCCACCTCCCGCATGAAAACACACCTGACACACTAACATTACACTCATGTTTCCAGCAATTTCACTCATGCGAACGGACCTCGCATGCCAGGACTCAAGGGAAACCAACAATGAAACCCTTTGAAGAAGGAAATCAAAGAAGATCACAGAGAACCTTTGTGCTGCTACTGACTCTCTGGTCCCTTGTGGGATGGTTTGCTGCCACAGTCGAGGAGATGGAGGGAAAATATCAGGCAGTTTGGGATGTTAAAGACACTAAGTTATAAACTCAATTTATGAGATAAACCAAAATATACATGTACAGACCCTTTCCAAAAAATGTGAATATCATGGAAAAGTTTATTTATTTCCATAATTCCATTCAAAACGTCAAACTTACATAGATTATAGATTCAGGGCCCACAACTTAAACGATTTCAAGTATTTAGTTGTTAATTTGTAGATAATTTGGGCTTCCAGCTCATAAAACCCACGAAAACAGGATTTCAAAAAATTTGAATATTACATGAAATCACACAGTAATTACACAGTAATACCATGGTCATTGAACCAGGTTTTGGTTATTTTGGCAGTGTGGGCAGGTGCAAATCCTGCTGGAAAATGAAGGAAGCATGAAGTGCTCTGGAAATGTCCTGGTAGACGGCTGCGTTGACTCTGGATTTAATAAAGCACAGTGGACCAAAGTCCTCTTTTCTGATGAGAGCAAATTTTGCATCTCATTTGGAAACCAAGGTCCCAGAGTCTGGAGGAAGAATGGAGAGGCACACAATCCAAGATGCTTGAAGTCCAGTGTGAAGTTTCCACAGTCTGTGTTGGTTTGGGGAGCCATGTCATCGGCTGGTGTTGGTCCACTGTGCTGTCCACTCAACGCAGCCGTCTACCAGGACATTTCCAGAGCACTTCATGCTTCCTTCATTTTCCAGCAGGATTTGCACCTGCCCACACTGCCAAAAGAACCAAAACCTGGTTCAATGACCATGGTATCACTGTGTAATTACTGTGTGATTTCATGTAATATTCAAATTTTTTGAAATCCTGTTTTCGTGGGTTTTATGAGCTGGAAGCCCAAATTATGTAAACAACTAAATACTTGACATCGTTTAAGTTGTGGGCCCTGAATCTATAATCTATGGAAGTTTAACGTTTTGAATGGAATTATGGAAATAAATAAACTTTTCCATGATATTCTAATTGTTTGGAAAGGGTCTGTATTCCTCACCATATTCGTATTTCGAATGTCAGTAAAAAAAAAAAAAAAAAAAAAAAAAAAAGTGTGTGTGTGAACATAGATACTTCCCTCCTAAATAGTAGGTGAAAAACAGTATGTGAAAAGGGGAGTATTTCCAAATTGACAGTATTCATCAAATTGTAGGCTACTTGACCTGCTACCTTCAGCTAGAGTCTGAAGTGTGGATCCAATGAACAATTTATGAGGCCACAGGAGAAGTCACATAATAATGATCTTTATCGGACTTGGTTTCGAGAATGGTCCATTTTTGACAATTTTTCTTAAAGTCTTGGTCTTGTCTCTGTCTCGACAGCATTTGTACTCGGTCTAGTCTTGGTCTCAGACTAAGAGGACCCTGGATTTTGTCAAGACCACAACTGCAAGGATATCACTAAATTGCTGGTGCATTGTCAGATTTATTTGTTTACATCATTATTGTGATTTGATGTAAAACTTACTGCTTAGAATGCAATCAATAACTTAAGATTTCTTTTGTTACTGTTACTTACAATCTACAGGATTGTCTCAAAAAAGTAAATTGCCCAAAATTCATACAAATGGTCACAAATTTTAAATTTGATTGCAAAAACAGTACTTGAATGAGATCTTGTTTTTTGTATATTATAACAAAGGATATAATTAAGCAATGTAACAAGAGCAAGAGAGCTGTTTTCACGAATACGTGCATGATTGCAAACGTCATATTGATTTTATTTTAGATACAATTTTAGACGTTTTCGCTATTTCGGCAACAACAAATTCATAGCAGAACTGTTGTGTGTTTCTGAGCAACACGCTGAGGTGTTTGAATAAATGATTCTGCAACTCACTCATTAATTGTTTTGTTGCCACCTACTGGCGGTTTCAGTTTCATATTTTAAAGTAGGCTTATTTTATTTTTCCATCATATTTCTATATTCAAACTGTTATTTTTAAGACAATCTCAACATTATTTATGCAGGTGTAATTGTACCAATTCAGCAGCAACTTACTGCAACACAAAGATGAATTTTATTGTTAGTGATTTGATTGGTAACAGCTCTACATAGTGTCTTATTATTCTAATTGTATTTATTGATTACATATAAGACATTTCTCAGACAGTAGATATGGATTTATTAGATGATTTTGAGGAGTGCTGGTCTGGTCTTGGTCTTGGTCTCGGTTTAGTTGGTCTTGACTACAACACTATTTCATACTACACACATTCATACTATATTGAACATCATTTTTTAATGGTTGCGGAGTAGTTGCCTGTTCAAAAGAAGGGCCTACTCAGAGAACAAGAAGCCTATTCATTAATGAAACTGAGGAAGGAAGTGACAACAGAAAGTTGGATGAGCAAAACATACATATTTAACTATATTGACTAAGTGCATTTAGACCTCCAAAAAAAAAATCTCTAAACAAGCACTGGTTTTTTTTTTTTTTTTTTTGGTGTTGACATACTTCATATTGAAACATGAAGTTTGGGATGGGACATATCAAAGAGCTCAGCCCTTCATAGAAAATAAGCCAATATTTTTTATTTTTTTTATTTACAGCATTCAGTTACCCTGATTTGCGACTGGGTAAAAATGTAGAGCAGTATTTTGAGTCATCAAAAAAAAAAAAAAACATTTTAAATTGTGAATACCCTCTATACTGCATTTCAACATTTACATATACACCAGCATATAGATGACTTCAAAATAGCAAGGACTGCACGCAAAAAAATCTCATTTCAATTCATGGCGTCTTAAAGGAAAGCTTGTATAATAAGGATGATTTAGGATCGAGTTTTTTTTCAGGGGATTTACAGGATGCTCTTGTATTTAAAAACAGCAAGATAGAACAGAATACTACACAAAGGGATTTCGACAAGAATTCAATAATTCAACAAATAAATACACTTCATATCAATATCCTTTAGTCCTCACACATCAATGGATTGTGCATAAAAACAGGAAGAGGTTTGGACTCCAGCAACGACTGCCTTATTGTTGAATTCAGTGAAACACAAGCTATGTTTTGATGGATTTAGTGGCGTTTGATTTTTGAGCTTTTATATTTTTAAGCATGGTGCTTTAAAGAGGATCAATTTAGAGATGCAGCTTGTCAGAAAGAGTTTTAGCATGTTAACAGTCTTACTGTTTGCTGTCAACACGCTAAATCCCCCTCAAAGACTTTGCATCTCTAAATTCATCCTATTTAAAGCACTATACTAAAAAATACTGAGCAGAAAATACTAGATAAACTAGTCAACTTCCCTAAATGGACAACCATAGCGACAATGAAAGGTTGTGGAAAATTTGAACCTCTAAGGGGTTCACTATGCGAATTAAATTGATCACATCTCAGCATTCTCCACTCTCAGAAGATGAGATGAAATATTCACGCAAACCTCCACTGTAATTCTCCCCATCCCCAATCGCATTTTCCTCACAGCTCTGAACTCCTGTCCTGTCTGCAGAACTCAGCGGGAAAATGCAAGGAAAATCTACATCAGCAATTAGAGCACGCTTTTATGGCAACGCTCCGGAGGGAGTAAAACAAGGATCCGTCTTTTCCCTTCAGCTTTTCTCTGGCTAATAATACCCTTCTTTCACCAGCTAAGTGAGCCATTTTCAGACACACGTTCCAGTAGCGCATAAGAGGCAGTCAAGCTCACAACTCCTTTCATTTCATCACAGCGGTGCTGCCATCTCATCTGACGGATAATGTCAAAGGACGATTCACACTAGTGCCAAATTGTGTATTTCTCTAAAGACAGTATCTGAAAATATAGCTTATGAAGACATGGAGATTGTTAGTTAGAGTCTTACCTCTCTAAACACCACAGGGCTTCACTGTCTTCTGATTTGTAAAACTCTAAAATAAAATTGTATGTATGCATGTAAGTGTATATGTATTGATTGGTTGAACGATTGAAGGGACATCAGTGGTGTAGACACTTGCTGTTGACCTGGACTGAACATAGCAGTCATTGTGCATTTTTGCATTAAGGAAAAGAGTGGACGGATCATTTCCATAATGACCAACGCAATCTACCAAGAGAAGCGCACATTAGTGTCTAGTTTAAGACGTGCTTTTTTGGGGGGCCGGTAAATAATGACACAAATACCAGTAAATTGATGAGTGCAAATATCAGTAAAGCACCTTGCATTATTTATTTAAATATTCTCCTCCAATATATTTTGCGTCTGAAAGGGAAACTCCTACAAATGCATATGCAATAAGGTCAGCCACAAAAAAAAAAAAAAAAAAAAAACTGTCTTTTCAACACTAATTTTTCACTGCATGTCTTTAGAAAATCCTGACAGTAATTTTTAATGCCAAAAGAGGCTTTGCGCTAGAGCAAGCTTTTAATAAATATGGCCCTAAGAATAGACACATAGCCAACACATATTTAGAAAGCCAACAATTTGAGAGTTTACAACTGAAGACTCAGAATCACTGTTATTATTATGGATATATATATATATATATATATATATATATATATATATATATATATATATATATATATATATATATATATATAAATAATCTCAAACATTAAAAAACTAAAATAAAAATATTAAGAATATATTTTTTAAATGTATAAAATATGATGTGACTGTAGTGTAGAAACTTACAAAGATAATGAAGCTGAAGCCACAAGTCTGTTCGTGCTTCATTTCAAATCTGAGGATGCTATCTATAAAACCATGTCATGTGAGTTTTTAGAGAAGGCTGATAACATGCTAATACATTTTTTTATTGCCCTGAATAATATCATATTCAAAATATCATACGATCGATTATTTTGCACTCCTGACATAAATTAAGAAATGAACATGTATCCGAGTTTTAGCAAAAACATTGGTCAAATTTCGAAGCTTAAATCTTTCTCATGTTGCTCAGTTTGTCCAGATCATGTAAGAGTGTGATGTTTTAACGTGAGGTAAGTGTTGACCAACACTAATCTGGGGCCGCCGGCAATGCGCAATGTTAAATGAGATGATCAGTTCTCCATCGGTTTGAATGAAATGACATATTCATATGGAGTAAAACTGTGAAAGCGATTAAGTTCACTTCATGTCTGTATATGTTCCAAAAAAGTTGTAATATTCTCTATAAAATATTACAACCCCATTTATTTTCCTTCTGATGTTTCATCTTTATGAATATTTTAATAATGACTAGCTTCCTGAATTCATATATACAGTATACATATATAAACAATGCACATTATGCATACATTAGCAAGTAATGTCCAATTAAAATCAGATAATTAAAATGTTCCATTCCATGCATTCAGAAAATCTATTTACTACAGTAAACGAGTGGTATGGCAGTGCGCTACATCAATCATATCCATGAGAACATTCATCCAGTGTTTCTCCATGCTGGCAAACCTCTGTGTAAATAATAAGGAAATAGAAATCTACCCTTTGAATAAGCTGAGCACTTCTTAATTTAGTTTGCTTGACTCTTGCCTTAAAATGAGAAATATGTTGATAATAAAAGTTCGCAATTGGATTTTCAGAATGAGGTACGCTTTCATCTTTTCTCAGCTGAAATACTGTGGAGGAAAAAGCCAAATTACAGACCTTCAATTTTTAGAGCCAACTGAATATAAACACAGATGCAAAATTGAACTGTCATGTTTTTTTTTTTTTTTTTTCATGTCTGCCATCTCTATGTTCTGTGAACTATTGCTTGAATAGTTAATTAATTAATTATTCCAAGCCCAATGTCAATATCAGGAGGATATTAAAGTGACTTATGAGCTCACGATGCCATATGAAATATGTGCCATACCTGTAGATGTCTCTGGCCATGCCAAAGTCACCAATCTTAGCCACCCTCCCCAAGCCTTTACAGGTCAGAAGACAGTTCCTGGCAGCAATATCCCTGTTAGGAATACAAGACTGTCAAATTTAGCAGACACACACACACACATTTACATACAATATTTGCTCTATGCTCTAAATAATAATAATAAAAAAAAAATAATAATAGAATAATGAAAAAAAAAAAAAAAGTGTACCACCATATTTTAATCACAGAAATATTTTCACCAATAGCACTGCCAGCTCGATATGTTTAGCATTGTTCAGCAACAACATTGTGGACTTAAACTGTTTCCAGTCCTATTACTGTAAATAACATTCGTGCAAATGTAGTATAGTTTTCTTAAACTATGGTACTTTTAACAAAAGAAAAATAATAATAATAAAATAATAATGAATAAAAATAATAATTATGAACAATCTTTAATCTAATAATTCTAGTTATAAGGCATTTATAACTAGAATAATTAGTTCATAATTCGTTCATAATTATTCTTTTCAATTATGTCTCTTGTCGGTAACACTTTACAATAAGGTTTATTTTGTGCTAACCATGAGCTATACGCTACTTTTTTTTGTTGTTAACTGTATTTGTTAATCTTTGTTAAGGTTAGTTAATAAAAATACAGCTGTTTTTATTGTTTGTTCATGT
The DNA here is from genome assembly GCF_965113295.1 of Leuciscus leuciscus. Lineage (NCBI taxonomy): Eukaryota > Metazoa > Chordata > Actinopteri > Cypriniformes > Leuciscidae > Leuciscus > Leuciscus leuciscus. The sequence goes on from NC_138741.1 coordinate 5,431,641, forward strand.
TTCTCCATGGTGCATTAACTAATGTAAACAAATACAAATGTTGATTTTAATAATGTATTAGTAAATGTTGAAATTAACATTAACAACACTGTCAGAAATAGGGGTACAGTAGGAGTCCATTTCTGTCCCCCAAGGTGCAATCTACACTAACGTACCCCATAGGGCTTATTATTGGACATATATGTACTTTTTTGAGGGTCAAAAAGCATTAAAATGTACATATATGTACCGTTTCTTTTAAAGGTTAAGGTACAATATTGTACCCTTGAGGGTAAAGCCCCAGTGACAAGCCATTGTACCCCTAAAGGTACAATTATGTTCTTTATTTTCTGAGAGTGAATGATTAATAAATGCTGTAGAAGTGCAGTTCATTATAAGTTCATGTTAACTAACATTGCTAACTAATGTTTACTATGAAACCTTATTGTAAAGCGTTACCATCACTGAAGTCCAGATTGTATTTTAAGAGTTAACTGCACCAATGTGAGACACTGTCATACATATTTAGAGCATGTCAAATGAATGACACCTCATCTTCACTGCTAGCAAAGACAGAACACTCCAGTTATAAACAACGAAGCTGTCAACACTGAAACCACAGTTAAGCACAAACTCTGTCCGCATTAATGGGGACATCTTGTGTGAAACTCAGAGCAACAACACATTCATTAACAGAGCTTTTGCTTTTGCAATCTTCTTCTTTTTTAAATATATTACTTATTTTAGCTTTTTTTTTTCTTTTTTTCTGTCGTTAGGATTAATAAACTCCTGATAGTTGCATTATGGTTATACTTCACTTAAGGTGTCAGATTAATCTTTCCTTCTTTAACTGTGGAGAACCAGCCTAGAAGTCAAGAACAACCAAAGATTGTTGAACAAATAAAAATGATTTAAATAATTATCAACACAAGGAAGACTCAAATGTAGTAACATCTTTTATTGACAAAAAGATAGATCTATAGTTTTTAAAAACTATTATAGGCCTATTTAATTATTTATGATTTTCATAACTTTTTCCCCATTTATTTGTTTTCTTCAATTTGAATACCAAAACAAGGTCTGATTATAGATTAGATTAGATATAGAACTAGATTTTTTCAAACATGACTGTAAAAAAAAAAAAAAAAAAAAATATATATATATATATATATATATGAGCCATTCACAAACATTATTTTAGTGACCTTTAAATTGAGTTTAAAGGATAGATTTTTATAGACAGAATTTATCCATCATTCTGAAGAACTAACCATTTGTTGCATAACTCTTTAGTTTAATTTTTTTCAAAAAAAAAAAAAAAGTTGTCAGCCACCACCAGCAAGATTCATGGCACCCAGAATATTTTGTTGTATGAATGTCTGAATATGCAATATATATATATATATATATATATATATATATATAAAAAAAAAACAGACCCTCTACTTTTAAACAAACAAAGAAAAAGAAAAAAAGAAAAAAAAATTAGGAAAAAGCTGAGAATTATTTTTTTATTATTATTTTTATATTTTTGTTTGCCAAAGACTACATCCAGATCAGATTCAGAATAATGATCAAATCACAGATGGAGTAGATTGAATCCATCAACACCCCCAAAGCTTCACAGTCCTATAGCTCGTCCTGGGTCGACATCTCATTCAGTAACATTAGGCAGTGTTGATTGATATGCTGTTTAATTTTGATGATTGCGTTATTTTACATATTCTAACATACGCTATCGCAGTTTTCTTCGTCTTCTTCACACGTGTTTTGATCAGGAGATTCTGTACTCTTTCAGAAGATGCCTAATAGCGCCCCCTACCGTATAACAGTGAAAACACGGAAAGCCAGACATTTTCGTCAAATGGCGGGGAAAGAGTTAAAGAGTCACTAAAATTGATTATTCCAATCCGGCTTCTATTCATTTATATCCTTTGTAAAGTTCAAAAATGTGTTTTTCAAAGTATTTTAACTTACAGTACTCTTGGTATTCAATCAATCAACATAAATCAATTATTCCTTCCAAGTTTACCTGCCTCAAAACCTCACATAAAATAAAATAAAAACTTAAGCAAAAACCTGTACTTGTTTTCAGGCTTCTTGTCTAAGTGAAAAAGCTACAAAGTGGTTAACAGTTATAAGGACAGTAAGAAGTCTTGATCTGCAAGACTATTCCCGTTTCTTTTTGAAGGACGAGTCATGAAAGTCATGTTTCCAATTACTTGTAGTACCATTTGAAGGCATTTTGTGTCAAACACCCAATATCGGACAGCCTTTTATGCTAAAAAATCCTCTGAAAGGGCAAAACGATCAATCCCTCTAGGTTTGGATCAAAACATTGAATTTGAAGGCCCAGATATATTTTAACTTGGCTGTTTAGTAGGAAACTGCAGATGGGTAAGTGTCTGGATTGATGACTGGACTGCTCATGTAGCATAAATGAGCTCTAAGTGGACTCATTTTTCATGCCATTCTGGATGCGAGTGTCAAAAAGAAGCAGGACTCCCACTGCAGGTACAAGAGGGAAGCAGAACTCCTGAACGGAGTCGAGGAGCGCTGAATTTGTGCTGACTTCAGACAAAAGCAGATCCTCCATCTGTTGTTAAATTGCTCTGTAATGTGTGTAGGTGTGTTGGAAATGATACCTGTGGATGAACTGGTTCTCTTCTAAGTACTGGCAGCCGCGGGCGATGTCTCTGGCTATGTTGAGAAGATCTACCATGGTTAGACTTGAAGGGTGCTCCTGGGAAACAGGAATTCAGAATAATGGGTATTGTAATGTGTCTGTTTTGGTTCTGTTTTCCCTGTTCTGGTTTGCCTGAGTTCCCTGTGCTTATTAGTTTCCATAGTTCCTATTTTAATTCACACACCTGTTCGGTTTTACCTTGATTTGCTCTCCCCATGTATTTAAGTCCTGCATTTCCTCAGTTCTGTGTTCGGTCTTGTTTGCGTACATGTGTAGTGGTTTTGCTATTATATTTCAATAATTAGGATTTCATTGAGGCTGAAGTCATAGGCTACGTTCACACTGAATTTCGTTTCTGTGTGTGAATAAATGATCTGCTTTTAGCAAACTATTTAGCTATACTGAGTAAAATCGATTGAAATATGTTGAAATAAAATGTATTTGTATAAGCAACGTATTAAACTGCAAATTAACATTTATATTCCTTATAATAAAAACGAAAGACCTATGTTACAGACATATGAAAGACAACATTTCGTTGATTAGTTTTGGATAGATTACACATTTTTACTGTAAAATATCTGCCACCTCAAATATGTTTGCCAATTTTTGCTAATATGTTAAATATAGTATGTTTTGTCAATGTAGGCTATATTCGAAGTTTGAAATATGTATGATAAAATGTATACTTTAGTTTTTACAAAGAAAGATTACACTTCAATTGTTGTTGTAATTGTAACCTTTTTAATAAAAAAAATATATATTTACAAGGTAGATGTAAACAAATTTTAAAAGGTAAATATAAGCATTTTCTTTAAATAATTTTTATTGTGTTTTATTATTGACAAATTTGGGGAGAGGATACATATTCCAAAACTGAAAATACAGTATGAGAATTAACTGCACAATTAATAGACATGTTTTCCTTGGATATTATACAATTTGCAAGCAAAATTTGTAAAAAAAAAAAAATTTGACATGCTTCCAACTGTGAACCAATTTGGTAGAATATATATATATATATATATACTGTATATATATTGCTCTTGCATTCTTTCTTGTGGCTATAGGTGACACACCTGAATGAATGGCTCATTAAGTATGCGGGCCCCATTGTCTCCTCAGGTGTGAACCACTACATATGCATGATGCTGTTGAATGGTTGACGCCCCTTGCGCATATTGCCTTTACAAACAAAAAGTGTTTTACAAGATTTAAATCAATGTATTGTGTTATGTGAATGATAAGGGCAGGATGATTTTCACATCATTTTGAAGAAAAAATTCTAGGCAAAGACATCAATTAGTCAAAAGTCTTATTGACACGTATTTAGTATGTGTTTTGTGGCCTTATTTCAGAAACTTTAGTTTTTAGTTTTTTTCAATAACCATGCATAAACATTATTCTCTCAAAAATACAAACATGTACATGCATGTTGCTCACATATTATGGTAGCCCTGTTTGTGCTAAATAGAGTGTAATTATACCTTTGCCATTAATATGTTTATAAGCAACTGAAAAAAGCACAAATGTCAGGGCATGTCAGAACATCTCAAGGACCCCAAAAACCCCTCAGACCTCAGAGGGTTAATGCTCAATTCCGATTTTTTGAAAAAATTCGATTTTTTTGCAAGGCCGTTCACATTTCCAATTAAATGCGACCTTTTGTGATCTCCTGTGTGAACGTGAAATGACCCAGAAGTGACCCGCATGCGCAGAAGAGTACTCAACGGTCAACGACGTCACTTGTTGTTTGCGGAAGTAGCTAAACTTTAACTGTGATTCTCTCTCACACACACACACACACACACACACACACGAGCGCGCGCAGCTACCGTTAAGAGCCAGACAGCAGCCGCTGACCTATCTAATATCAGATTCAGCACAAATAAGTTAACATAACGTATATATAATGGCCGTGGGCTTTTATTTATTTTTTTTAATTAACGGGCTCGTCGAGGTCGACCCGTTCTGCAGATTTACCTCAGCTCGACGAATATGCAGTCCGTTTTCAAACCGACGACTACTTCAACGCAGAATTATGACGTTTTTCGCGTATCAATGACGTGCGGGTCGGATACATGCGACCTGGCCGTTCAGACTGAAGTCGCATTTCAAAAGATCGGATATGTATCGGATTTGGGACCACATACCCAAGTGGCCTGGGTCGCATTTGAAAAGATCGGATCTGTGTCGTTTAGACTGTCATGAAAAGATCAGATACAGGTCGCATAGGGGCAAAAAAATCGGAATTGGGTTGTTTCAGCCTGCAGTGTGAACGTAGCCATAGTTAATAGTTAGTTAATAGTGAGAATTGGACACTAATCTAAAGTGTAACCATAATTTCATTAATTACTTCAATTGTCTTTGAAATAAATGTCATTTCTATTGAAATGAATATGTCATGTATTTGTAATTACACATTTGTAATGATGAGTTAAATATCCAATGCATTCTCATCCTAGGGCGTCATATACTGACGCTTTTGACATTTCGTCTACATCGAACCCACATGGGACCCTTTAGCGTCAATTTGAGACGCACAGAGCTTTGTTCGGTTATGGGTAGGTTTAGGTCTGGGGTAGGGTTAGGGTTAGACCGCTAGGAGGCGCCTTCTGGCCCATATCTATCTGCGTCTCATATTGACGCTAAAGGGTGCCATGTGCGTTCGATGTAGACGAAATGTCAAAAGCGTCAGTATATGACGCCTTGGGATGAGAACGGGCTGAAATATCAAATGACACTACAGATAAAAATATAATCAAGTACTTTAGATTACTTTTTGGTGCACTAAGGATGTGTTCATGGTTGGCATTTTTGGTGATTGTGCGATTGCTCTTGTGTGGTTTATTTGAATTGAGAAGTGTGAACGCTGCGCACCAAACAAGCGGACAGAGATTGCTAAAAAGAAGGGTCTCGGCCCGCTTCCAATCAAACTCTGGTGCGCTTCGAATGAAATATGAATGCAACACGGACCAAAGACATGTAAACGAACCAAAAACAAGACATGATGTCACAACTAATAAAATAATCCAAAGGCAAAAAATTGTATTAATGAAAAGTAACTTAATGTGGTTTATGTCTGCAATATAAAACACACTGTGAACATTCTCTCTCTCTCTCTCTCTCTCTCTCTCTCTCTCTCTCTCTCTCTCTCTCTCTCTCTCTCTCTCTCTCTCTCTCTCTCTCTCTCTCTCTCTCTAGCCGATTTTCTAGCCGAACGGGTCTAAAAATGGCAAGGAATGGTTCCAGTTATATTTCCACTTGGTCCACTTTTGCATGATTACAAACCATTCTCGGCCTGGAATTCCTATCACAGTTGGCTGTTGCCTGGCCGCCAGTTTCTCTGTAGCTGGCCAAGTGTGCTATTTGAGCGAAGTAAACACAATTTATTAATAAAATTAAAAGAAATATCTGATCATCCTGGCACAATTTGTATTGCCTTCCAGAAAGCTCTGTTATCAGCACCACAGTGGAAAATGAAACCATATCCGTACCGGCTGGGCTGGATCGGCACAGAACGAACGGTTAAGCAACGAGAACCGTTTGGCCAGACAGTGGAAAAGTGGCTTCTGTGTGTGTGTGTGTGTGTGTGTGTGTGTGTGGGTTCTTACTAGTCTGGGTCTAGTTTCCCTCAGGAAGCTCTTGAGATCCCCTCCGGCCATCAGTTCCAGCAGAATGAAGCGAGGCAGAGCCTGGAGACTCACTCCGATACACCGCACAATGTTCTGGTGACTAAACTTGCTGTCAGAGGAAGAGAAAAAGAAATGTGGTCCTTTTGCTATATGTCCTGATAAATTAGCATATGAAATGATGGATCTCGTGTGCTTATTTTTACCTGATTATTAGAGCTTCCATTAAAAAGTCCAGTTCGTCCTGCTCAGAGCACACCTCAGGAAGAGTCTAATAAAAGAATCAATTGATCATCAAATCTACACACCATGAAATCATCCATCCATCCATCCATCCATCCATCCATCCATCCATCCATCCATCCATCCATCCATCCATCCATCCATCCATCCATCCATCCATCCATCCATCCATCCATCCATCCATCCATCCATCCATCCATCCATCCATCCATCCATCCATCCATCCATCCATCCATCCATCCATCCATCCATCCATCCATCCATCCATCCATCCATCCATCCATCCATCCATCCATCCATCCATCCATCCATCCATCCATCCATCCATCCATCCATCCATCCATCCATCCATCCATCCATCCATCCATCCATGAATGATTTCTGAAGGATCATGTGTATAATACAATTGAAAACAGCTATTTTAAATTGCAATAACAGTTTAGACTAGAGTATTACAGTTTTTACTGCATTTTTGATCAAATATGTGCAGCCTGAGGAAAATACTTCTTTCAAAAACTTTAAAAACTCTTACAAACCCTAAACTTGTGAACAGTAATGTGAAAATCCAGTATGCAGATCTGACCTTTACAGCCACCTGCATCGGGCTGGGCTCCCCTGGGATCCCAACGGCTAGTCCTTCATAGACCTCTCCGAATGCCCCATGACCCAGTCCTCTACAAACAAAACATACATTATTGTTACTCATTTTGTCAAATAATATTACTCCATATATTTCACAAAATATATAACATTTTTATCGACTGTGTCACGGGGTGACCACCTGGTTATTGTTCTGTTGCAGGACAGTAGATGTGATTTTTCAGGACAGTGTGGAGAGATACATTTACTACTATTATAGTATGTAAATATTGATTTACATTAGTTGCAATCACTTTCGATGATGAAATTTCGCTTTGCTAATTGTGACCAGCTCTGTGACTGGCACTCAATTTGCCCAGATGTGAGTGATACAATGATTTACTCTACAGGAACTATTCTCTCTTTCTCTCTTTTTGATGTGAAGGTCAAGTAGGGTAACCCATACTCAGAATGTGTCTTCTGCATTTAACCCATCCAACGTAGTGCACACACATTATGTGTGTATGCACACCATATAGTGCATGCTGCGATATTGGTTCAATAGAAGGGTGAAATTCTGACCAAACCCAGCTGTGAAAAAATGATAAAAGCACTGATGTTCTTTTACTTAAGTGGTGTCCAGGAAGTGTTCATCTGTAATTATTTTTTGGCAATATAATGCTGTCTTCTGTTATTTATTTATTTGTTTGTTTTCTGTATAGAGTAGGCAAAACTGTTTGTTATCCCAACCAGTGAGTGGGTGTAATACTGTAAATAAATGTATGTACAAATTACTGCAATATATATATAGAACCGGGACATAGTGATGCTCCTAACCTGGTGAGAGAGATGTTCCGCCGCGGGACCTCCTTCAGGTCATTGACGGAGGCGGTCTTCCCACCAAAGCAGTAGTTGGGATTGTAGTCGGTCATGATGGTGGAAGCTCTCAGTTTGCTCAGCTTACAGTCGGGACTCTGCAGCTCCAACTGGATGGACTGGAGCTCGGTGTGTTTACGTCTGTACACTGGACAATAATCAGCACAACATGACATTTTTCTGTTGGCATTCATTTCAAATTCCATGTGGAAATGAACTATCAAACTGCTGTACAATAACCAGTGTTGTTATTGTAATTTTCTTTTACAGTTTAATTTAATGGTGCAAAAATATTATTTTTATTTATTTATTTTGAAATGAGACTCTAATTTGATGTGCGTTGTCATCATGTTTATTACAAAATCAGATTTATTAATTAAAAGTAATTTCCTCTGCTAGTTCATAGCAAACTTGTGGAAATCTATATGGACATGAACACGAACAGGCATGTTTGTCCAAGTTTGGTGGGCTTGACCCCGGCAGTAAACACATTAGTGTGGCGTCTGGAAGTGATTTATTCATAAAGTATAAACCGACAAGGCTTGTCAGAGCCCAGTTAACAGCCCATTTATCATGTGTCTATTCTATTTATCACTCAGAGACTGCGACTACAGTGTAGATGGACAGATGATGTGTTAGGTGTGAAGGCACTCTGTGTGTGTGTGTGTGTGTGTGTGTGTGTGTGTGTGTGTGTGTGTGTGTGTGTGTGTGTGTGTGTGTGTGTGTGTGTGTGTGTGTGTGTGTGTGTGAAAGAGAGAGAGAGAACCTGTGGTTAATGCATTGTGCAAACAAGATGCCAAACATATTCACAGCTTGTGTGGCATGCGCATAAGCAATTTACCATTATTACCATACAGAAAATAAAGAATTGCACTTTTTTTTAAAAATATGTTATAAATGATTTACACATGGAATATCATTTTAGCAAACATGTTTTTATGTTTTACAAATTGTAATAATTTATATAATTATGCAGTTTTTATGTTTTTTTGTTTTTTTAATTAAAGACAAGACAAGAAAAGGCAAGAAAAGAAAAGAAAAGAAAAGAAAAGAAAAGAAAAGAAAAGAAAAGAAAAGAATTTCTGCAATGGCATCAATAACAGAAAGCGTTCGGTATCTACATCCAATCCCATAGGTGTCAGTATAATGTCTAAGACCACATTCATATCAGTCAGTGAAACATAAACACAAAGTGCACAACATATACATAATTTCCTGTGATCTGTCTGCAAGTGCAGTTTTATCCTCTCTGTTTCTAAAACCAAAAAAGGTCAATGCGACAATGAAACTATGCTCATAAAGAGGATTTGACATGGTCTACTTACTGATCATAACGCCTGAAACAGCCAGCAGCAAAGCAGCGATGAGCGCGGACGTCCCCACAGACAAAGCCAGGGCCAGATGAGACCAAGAGGGCTGTGTGGGCAGCAGAGACACCTCTACACACACACACACAGGTTGAGGTTTATCTCAGTTTTGCTTTTCATATTTGAAACTGTTAACTCAGAAGCACTATATGCACATGTCAGATCAGCATCATGCGCGATCAAACTGAAGGGACACATCTGGATTTGAGCCCTTGCACGCTAAACCAAAACTATAGATTCTAAAGAGAAAAACATGATAACTCTCTAGTAATGACTGAAGTAATTGTAATCTTTTGAGGTTTTTGTAAGGTTTTGGATAGTAATGACTCAAGTGTTACTACACCCTTCTAACGGAATTACTATATATTTGGATCATTATTGTAAAGTGAAGATCATGGTAACCCACTAGCAATACATAAAGTGGGAGAGAGGCCGCACTATGCTTAAATATATTTTTATTTGCACAGACACGTTTCGGCATGTGCCTTCTTCAGTGTGCAACAAGGTAACAATGTAGCCAATCTTATATGCCCACACCCATATTAACACAAGCCAATAATGTTAAAGTGATATCCAGTCAATAATGTCACTAATGTTTCAAACAGACCATTAATGAAAGACAACAATTGCTGTAAAAAAATTAAACATACAATACACATTTGTGTGTTCCATTTATAAGAAACAACTTAGTGACAAATCTTCATTCATCCCATGCGGTATACGTGTATTTAAGTAAAAAATATACCAAGCCTCTCGTTGCAGGAGGCGGTTCTCACGGTCTCCCCCTCTTGGAGACCGATTAACAACCTCTAAACCCATGAATTTGAGCATATTTACATCATGTCCCACAGTGTTCCCATGCCTTGCGACTGGTGATTTGTCATCGTTCTTTCTGATTGTGCATTTGTGCTCAAAAATTCGGGTTTTGAGTTGTCGCTTGGTTTTGCCCACATAAAGCAGCCCACAAGGGCACTTCAGTAAATACACAATAAAAGTGGATAAACATGTGATTCTGCCCTTTACTTTATATATCCTGCCTGTTTTTGGATGTGTAAATACATTTTCTGTGAGCATAAAATTACATGCTACACAGTTCAAACACTTGAAATTGCCGTGTGGAATTTTAAAGGGGAAAGGCGACTGGGTATGTGCAGGGAGGTGCGATCGCACTAACCGGTCTCTCAGGCTGGGTGCTCGTTTATAGCAACTGCGCGGTGGATCCTGAAAAGTGTGACCTATGTCCGGGTCACTGCTTAGAATGTGCCAGTGACGATGCACAATGTTCTTTAAGCTATTTGAAATCTGACCATAAGTGGATACAAATGTAACTGCGTTGTTAGAGCTATTCTGATCAATACGTTTGGTCATCAAATCAACACGTTGGATACTATGCGCGCGCTCTAGACAATCACGCACCAAGTTGTCTGTATACCCACTAGTAATGGAATTTGAATTACAATCGAACAACTTCACAAGCTTACAATGAGTTCAGTCATTACTAGGGAGTAATTATGCTTTTCACTTTAGAATACTGATCCAAATAATTATTAATACCTTCTGGGAGTCATTACGAACGGGTTAGCATGACCTTCACATCAGAATTAATTATAGATTATGCATTTTTCACATTCATTATGAACCTGTTTATGGTAGTTGTAAGTAGTCCTCTGGGAGGCATGTAGTTACTGATCAGGTAATATTGAACTACCACATTCAACTAGCGCTATTACTAATTTAATTAAGTAATCAGGGTTTCTTATTTGTTAATAGTGGTTACTAGAATGTCAATAATGCGTTACTCATTTAAAAAAGAAATAATAGAAAACAAACAGTGATGGATCAATAGAACTTCTTGTTTGGAAATATGTCAACACATACAGGCTGGTAAACCATGCTTTGAGTTATTTCAGCTGGTATTTAGCCTGTAGATTAACAGAGAATGAAAAGCTTTGTGAAATATAATTTTTCGTCTTTTCCCCCCCTTTTTTTCCTAATAAAATTTGCATGTAATTAGAATTAATCCATACACTTTAACTCACTTACTGATTGAAACATTTATGTAATTGAGAAAAAGCATCTACGAATAGATGTGTAAAATATTCAAAATGAACGAGACAAGAGGTGTGCAACAGTGGAGAGTGTTTTTATCTTATCTTTCTTTTTGAGTACAAGCTGGCAAACGGAGCTAAAGTTCACAAGCGGTGACCTCTGTCAAAGACACTGTAAATGGCAGAGAATCGAGCTGGGTTTTACAGAGGTAAGTGCCGCTCTCGAGAAAGAACTTTATTATTGAGAGTACACTCTTCCCAGACATTCATTTTACCATTTTATGAGACAGTCGTTCATCTGATGGTGGTGAAGTGTGTTATAAATGAACTAACCGGTGGAGTTGATGCAGGACACTCCGTCCGGGGCCAGTATGAGCTCTTCATCGCAGTAACACACCATGCCCTCAGAGGTCTCATGGCAATCTCCTGACTCACAGTGACTGCAGTTCTGCACTGGGTTGATAATAACTTCACCGTCACCTTCCATGCCTGGAAACAACATTACCGTATTATGGGATGGTGAGGCGTATTAGTAAAGCTTGTGGCTTATAATCGAAAGGTTGTTGCTTTTATCTCCACAGGGGTGAACTATTACCATTGTGCCCTTGAGCAAGGCACTTTAATCCAGGTGTCTCCAGGGATACTAAGGGTCCTGTACTGTACAGTATGTTCTTTAAATAGGAGCATCTGCTAAATGACTGCTTACTTAAAGGCACACTATGTAACTTTTGGTACTCTAGCTAAAAATCTGTGTGCATTGTGTGGAAGAACATTGTTTTGGTTGTGCTTTGGCTCTGTGTTTGCTGATGAATGTGGTTATACTGCTCATAAAACATTCACCATTAGGCTTAAGAGATATAACCAGTTTAGATGGAAAGGATCTCAAGCTGACTCGCTGAATATGTTACTGTAGCTTTACACATTAATAAACACTTGATATTAAATTATAGCACAGCGCTACAACAACCATAATGAAATGACCCATCACAATAGATAATGATTTACAATTAACTCTGTTAGAGAGCTACATCCTATTCAATAAATTACCTTACTCTCCTGTTGAGTTATAAAAAACGTCATCTCTGAAAAGCCAAGCCAATGTTGATTCATGTTTTATAATGAGTTCTGTCGCATTCTCTTTTTTCCAGCAGACTCTCGTCTGTTCGGTGTCTGTTTAAAACAGCTGATTCTCCAGAGATTGGGGATTTATCGGCTCCATGTCAAACTTTCTCACTCGTTGTGACAACTAACCTCTGCCACTCACACACCGAAGTAACTTTTTCTCTTTTTACTGATATGATGAGACACACTCGGGTAACTGACATTTGTACGCAATTCCCACGAAAACCATTCCATCAGGTCTAAAATATAAACACTCATATAATAGGCTTACCATGGTGAATAAGGGGAAAACAAAAACATGGTTTGGAAAAAGGATTGATGATGTATTGATCACCTTTAAAGGTGTGGGTACTAGCATCCCTCAAAGTTTCAAGTCTCTACGACTTACGGTTTGGTCTGCACGATCACTTTTAGTGGAGAATGCTGATCCTTGTAAATTCAAACAATTACAGTAGGGTTTCAGAGCTACGTGCTTGAACCCCTAAAAAGTGCACTTCAAAAAATCAAGTGTGGAATGTTGGATCCTTCATGCACTCAACTGTCTCAGTGTTCCTTAAGTAGTGGAATTGGAGGGTCTATCATCCTCCGATGCTGTGTGACATAATAACCTACAAAGCACTATTTGCATAGTACAAAGTACAGTATAAGTGCATAATATAGTGTATAGTATGTCATTTGGAACACAACTAAAGGCTCTTTATTGTGTTACCTTTGAGTGGTTCCAGGTACATCTCGCCGTCAGGACTTATAAACGATGTTCCATCATCACCATCCATTCTCGGATCATTATCATGCCAGGCGCTGCCCCCTTTAGCCATGGAGGAGAGAAGTCATAAAATGTGGCAAAAATCATAAAATGAAGATATAATATGAACATCAAGGCTGACATTTAGTCTAACCTCTGTATCCTCCACCTCCTCCACCAGCCGTGCAGGATCCTCCACCACCCCCAAAACCTCCTCGAGTTTTCCAGCCGATGACTTGACAGGGTTCCCCACCCTGACCTCCTAAAATGAGTGGTCTACCACCTTGTGGAACAGGAGAACTGTCATTCCAGCCTCCACCACCCCCTGAAATACACAGAGACACACACATCATAACAAACAGATAAATACATTTCACTTTCTCTGTGTGGCTAATTAATTTCACAACAGGTGACTTTTCTTTTTGCATCATCCTCTAACAGATCTAAGAATGCAGAGTGGCACAGCGAATTCTCCAGAGAAGTCTCCTATGAACATCTCTGTACTTCTAAAGCAGGGCAGTGCTGATGCTTAGCATGTAAATGCTCAAATAAAAATGTGGCAAATTATTTCAGACGTCAACGTTGTCCCATTTTGCTAACTCTCTAATGTTTTCTTAGCAGCACATGCTTTGCTGAAGAAGAAAATAAATAAATATCCAGGATACCAGTCAGACCATTCAACAAGTTTTGTAAAGAGAATATTTTATAGAGACAACCTCAAACAGAGTTCTCTCAGAGTATATAGAGGAAGGAAGGAAGGAAGGAAGGAAGGAAGGAAGGAAGGAAGGAAGGAAGGAAGGAAGGAAGGAAGGAAGGATGGATGGATGGATGGATGGATGGATGGATGGATGGATGGATGGATGGATGGATGGATGGATGGATGGATGGATGGATGGATGGATGGATGGATGGATGGATGGATGGATGGATGGATGGATGGATGGATGGATGGATGGATGGATGGATGGATGGATGGATGGATGGATGGATGGATGGATGGATGGATGGATGGATGGATCATTGCTAGGTGAACATTTATACAAGATAGCACACACCCTCACAAATCTAACGTTTGCAGACATAAATATAATGCGCAATCCATCCTCATATCAGTGCTCTTTGTGTAGCACTACATGCAGAGATGGACTGTGGAACAGATTAATAGAATATTCCCCATGTTTTATATCTGCAGGGAAGAAAAAGATATGTGATGTGGTCTAGCAATAATAAAAAAAATAATCATCCGATCTGAAGTGTTGATGTAGGTAGAAATATATAATACCCAAGAGTAAAGAGATAGAGGAAGATGGATACAGCAACTGACTCATACCAGTGTTTTTGGAATATAGATGACAAAATGAAACAAATGAAAACTCTATATCTCAAGTGTGGATCAAACATTGTATATGTGAATCAAGCTGGGCTCTAATGTCATGATGGAAACATATTGAATAGATTTAGGAGTGAATGTTTTGTGCTGTTCTCTCTGACCCCAGCGGCAGTAAACAGAGCACAGTGGGTGATCTAGCCTTTGAAAAGAGCAGTACCGATTGAACCCATACTGAGCGCTCCGCAGGAGACAACCAGAGCACCCACAACACATGCAGAAACTTCAACAGATGCACAGACACGCAATGTGCCTTCAATCGCTTAGAGTTGAAAGCAGGGCACACGTGTTATTACTGTAGTGTTGCTATCACCTTCCAATCAGTTAGCAAAAAAGCTGGTGAAGAAATCTCAAGAATATCCAAGACCCAGTATTTTAAAACTAATTTGCAGGATCAGTATCTTTCAGCCACTGCTGAAATAGAGAATGAAATAGGGAATTTGAAGAAACCGCCACAAAAATCATATTCAATCTCAGACTGGATTAAGGACTATTATGAAGCCCAGGCAAAAAAAAAAAAAAAATATATATATATATATATATATATTTCATGTCCAGGAAAGAAATTAAAAAAACATCTTGGGG
Organism: Leuciscus leuciscus; assembly: GCF_965113295.1. Lineage (NCBI taxonomy): Eukaryota > Metazoa > Chordata > Actinopteri > Cypriniformes > Leuciscidae > Leuciscus > Leuciscus leuciscus. The sequence goes on from NC_138741.1 coordinate 5,446,890, forward strand.
CTTCAGCATTTTCATAAGCAAACCCGATTTCCAGGTAAAGAAAAGCATTCCAACTATCCACATGAAGCTAAAAAAAAAAACATTGCTCTATGTGCAATATTTTCTGTTTCACTGCCAATGCTTCCACTATTTACCAGAAGGAACATGCCTAACATCTGAGACTTCATCAGACTTCAAGAACAGCATGCTAACATTACTCTAAATAATTTACTGCAAAATACAGACAATCTCTAATTTATTAGAAAACTGTTGCGAGGCACACCTGCAGTGCCTGATTTCCCATTGCGGCCGTGGATGCTGGGATTCCTGTCCAACACTTCCTCTGGGGTTTCTGATTGGCTGCTGTAGCCACGGCCTCCGCCTCCAGCAGCAATGAGTAGAGGAACATGGACACCATTCTCCATCTGTAACCAATGGAAACATGAAGTGTGACATTAGTTTTTAACTGTGTAACACTTCAAATTGTCAATACAAAAATAACTTTGAGGTTTATGCTTTCAGGACTTTCTCACCAATTATATTTTCCTAATTAAATTGAACCTGGTTTGGAATGCTCTGCATGGGAAGAAAATAAATATAACCACCACTGCTAACACCCAATACTCTTTTAATCATAAATAGACACACATATACTGTGTGAAACAGTCAATTATAAATAGATCATTTTAATTTTATTGATATTATCTGTACTGAATTAACTATATTTATATTTCTCATAAATCTGCCCGCCATAATGTTTGATTTTAGGTCATTCATCACAGTGTAATTACAACAGAACTTTACCATAAAGATATGCGGTAGCAACATTTTTACAGTTGGAACTTAAATTAACAGTAAAAAAAACAACAACAAAAATGAACTGTTATAATGTTAATATAGCAACATACTGAACCTAAATCTATATTGTACTTTGATAATACACTGACAACCACAAAAAAAGGTAGTTTGACATTAAAATAGCGCATTAAACATTAAACAACATACATGAAGTATCCCATTAGATTTATTATAGTTTTTCACTGTAATAGTAAGTAAACTTACCATTAACCAATTAACAAGTTTTGGTAACACTTTATTTGAACAGTGTCCTTGTTACACATGTTACATATATCCATAAATGATGCATAGTTACATGCATCTAACCCTAAACCAAACTCTATAGTAAGTTCATATAGTTAATTGATATTACTCAGTACTTACATAAATAATTACACTGTAACAAGGACACCTTAAAAATAAAGTGTAACCCAGTTGTTGTTGTTTTTTTACAGTCCTTTACTGTTAAAATTACATTAATTGATTACAGTATTGATCTACTGTATTGATTACAGTGTGTTTTAGAAAAGAGCAATGTATGTACACATACTGTATTCTGTTGTACAAATAATCCAATTTAAAATGTTTTTATAAAGGGTCACCTTGAAGACGTAGGTGCCGCCCCCTCCTCCGCCGCCCCCTCCTTTGAGCTGGGTCTTGTTGATAGAGGGTCCTTGCTGTTCTCTGCAGATCCGGTCCAAAGTCGGCACCATCTAACAAAACAAAACAAAACAAAACAAAACAAAACAAAACAAAACAAAACAAAACAAAACAAAACAAAACAAAACAAAACAAAACAAAACAAAACAAAACAAAACAAAACAAAACAAAACAAAACAAAACAAAACAAAACAAAACAGACCATTTTATGCTCATCACACTGTTTTCTTTCTAAATAGCACAAATACAGATTGATATAAAGGATTACTCACATTAGGGCAAGCGTCCTCTCCTTCCTGTCCCACTAGAATATACACCAGCTCATCCTTCTGTAGAAGGAAGTCTCCGGTCATGTACACCCCATGTGACTTGTGAACAGCCAGAACACTGCGTCCTCCAGCTGCTCCATACGCCGTGATCCTAAACACAAGACAAATAAGTAAGCAGTAATTTAACAGACGCTTTCATCAAAAGTGACTTACAGAGCACGTATCACAGGGCAATTCTCCTGGAGTGACCTGGGGTTAAGTGCTTTGCTCAAGGCAAGGGCACGATGGCGGTGGCTCTTGACTCACTTCTCACAGGGATCAACCTTCTAATTACAAGCTCTAACTTTTAGTAACTACACCAGCGATGCCACGGAAGCTCTGTGCCTAATACAGTGAGTGAGCTGCCTTATAAGCAACATTAAGGGACTGCAAAACTCTACATAAGCAGCATCTCATGTAGTGCAATTCCAATAGATTTTGATGTTAGCATGTTCCTAAACTAACAACATCTTACTCTTTTACTCATTAAAATGACATAACACATCAATATTGGGTGAAATAGTCCATTTTAATTACTGTATTTTCCAGAAAATAAGTTGCACCAGTGTTTATAGTTTGGATATAAATATATTCCGCATACACATTCCAGGAAAAAATGGTAGATCAAACTATTTGTATTGGGATTTTTAAGTATTTAATGAAATATATTTGTAGACATTGTTTCTCACAGCTTTGTCAGCCATCTTGGATGGCTTGTTTGAGCTGAATTGTTTTGATGTTGTTTTTCCCACAGAGGCCACTAACAATGTTGTCTCAGTATTGAGATAATGAGATAGCCTACTTTATCAGACAGCATAATGTTAGCTTTTGAAACGACATTTGCGTCAAGAGCATCTTCAACGAGCCCAAGAGGGCCCACGTCACTCCTCTGTTCATCTCTCTGCACTGGCTACCTCTCGCTGCTCGCATCAAGTTCAAGGCATTGACGCTTGCTTACAGATCTATCACAGGCTCAGCTCCCTCCTACTTTCACTCAATCCTACGGGTCTACATCCCTACCAGAAGCCTACGATCGGTCAAAGAGCGACGTCTCGTGGTTCCATCACAGAAAGCCACAAAATCACTTTCCAGAACATTCTCATTCACAGTTCCATGCTGGTGGAACGCTCTCCCCACCCTCATCCGGGATGCAGAATTCCTGACAACATTCAAAAAACAGCTGAAAACCCATCTCTTCCGTGAGCACTTAACCTTAAAAAAATAAAAAAAAAATAATAATAATTCCTTCCCCTTCCCTTTAAAACCTCACTTGTCGGGTTTATGCTACTCTGAATAATGCCTGAACTTTGTTTTTTGAGCACTACTTGCGTTGTTTTTGCCTCTTCATGATGACTCGCTTAATTTTGTCCTAATCTGTAAGTCGCTTTGGATAAAAGCGTCTGCTAAATGACTAAATGTAAATGTAAATGTAAATGTAAGAGCATAACGCTGGGACCGAGATGGGTCTTGTGTATGTTGCCCACTTAGGTCCCACCAGGTACCAAGTGCAATCCTACATGAAATTCATCTGGGCAATTAACATGGGGCCATTATGTAACCTGTGGACAATCCAACATGGGGCCCATTTTTCAACCCATTTCATACCCATATGGGCTTTATATACCCATATATATACTAATGTTGGCTGGGGTGAGGCTTTAAAATGTTGTCTAGGTAGGCAGTTCACTTTTTAAAAAAAGAGCTGAAATTTTTCTTTTTTTTTCTTTACAGACTTTGCTAAGTGAATGTCATTATCAGTCTGGGTTCTACCTCAGCAATGCAGCTGATGACTTTGGAAATGTGTTTTCTCATTCCTCCTGGTCCTCGGACAGTAATTACCCGAATGACCTGATGGGCTTGATAACAGGCAGCAATTGTGCCGAAGAAGAATGTCTTCCATTTCATGGTTGAAAAAGTATCTGCTAAACGCTTGGAAGAGGATATGTTTGCTTGTGTGTGTGTGTGTGTGTGTGTGTGTGTGTGTGTGTGTGTGTGTGTGTGTGTGTGTGCACCTGTATTTCCTAGTCTCTGGGACTCGCCACATCTGGATCCCCTTGAATGGTCCTTTAGTGCCCACACTGACATTGACATTGGTGTTGCGGTAAGAGTTACTGCACTGAGTCGGCGTTGGACCGTCTTGTCCTGTCGCTCCACAGGTGTGGAATATCCACTTGACAGCTGTAAAACACACACAAATGCCCACAGATATAGCAAAGGTACCTTTAGATTCATAAAATAAGAATTTTTCTTTCTTTTTTTTTTTTTCAGAGAAATAATCTACACTACTGTATTGGTGTAAAACTTGGACCAAAGAAGTAGAAGGTGAAAATAGAAAGATATGCTATTTGATGTGTTTGGCTGGCTGGGCAGTCAAAAAGCCACAGACAATTTATGATATTTTTTGTTCTTAGCTGGAAACCTGTGGAATGTCTTTCACAGACCTGGAAATAATGCTACATAAAAGAGTTCAATCATTGCTAAATGTCAAATGCACTTACTCGTAAGAGGAATGAGGTTCTGACTGAGTTCACTTCACTAATACTGCCAGCATTCCGATAAGACATACTCACTTTTAGCTAAAAAAAAAACCTCAACGGATTCTAAAGGTTAAGGTGTATTATAGATATGTCGCAACACATTTCGTGTTTCAGACTTTTTTTATCAGCTCTATGTCTGGAGCTACAGCAGAGACTGAAGGCTGATTCACGTCATGTTCATGCATGTGCTATTTATTGTCTTTGTTTAAGGAACAGTTTTATTTCAATACTTTGTTTCAGTATTATTTTTATGTTTATGTATTATTATTTGAATTGGTGTCCTAAACGGGCATATGGTTCATAGCCTTGTGAAAAAGAAGTACACTTTCTTATACTTTAAAATAATATAAATACATACAAACATAATGTACTTTTTTTCATAAACTTAACTGCAAATTATACACTGCAATTAACAAATTGCAATTACATAAAATAAAAATATTCAAAAGTTTACATTTCAAAAGTTTAAAAACTAACATCATCATGCAAAATACTATAAAATAATATATTTTCTGTCAGATTTTTTTTTATTTTTTTTAAGCCAAATCAGATCAAAAGAAAAGCATATAACCAGGCTGGAGAGGTGTGAATGTGTGCAGGAGAGACTGAGACTGAATGGGGCACTTTGCACCACAAAACAATAGAGACAATAGACTGAATAGATGCTTAGAAGATGACATTAACCATCAGTTTGCATGTTAGAGTCTAATCAAAATAAAGTCATATGACATGATCTTGAAAAACATTTAACAAAATACAGAGTTTTAGACTTATCATCTTCAGATTTTAAATATAACATGGTCACACATTTGGCTTTAGCTGCAGTGCATTTCTAGATTGATACAATGCCAACTTCAATTTTATTTTCATGAAGATGTTTCATAAAAATACATTTCTAATAACTTTACAAACATTTTAAGCTAATAACAATTTGTTTTCATTATGACAATAATTAATTCTACATTTACAATAAACTGCCAGGTGTCAGCTTTCAAATGAGGTCATACTTGTGCTTTGTACACATGTGCTTTGATATGTTAATCAGCACATCAAAGAGTAATTCTTATATATTATTTGAAGAATGACAAATGATTACAACAATGATTTCAAATGTACTAGTAAAGTAAAACTTTAAATGTGAAGTTATTGGAAAATTCACTTTTCAGAATTGCAGTGTCTTTAGAAGCAGGAAAGTATACTCTCTTTAAATAGCATTTTATTTTATTAATATTATAGTATAGTAATATGCAAGTACAACTAGAGTTTAGTTTAGGGTTAGCTGCATATATAACTAAGCATAATTTATAGTTATTACTACAATAACTACATGTAACATGTGAAACAAGGACACTAACATAAAGTGTTACCCACTTTTTAAGATTTGACGTACACAATTGGGGTTGGGGTCTATTTGCAAAGCTGGAACCAATCAAATTGCCTGAAACCTATAAGGAAAGCCAATCCGGTTTTGACAAGAATAACCAGAGCAGAGTGGTATCAAGGTGAGAAACAAAGTCTGCAAAGTACTTGCCAACAATTGGTCATTGCATAAAAAAATAGGTAACATTCTGGATTTATTACAATGACATTTGGGCCAATAAAATTCCAAAACAGGAGTGTGCTGTTCTGAATGCACCTCTTTCTCTGCAGTGATGTTGTCCGACCCAAGTCTGCAAATAAAACATCTGAATATGTCAGAATAAAAGTTTAGTTCCTTGCCAGGAACCTATCAATATTAATTAATTAGATCTGACGCGAAAGAAAGCTTTGAGTTGTATAGAGGTAATGTGCCAGACAAATATCACCAGTTGGTCTTATATAACTTCCTTTTATTATAGAGACCTTGAAGGTTTGATTGGTGGGAATGGCTGAGTCATCGGAAGCTGAGCGGCGGTACTCAGCGCATCATGAGGTTAGCGGCCCGTCTCTTATTCTCATCAGGGGAAGAGGAAGTAATCAAGGAGACAAAGGCTGAGGGAGCTGATCTGACAGAAGAACACACTCCCTCTCTCCACAGCGCTGAAGATTTGAGTCAGCGTAAGGCAAACTTCCCCATTCGACTGGGCTTTATTTGCCAAAATGAGAAGCCATGGTGGCAAAGGGAGAAATCGATAGTGGAGGATGGAGTGGGAGAGGGCAGGAACAGGAAAGAGAAGGAAAAATTGGAGATGACAAAAGGGAGAGCGGCGGCATGACAGAAAATTCCAATCGTTGCACAATTTATCAAAAAAGCTACATCAATTATCCATGACTGAATCAAGGGAAGATTGATGTACAACTTGATTTTCCTTCAAGTTTAAAGAAAACAACAGCTGGGAATAGAACTCCAGAAAGCTTTACTAGAGTGTGTTTCTGGTAGAAAGTGTTTGTGTTTTATTATTAACTGTCTTGAGCAATTGTGGTTTCAAACCAGTTTAAAGGTAGAGGTGATCAAAATACCATACACTTGATACACATATGAAATATGATATTATGATACACTTATTTTTGCTGGAAATTCAACTGAAAATATTACAATTTAAAGTAATGGTTTTCTATTTTAATATACTTTAAAATATAATTTAATTCTGTGATGCAAAGCTTAATTTTCATCAGCCATTACTCCAGTCTTCAGTGTCACATGATCCTTCAGAAATCAATCTAAAATGCTGATTTATTATCAATGTTTTATTATCAATGTTAAGATTTTTTTTTTTTTTCAGGATTCTTTGATGAATAAAAAGTAAAAAGTTTTTACTTTTTATTATTTACTTTTTACTTTCTACTTATATACTTTTTTTTTTTTTTATCAATGAATCCTGAAAAAAAGTATCACAGGTAAAAAAAAAAAAAAAAAAAAAAAGCAGCGGTTACACTTTATTTCGATAGTCCAGTTTAGATATTCTACTAACTATATGTAACTTTGCAACTACATGGCAACTAACTGTCATTAGAGTATTAATAGGCTGTAGTAGACTTGGTTAGGTGTTAGGTGTCTAGGGTTCAGGTTAGTAGAGTAAGTTGACTTGTAGTTGTCAAGTTACTTATAGTAAGTAGAATGTCTGTTTGCGAGCATCATAATAAAGTGTTAGCAGATATTAAGCAGACAGTCTACTAATACTCTAATGACAGTTAGTTGACATGTTGCAAAGTTACTTATAGTTAGTAGAATGTCTAAAGTGGACAATCGAAATATAGTGTTTCCAACATTGTATCAAATCATCATATTAGAATTATTTCTGAAGGATCATGTGACACTGAAGACTGGAGTAATGGCTGATGAAAAGTCAGCTTTGCATCACATAAATAAATTACATTTTGAAGTATAATTAAATAGAAAACCATAATTAACAATATTTCACAATATATAATCATTAATGGAGATCTATCCTAAATTGCAGAATGACTCATTTACTCTCCCAACACCACGTGAATTGTTTGCAGCGCTATCAATTCAAGAAGAGTGTATAGATTAAAACCAAAGAGTTTCATAACACTGAGCACTGAATGTTCCTCCTGCCGTTTCAGACACTGCAGAGAACAGGTAGACGATGTGTTTTGACCGTTCACAGCTGAACTACACGTGACTGAGGCTCTGCTAATGAGTCCTGATGAATAGCAGATTAGCTGCTCGTTCAGATTTATTAAGGCTGAAATGGCGTGGGAGTCATTTCACAAACACTCATGCACACCATACTGATAAATGACTACGCTCCAATGAGAGGAACACCTGTATATGCAGCGGGCAAACAGATCACTCTTCCCAGGGATGATGGCGTTGGTCATGTAGAAGACGTCTTTTACACACTGATTTGTACACGTTCAATAGATAATCATGGTAATGTGAAGCAATGTTTTACCACAGCCCTCATGAGCAATCGTGGTCATATGAAAAAGCATGAATGCAAGGACATTTCAACTCTGGATAGTATCTTGTTTTCACAGTTGGTTTGATTACAGAATGGCACATGTATTTTTCTGCAACAAATGCACTGGAGAGATTCAAGGAACACATATTGCTTTTCAAGGAAATGTAACTACTTAAGAATAATTAAATAAGTCTTCACTTTGAAATAAATGTTACATATATATATATTTCAAATTAGCAATTTTGAGTATTAGTAACTCCTTGACATAACATACCATTTATTGTGATACATTTAATGTGTAAAACCATGAAATTATTGTGTCTCTTAAACATCAGTCCACCCTGTTACATTGTTGCTACTTGACTTTTCAAATCTTAAGCATATGCTCTATATCACATGACTTGCTAGAAGTGACATCATTTCCTTGGAGGGAAAGCAACTCCAAGAACAAAGTTTCAGTTACAAATTTTTCTTTCTTTTCCTTATTTTTAGACTTATCTACTATCATAAAACATAACATGTCTGCCTTATCGTGTCCGAATGGATATGGTTTTATTTAATAGATTTTATATATCTATTAAAATTCAACAAAATCTTAATCTTCTGCCAGCATGCTGTTCTTTCCTAGTTTGTAATGGGCTTTATTAGATTAAAAATGTTAAGGTCCACCCTGTTACATATTGAATTGTAAAGGTCATGTAACAGCGGTGAATACATTTCCTAGACCAAGTATATTCTTATATATTGGCCAATGTGTATTTCTGACAGATTTTATTTATTTATTCAAAATAATTACATTTTTAACAAACTTGTTCAGTTCAAAATCCACCAAGCTGTAGGAATGACCTCATTAGCATGGCCATGATTTAGATTATGACATTACTCTTGCCTCATACTTCTCCAGACAGTTTCTGAGCACACTCAGCACGGTTCCCTGGTGTACACCTGAGTTTTGAAATCTACATTTACACCAATTAAATGAACCAAACTCTGATGTCACATGCACTCAGATTTGCACCAAAAGCTGTAGTGTAAAAGCACCCTTGGATATTGTGACTGGTCTTTCAACACTGTTTGATCTGAAGAGAAATAATGGTGCATAAATAGTCCAGTAGATGGCACACTTTATTTTCTCTGCAGTGCACTTCCGTTTCAGAGAGAGAGAGAGAGAGAGAGAGAGAGAGAGAGAGAGAGAGAGAGAGAGAGAGAGAGAGAGAGAGAGAGAGAGAGAGAGAGAGAGAGAGAGAGAGAGAGAGGTATATGAGCCTCTGTTCATAAGCATTCATCTTCTATATCCATTAGAAATCCAACATATTTTGTGTACTCAAGCATTTCAACAATTTCAGTGTGCTCAGAAGGAATTACATGGTCTGGACTTTGAATTAGGTGCTTTAATGTTTGCAGTGAATAACTCATAACTTGCTGTGAAAACAAAGACTCCAGAGTTTTTATAATACACAACGCTACTTTTGTTGGGAGCCGGGAGTGTTGTTTGGATCTGACATCTATGTCTTCAAAATATTATAAATATTTGGGAAGCTATTTTGTGTGTATAAAAGTGTTCCAATTAACATTATCCCAATACTTATTATTGGATTGTTATAGTTTTGACAATTCACCCTTGTTATTTATTTATTATATTACATATATTGATTTTCTATCGTAATTTAATTTTAGTTTGTTTTAATGGAAATCAATCAATAAATATGCACATATGCACTCTTCAAAAACTTTGCTGATTGTAGACACGCTGACATAGAGAATAAAAATGATATATTTTTCAAATAGAATGAAAGATCTTGAATGTACTGCACATTAAGTTACTTATTGTGCCCAAGAACACTAAATCTATTTAATGCCGGGTTCAGACTACATAATATTGTTGTCTGTAACGATAGTCACTGCGTCAGATTATGCAATTTTGACTCCGAATGTCTTGTGTTGTAGACAAGAAACAAGTTAGACTACACATTGCTTACCGACCAATCATCGTTTGTCGTCTTTAACGATGTGCGTAATATCATCGAGAAGGCGGAACTAGTGACTGACTTCCGGACACAAGAGCATAAAAAAACAATGTTTGTACTAACTTAATGCTATTCCAGAACTCACCAGGTTGCTGAAGCGCCTCCGCTATCATTTGCCAACAGTAATCTTTTTTCACTCAGTTGTGGTAGTCCTTCGATGAAACATTATAAGGGCAGGAATATTGTTGCTTACTTATAGCTCCACAAACCTTTCTTCTATTGCATAATTAAACAATACCATCGCCTCTCTTCATTTCACCATGTTTGAAAGCGGTATGGAAGAGAGCTTCTCTGCTCCTATTGGTCAATGTCACAGAACCCGTCGTGATTTAAACATGCTAGTCTTTCTGTTGGGACGTCATGAATCTCAGTCGGTTGTCATCCGCTACGATACACTATACGAGATAAAACGATCAATTAATTTGTCCAGATGTCCATTGTTGTTTACGAATCACCTCAACACCCTGTCAAATGCGTCATGCCAAAATCGGGCTGATATTGTGTCTGAACCCGACATAAGTCCACATGTCATACTGACAAAAAATATGCTTCTAACCACAGCTCAATAGGTTTGCAATGCTGTTTGCGAATGTTCGTTGGAATGGTTTCAGGAAAACCCCGATTTCTTTAACTATGTTGATAAAAAATAAACTTTTATGATGCCTGTATTTGGCTTACAATACTCTTGGGGAACGCACCCCTGGATGGCGTTTTTTCTGTATATGTCAACCAGACAGGTGTTTCTTGACTAATTGGGTTAGGTGAGACCAGTTAAAACAGACTATTTGAACAATGACTGAAAATATGTTTGTTTTAGCGCTCATGTACTGTATAGTTTCAATACAATAGCAAGAATAAACGTGGACTGCACCAAACTTCAGACTTTTAAATCACACTGGGGCAAATTTCAGTCTGAACAAGCTAGATAAAAGTGAGAAACCATTCAAAAAAATATATAAACAGCTCAAGCACATGAAAGTAGCTAAAACTCACATTCTGTAGACGGTGGTGTAGTGGTCTTGATGTTCTCATTGCTTGGTGTGAACAGTACTTGCGTGGGGCTTATGGGAGCCACCGGAGGAAATTCTCCATTGGCTGAAGATGAGAGAAAAGACACAATACATTGTTGCAGTCCAACAAAACTACAGCAGCCAGAGAAAATCTTGCAGGCATTGAAAAAACACAAGCCTATAGAAAATAGCTCTATTTTGCCTTAAAACATTCTTTTAGATAATATATTCCACGACAATACACATTCTATAAAGCTAGTAATGATATTAGCATATTTGTCTTGAGAATTGCTTGAATATGCGAGAAACATGCGCTGGAAAAATGGCTCAACTGTTTGCATATTTTTCACATTTCGAGAAATGTTAATGATATGCTAATAAGGATGCTTGCTGATGATGTAGAAGTATCAAAAGGGTGAGCACTAGACCTTAAAATATTGATATTAATTACTCAACAGGAACAATTCCATGTCACCAGGCCACTACTTATAAATTCACATGTAAACAATGGATAATAAAAAAGTATATGCTAATGAACCATAACCTTTCTAGTGCTAATTGCTAATATAGGCTATATTTTTAAGCCAACAAGAATTTATGGCTATCTAGCATTTTTTACAGAAAGCTTAATAAAACCTGTTTCTGGGGGCATGCAACATTTAGCCAGATGCATTTGCATTTCATGAGGATTTGTTTATTTATTTTTGCTTCCTGTCTCTCTTTGAGTGGATTTGACATTTCCATCACCTCCTCATGTGATTTTCATGGGGTAATATTTTATGGACAGGCCCGCTTGATGCTCAACATGCAGGATAGTGAGCAGTCAGGGTAAAACATGTATTATCTATATCATTTTATACCAATTGCGTTCTTCAGTTCTTGATTCTGATTGGTTGATGTGTTGATTGCACAGCTATGAAGTAGTTCCAGGATTGCTGACCATGTAACAACTGCAAACCACTTTGACTCGGACGGTTTTTATGGAAGATATTTTATTTGTGGCACAGGGAGGTAGCTTTAGTGATGAAAGCTCGAAAAATGTCTTGAAATAAACGTATGTGTCAACTGTAATTGAATCATTGGTCACACTTTATTTTACAGTGTCCTTGTTAAACGCGGTACGTGTGCTTGCTAAAGTAAAAACAGTGAATTAATTACATGCGACTATAGTAAGATGTTGTTTATTAATATTACTCAGTACTTAAATGTATAATTACACTGTAATAAGGACACAACACTGACAATGAATGAAGGTTTACATCATGGGTTGGGGAATGAATTCTTCAAAACCTCAGTGGGGAAAAAAGTAGCTGGCAGAAACAAATATTCAAGCGTTTGAAATATTCAAGAGTTTCTAGACTGTATTAGTCAGATTATGAAGCATGCTATACTTGTACTTATTATTGGATGTTAAACACAGACGAAGCTCCACAAAAGTAGACAGCCGCTACCAATGGTGTCAAGAGTTTAGTTCATGTTTCTTAAAGGGTAACTAAACCCTAAAACAACTTTTTTTTTAGTTAATGATCTGTAAGACTGGGGCTTTATAAGTGCTGTTCATTGATTCGAGTAAATGATTTGACATTTGGGTATAAAGTGTTTTAATCCTAAAATATATGGTGCATAAAAACGTCTGAGTGCTGCCCTCTTCGAGTTGAATGGTGGCTACTGCAGTTGAATTTTCCTATTGGAAGTTGTTTCCCCACGTGATGCAAGCAGGCTCTGTCATCGGCTCACTACCCACGCCCCTGGCACGAGCTCACCACGCCCTTCGCTAGCATCACTACCCACGCCCCTGGCACGAGCTCACCACACCCTTCACTAGCATCGCTACCCACGCCCCTGGCACGAGCTCACCACGCCCTTCGCTAGCATCGCTACCCACGCCCCTGGCACGAGCTCACCACGCCCTTCGCTAGCATCGCTACCCACGCCCCTGGCACGAGCTCACCACGCCCTTCGCTAGCATCGCTACCCACGCCCCTGACACGAGCTCACCACGCCCTTCACTAGCATCGCTACCCACGCCCCTGGCACGAACTCACCACGCCCTTCGCTAGCATCGCTACCCACGACCCTGGCACGAGCTCACCACGCCCTTCGCTAGCATCGCTACCCACGACACTGGCACGAGCTCACCACGCCCTTCACTAGCATCGCTACCCACAACACTGGCACGAGCTCACCACGCCCTTCACTAGCATCGCTACCCACGCCCCTGACACGAGCTCACCACGCCCTTCACTAGTATCGCTACCCACGCCCCTGGCACGAACTCACCACGCCCTTCGCTAGCATCGCTACCCACGCCCCTGGCACGAGCTCACCACACCCTTCACTAGCATCGCTACCCACGCCCCTGGCACAAGCTCACCACGCTCTTCGCTAGCATCGCTAACCAACGCCCCTGGCACAAGCTCACCACGCCCTTCGCTAGCATCGCTACCCACGCCCCTGGCACAAGCTCACCACGGTCTTCGCTAGCATCGCTACCCAACGCCCTTGGCACAAGCTCACCACGCCCTTCGCTAGCATCGCTACCCACGCCCCTGGCACAAGCTCACCACGCTCTTCGCTAGCATCGCTACCCAACGCCCCTGGCACAAGCTCACCACGCCCTTCGCTAGCATCGCTACCCACGCCCCTGGCACAAGCTCACCACGCTCTTCGCTAGCATCGCTACCCAACGCCCCTGGCACAAGCTCACCACGCCCTTCACTAGCATCGCTACCCACGCCCCTGGCACGAGCTCACCACGCCCTTGACTAGCATCGTCGGCATAAAGAGTTAAGACCACAGTTTGTGCCAGCGGATCGAATCATGAATCAGATGTATGTACAATAACATTACGATGTCCAAAAATCGATTTAAGAGGTACATTGTGTTTACTGAGATCCAATATATGTTGTTAGTGTGGATAATTTTCACGTGAAATAAATACATAGATCCGACTATTGTATGTCTGTACTATAATGGTCCAGTGGCAGAACTTTTGCCAAGAGTGTCAGAGGTTCTGGGTTCTAATCCACATAGCTTTTTTTTCCTCATCAAAACTGATTAGTGGTTGTATATCAAGCAGTGACACATTTGTGTGCATTTTGTTTTGTGATTTCACCGGAACGAGAATCTCTCCACAACGGATTGAAGCATGCGTCCGTGTAAAGACTGTGCACGTGCCACAAGAGAACAATGTACGTACCACTGATCGCAGCGGCAACAAGCACTTTGATCACTTCATTTCAAAAACAACACATTTTAGCGCTAGGCTCGTCCCCTCTGCCTCCTCTGGGCTCTGCCCACTTTTCCAGCATTTTTCAAATATTGCCAGTGGGTGGAGTTGGGCTCTGACCAGGGGTTGAGTTACACTTTAATTACTATGACAAGCCCCATGAGCATCTGCATTGTTTCAATTGTCAACTCCCTGTGAAGACAAATCACCCCTTTCCCCCAAACGTACAGTAGCTGCTCAGACAATCCTGGGACTCTGTGATAAATGCTACCACTCATCTCATCTCTTAATCTTTGCTTTAAAAATACTCATCTAGTCCCACAAAACCCCCACACCACCCTCTGACTGGAGCTGGCATCATTCATCACAATATGGACTCCCCGTTACAAGCTCCTTCCCATGATGCACCCTGTCGCAGGGCTATTATCTCTCCTCCCATTTCAGGAATCAAGAAGGAAGTTGATCCGTTAAAATCATACCTCTGAGACACCCTGCCTTGTGACTCATGCAAAAAGGAAAGAAAAGTTTTGTCTTTTACAACAAACAAAGTCTAAGTCAAACAATTATGTAGATAGTTGTTACCAAGGCCGCATTAATGCACGGGCTTACCTGGGCTGAAGCCCAGGGGCCTCCCAAGTTCAGGGGCCTCCCATGTTCAGGTTCATGATGAGCTGAATAGGTCATATTGTTTTAACTTGTCAGATTTTGTCGCTGTATGTCGCTAGTCGCTTGTGGGCGTTTACGCGTTTACGCACGTCTAGAGGTCCCGCGGCGCGAATGAGGCGTTACGGTGCATGTCCACTACAGTGGCAAAAGTCCGCTCAGTGCCGCTGGCCACGCTGTAACGTCTCCGCTTTGAGGTGTGTCTGTTGCGAGTGTGTTTAATCTAAGTTGTTTTCAACACACGGACAGTATCATCAGCGATGCACGCGATTACATTTAGAAATAGACAAGCTTTGTTTGCAAATGTACCAAGCAATGATCCTTTCAATTTTATAAACCCAGCCAATATAATCACAATGAACACATCAAAAATAAAATCTTTAACATGTATATAACAACTGCAAAGCGTCTAATTTGTAAACAAAATGATTTACGCACTAAATCCAGCATAAACTCACTGAGACTGTCGACAGTTTCTTTTCCATGCATCATTTTATTATATACATGTTTGTGGTTAGTTACAGTAAATCATATAGAACAGTGAAATCGCCCTCGAACTCTTCTGTCTTGCCTGCACTGCACTCGAGGCGGTGACGGGAGCTGAGCTTCACTGAAAGGCTTCTTTCCTATTGGTTGTCGCTCGCGAAAATCGCTTCTCATTTGCATAAAGTTGCAATTTAGTTGCTGTGTGTGGTTGTTAAATAAAGTGTCTTGTGTTTATGTGCTCAGTGATATGTTAATAACAATATTAAAATTGAAAACAATATTAAAAAACTCACTGTTGTAGGTCTCGAAATAAATTAAATATGCATTTTGTGATGTAGATTACCTAGATATTACACTTTTTTAAAAATGAGACTCTATAAATCGAGGGGATGGGGGGCCTACAAAACCTCTCAGCCCCGGGGCCTAACATTAGGTTAAGGCGGCTCTGGTTGTTACTTAAGAGCAGTGCCGGGTAGATTACTTACAAATTGTAGTTTGTTACTGATTCCAAATCAAGTGACAAAAAATGTAGTTACAGTTAGGTATACACATTAAATGTAATATAATCAAACTACTTTTTGATTACTTTTGACTTAACTCGTTTATCACATTGATTTGAATAGAATAATATTGTACCATATTGATATCAAAACACAAAAAGAAAGAAAATATGTGGCTTTCTTGACTTCTTGTTATCAACAACATGAAGTGCATTAAACAATAAATTATATCAGGTTTTCCCAGACTGGAATTTGTGATGGAACTACAGGGATTTGTGAGTTTAATGAAAAGCTATTTAGTAATTAAATCCTAAAAATGTAAAATTAAAATAAATAATTTAAAATAAAAACAATCCAAATAAAGCACTTATTAAAAATATATATAATTGTATTTGTTCACCTGTCACATGACCATTAGCTGATATCAGAGAACTGTGAACTTAATGTTATTTATTATTTCTATTATTATTCTTGACCTATTATTGACCAAACTTGATAACTTAAAATCTCAAAGGGTACTTCAAGTAAATATATTAGATCAAAGAGGTTCAGCTGACAACATTTGGGGAATCTCTGCATTACATGTAGCGTCGGTATAAAAATGGATTTGTAAATTTGAATGTGTTTGAAAGACGAGTTATTCAAAGACAGCTATGGTTAAATCACTGAGTGATAATTATGTATATTATATCAAGAAAAAAAAAAAGAAAAAAATCTCACATTACTTACATCAACTTTCAGAGCATTAACAATGTAAAGTTTGATATTTAAATAGCTCTTCCAGGTTTGGACCTGAGAGAGCACACAGCATTTGATCACTGTATGTATCATTTCATTTTTAAAAGGTTGCATATCTATTCTATGGAAGCTTGTTTCCGCCACTGAAAAAAAAATATCTCACGTTTTATCTCACAATTCAGACTTTTTTTCTCAGAATTGCGAGATATTAAGTCAGAATTGTGAGATATAAAGTCGCAATTCTGAGGAATAAAGTCGCAATTGCGAGATATAAAGTCAGAATTCTGAGAAAAAAAGTCAGAATTGCGTGATATAAAGTCAGAATTGTGAGATATAAAGTCGCAATTGCGTGTTATAAAGTCAGAATTGCGAGATATAAAGTCAGAATTTTGACTTTTTTACTCGCAATTGCGACTTTATATCACGCAATTCTGACTTTATATCTCGCAATTGGGAGATATAAAGTCAGAATTGCATGATATAAAGTCGCAATTGCGTGTTATAAAGTCAGAAAAAAGACGGAGTTTTTTTTTTTTTTTTTTACCTCAGAATAGTTTATATCTCACAATTCTGACTTTATAACACGCAATTCTGACTTTATATCTCCCAATTGCGAGATATAAAGTCAGAATTGCGTGATATAAAGTCCCAATTGCGAGTAAAAAAGTCAGAATTCTGACTTTATATCTCGCAATTCTGACTTTATAACACGCAATTGCGACTTTATTTCACGCAATTCTGACTTTATAACACACAATTCAGACTTTATATCTCGCAATTCTGACTTTATAACACGCAATTTTGACTTTATATCTCGCAATTATGTTTTATAAAGTCAGAATTGCGTGATATAAAGTCGCAATTGCGAGAAAAAAAGTCCGAATTCTGACTTTATATCTCGCAATTCTGACTTTATATCACGCAATTCTGACTTTTTTTCTCAGAATTCTGACTTTATATCTTGCAATTGCGACTTTATTTCTCAGAATTGCGACTTTATATCTCACAATTCTGACTTAATATCTCGCAATTCTGAGAAAAAAAGTCAGAATTGTGAGATAAAAAGTCGCAAATTTTTTTTTTTTTTTTTTTTTTTTTGTGGCGGAAACAAGCTTCCATACTATTCAGCTCCTGACAAACACATTCATTATTATTTGAATTATCACTCAGTGATTTAACCATAACTGTCTTTGAATAACTTGTCTTTCAAACACATTCAAATTTACAAATCCATTTTTATACCTACTCTTTTTTTTCTTGAAAAAAAAAAGCTTTCTATATATATATATATATATATATATATATAGATAAATACTGTATATAAAGATCATAAAACACTGCCCAATATACAATTTGACCTGCATTGTTTTATACGTTACTTTTGATTAAATGAATGCACTCGTCAATATGGCAGTGCTGTTCTTGACAGGTCCTTTAGACATTGCACCATGGTAGTGTAGTTCATTGATTTTTTGTTGTTGATTATGACGACATTATGTTGTTATGTACTGCTCATTTGCAGTCTAGCATGCAATGTGAGGTTTTTCAATTGGATCTGTCAATGAATAAACGAGATAAATAGAAAACTAACTCATGCTACTTGATTTGAACAGAAGCATATAGCATATATTTAAAAAGTGACATTCTATATTTTGCTTCCACATAATACGCTACTTGTAATGCATTACCCATAACATGCATGAGTTGTAACCACAAGGCCATGGCTCTGATTATTCATATATTTTTGACTTCCACTGTGGATAAGTTACAGATAGTTTGACTGCAGCATTACACACTGCGGTAGACAATTTTTGGCGGGTGGTCAAAGATGAGATTTCTTGAACCTTGGAAGAATGTAATCCTTTACTCCAGGGAGAAATGTCACTCAGCAGTTTTCCAAATCTGCCAGGACAATCAGAAAACAGCTTAGTCATCGCTCTTCAAATACTTCAATATGTCTCCATATCCAATTGGACAGTTGAGATACTTGAATGGTGTCTATGATAATCCAAATCCTAAAGCCTAGAATGAACATTTAACAGCATAGTTCACCCAAATAATTTAAATTATGCAATAATCCGTGAAACACCATAATGTCATTCCAAACCCATGAGACTTCGGTTATTCTTCAAAAAAACTAATTAAGATATTTTTAATGAGACCTGAGAGGTTTCTGTCCCTCCATTGAAAGTCTAGGTAACCAAAACTTGAATCCGAGTCTTGTGAAGAGATATGATCACTGTATATGATGAACAGATTTAGGCTTTCATGGAAAACATCACAAATGGAAAATATAAAAGCTGTGTTTGATCATTTTTGGATATTCAAAATTTTGGTTATCTGGACATTCAAAGGTTGGACAGGAACCTCTCAGGTTTCATTAAAAAATAATCTTAATTTGTGTTTATTTGGGTGAACTATCTCTCTAAGACCTTACACTGCCGTCTCTTCATTTTACTGATCAGAAGCATTTCTTTTTGCCCATCTGAGATAGTGTGTTATTGATGCCACTTTTATTTTTAGTGACAGTAGAGAAAGAACAGGAAATAATGGGTGCAATTGAGGGTAATGAGATTGTGAATGTCACACTTAAACTTGTGTTGCTCACATCAGTACCAAGGCTCAATTTTTTAAGGATGTGTTAGGGCACGGCATGTGTTAGTATTCCAATATCATATATACCCAGGGCCCTAAATGAATCCAGATTAAGCTAGATGTCAGAGGGGTTTTCTGCCCACTGTCAGTTTCGCTTAAGGGGGATGTCAGATGAGAACTTTTAAATGCGTGCTTTGTAGTTTAGATAGCAGCACTTATTGCAGTGCTGCAGGGAGAACGATAAATCAGACGTGCAAACTTGCAAAATTCTCTTGACACAATTGTAGGCAAGAATACATAGAAATTGCACCTACGTACGTGTAAGCTGCTCTGGCTCTAAAAAAGTATTTAAAATCTTAAGCCACACTTTAAAATTGATTTCATTGTATTGTATGACAAAACATCAAATAAAAAGTGGCATGGAAATGTTAATTAATTCTTACATTCTTACGGTCTTACATTACAAATTAGGTACACAAATAATAATAATACACTATTATAATATTAACAATAATATTATTTTAATATATGATATTTGCTATATAATACAATGTATTAAAATGCAATTTGGCTTGATATCTAATGCAGTTTTTTTTAATTGAGGCTTAAGGACTTTTTAGCACCGCTAAACCTGGGATGGAAATAAATGAAATGAACTAGAACACACACACAGCATGCAGCACTCCAAACACATTTACATTTGCTTGAACTAGGTTTTCAGTCGGAATTCAGAGCAATTCTCACTGGACCACATAATATCTGACTCCAGCTGCCAGATACATTCATAATATTTCAGCTTGAGGCTTGATTATTTAAAAAAAAAAAAAAATTTAGTAATGGTTGATTGAGTTCAAAATATAAGCTTAGACTCTTGACAGAAAGTAAGTTGCCTTAAAGCCAAGTAAGGTTTATGAACTAAAAAAAAAGTCAATCTGATGTTTAAGACTGGGACAAATCTATGATGAATATAAATGCTACCTAAACCATTCTTTCTCTCCCTTTGTCTACATTTCAGAATTCCAATATCTCCACTTAAATAGCATATCTGGCACGCATCGTCCCTGTGAGAAACACTCATGTTGTCGAGAAAGCACTCATTAGGGAAACGCCAAACCATCGCTGAGCAGCTGGCATTGTCATAAAAGCAGCGCTGGGTGATTTTTACGAGTTTTGGGCACCACAGGTAGTGCCGTAGAATGAATCCTAAAAAACCTAGTATGACTTTCCTGACAGACTTTGTTTTATTTTTTTATTTTACTGTTCCATCACAGACTGCCACTCTGAGTAGGCATGCAAATTTTCTTATTGATATGACTCCCTGTTCCGAAGAGAAAACTAATAAAAACGGGATAAGTGAGTCTGCCACCATGCCAAAGCCGGGAAATAGAGGTAAACACCCACAAAGTGAATCCGGTGCCATCTGTTTCATTTGGAGACCAGTGAGACGAAATTACTGCTCTGACAGGAAACACACACTCAAAAAAAAAGAGACTCTTTTAACTAACTTAATTCAATTATGGACAGTAGTTCCACACAAGCAAATTATTTTTTATTAACATTAATGGCATTTTTTGCAATCTATGTAAACTCCTTGTGTTGTGCTGGGAACTAACAAGCACTGCCCAGTTTCAGTTAATGCAACACAAATCATTCATGTAATCCAACACAAACCGATTGGATTTTACTATGTAAACTTAAATTGTACATATTTAAGCAGATTGAACACAATCAAATTAAGTTTGGACAAAATGTATACAGTAGCAATTGTGTTGCTTAAGCTCATTTTAATGAAGCAATTTGAACAAGCAGCCAAAATATAATTTTTTTTTTTCAGGGCAATATAATGTGCAATATAATAAAAGCATTCCAGAACAGACTTTCCGAAATACTAACAGAAATGAAAGACTTTGCCTTTAGATTAACTTTATATTTTCTCTGACGCCATGCATCTTGCCACCTTCTTCGCACGCCGTCTTCACCCAATACGTTGGAAATCGTCACATCCGTTTTTGTTTTTTGTTTTATCGCGAAATTAAACCCTTTACATTAGTTTAACGATTGATAATTAAGTATAGTGGAATATTATACAGGTTAAGTTAATTAAACGCAATACAATAGTGTTTTGGTGGTAAAATAAATATATGTGTTTCTTTAGCAAAAAATATTTGGGTAAAAAGAACAGTGCCACAAAAGCATTTTTTTGAGTGCACAAAGCAATACAATTGTCGAAACGTTATTTATCGCCACATGATATTGCATAAATTTGTTCATGCACTTTTTAGAATGACATCACAAGCTAATTAGTGGCAGTCCAATTGGACCACCCAAGGGTTGAGAGCCTTGCACCATGAAACAATGTTGATGGATCATAGCTTGTGATTTGTGCGGATAAAAGCAGCTTTCTGGTTGCCAGCTCTGAGCTTTAAACACTAAACCAGTGCTTTTCAGCTCCAGTCCTCGAGGCCTCCTGGCCACTGTCCTACATATTTTAGTTTCAAAGCTCAGGCTTTGAGAATGTGTGCAGCTGTTACTGAATCTGAATGAATTAACATGTTAATGGTTTGTTTAATATATTTGATTTAAGCATTACCATTATTTTCTCCTTAGAAAAATCTTTTGATGTTTAATTGTAATTTTAAACACCATATATTATATTTAGTTTTTGTTAGTTTACATTTAGCTGTCTAGTTTCAGTTTATTCAGTCTGAACTTAGTTTTAGCAATTTATGGCTACTAAAGGAGTAACTGGTATCATTTAAATTTCAAGTTCACATTTAAAAGAAAATCTTCCATCAAAGACTTACAGTATGATCATTAATCATTAAAATCATTAAATTGATTCCGTTTATTTTTTTTTTCCAGTTTGTTTGTTTGTTTGTTTAGTTATTTTAAGATTTTTCATTAACAGTATAAACTGTATGTGTTGACATATATTAAGTGTTAAAGCTATAAAATTAATATGGATATCATAGCCTAAATAATTTGGAAGAATTTGATGAGAAAGGTAGGTGTTTATGCTATAAAATTAATGTGGATATCATAGCCTAAATAATTTGGAAGAATTTGATGAGAAAGGTAGGTGTTTACATAAAAATTGATAAGAGATAACGTTAAGAGATGTAGTGTTAACATTACTTAATGCATTAGGAATCAGGAATTAAAAATAAAAATAAAAATTGGTAGCTAATTCGTACAAATTCACGACCACACTTTGCTAAATCGCACAGATTTTACGAGTTGCCAAATTCATATGAATTCGTACGAATGACCTACCCCTGACCTCGCCCCTAAACCTGCCCATCACTGGGATTTAGACAAATCACACGAATTCGTACAAATGAGGTCGTACAAATTCATATGAATTAGCCACCTATAACTCACTCATACGAATTGGTCGTGAGATTGCGTTGGTTAATTTCATGTTCATGTATAATACATTGATGCTAACAACTTGAAATGTTAAAAGCATTTGAAACTATTGTTATTTGCAGTGTTGGGGAAAGTTACTTTTAAAAGTAGTGTATTATGTGTTGCTCCCTAAAAAAAAAGTAACTAATTGCATTACTTGGTTACTTTTAATGGAAAGTAATGCATTACTTTACTTTTAGGTTACTTTCTCTCACCTGGGCTGGACTTTTTATTATTATTATTATTATTATTATTATTTTGATAACAAAAAAGTTATATTTCTTTGGGCAAATATAAAGGTCCTTCTAAACCAAAAGTGAAATGAATAAACCTCAGGCTGAAGGAAATGCAAATTTACGCCTGAACAGTAGAGGGCGCCGCTTAAACAAACCTTTCAGCTGTGCTGCCATTCTGAATCGCAGAAGAATAAGGAGAAGAAAGTTCAACACTCTTACTTCAGCAATAAAAAAAGAAATAAAAAAAAAGAAACACAAATGTGTTGTTTATCTGAAGTCATTTTTGCTTATTATATGGTTGAATTGGATCATTGAAAGTCAGGAGCAAAGATTTTGGTAAATATAGTGAGATTAAATACATAAAGTATATTGCATTGCACTCTTTATTGCTTTTGAGGCATACTGAATTTTCTTTTGTGCAAGTGAGATGAGTAAATGCTCACATTAGGTCTAAAACTATAATAAGCATCATGCTATTTGTAATGCGTTAGCACTGGTCATTTGTTATTCACATTCATGCATTTGGCAGACGCTTTTATCCAAAGCGACTTACATTGCATTCAAGGTACACATTTTACATTTTGTCAATTCTTGCTTTCCCTGGGAATCGAACCCATGACCTTGGCGTTGCTAGTGCCAACGCTCTACTGTTTGAGCTACAGGAAAGCAACTATTGCACTATTACAACTATTGAACTATTGCAATAACGTACTCGGTTACTAACGTAACCTCGGTTCTCTCTAGAAGAGGGAACGAGTACTTGCGTAAGAAATCTTACGCTAGGGGAAAACCTCTTTTCCTCGAGATATTGAAGCCAAAAATTATCCTTAATTTTGCAATAATGTAAAACGCATTGCAGCAGCATGCAGACATGGGCGAGACAGCTCGCGCGCCCATTGGCTGCTCTGCGGCAACTGCACCAGCCTATCGATAGAGGCTCCTCATGACGCTTCGCGCCCATTACGTCATGTCCCGCCGAAATCGGGTGGGGCCAGGGCTATAAATACGCCCCAGAGAGGCTGGTTTGGTCAGTTTTTCATCGCTGAAGCGAATCAGAACATGACGCATGCACGGCAAGATACGCAAGTACTCGTTCCCTCTTCTAGAGAGAACCGAGGTTACGTTAGTGACCGAGTACGTTCTCTTACGAGAGGTCTCTCGTACTTGCGTAAGAAATCTTACGCTAGGGGGAACACAATGTAAAACGCCGTGCGTGCTTGAGACATAACACTAAAGTCCCAAGGGCAGGTGCCCGGGGCTCATACAGTGCCTAATCACAAGGTACTCACATAGAATACGGGAAGAGGGGCTAGAATAGCATCATTCCTGTAATATAGAGCTCTGATAAGAGCATATTATATCAAGTGTTCCACACAGCCTCGGCCTGGACTGATAAATAGGGGGGACTTACGCACTGCCCACAGAAGTATACAGACGATCAGTGATCGACGCTCTAGCAGTTTCAGCATCCTGAGCCGATAGCATCGGGCGGGCAATACTGAAAAATTTAACCGAGAGCAACTTAGCTTGTAAAGCGGGAACCTCGAGGTTATAAAACCTTATAAATGTAGACGGGGAGGCCCAGCCTGCCGCCATACAGATATCTTGCAAGGCAATCCCACGACGAGGCCATGCCTCTTGTGGAGTGCGCTTTGACACCTATCGGGCATTGCAGGCCCCTGGATGTGTAAGCTAGCGCAATAGCATCCACTATCCATCTGGATAGACTCTGTTTTGACGCAGCTAGTCCCTTAGAACGTCCGCTGAACAAAACAAAGAGCTGCTCCGTCTGTCTGAAAACAGATGAGCGAGACACATATGCCCTTAACGCCCTGACCGGGCAAAGGAAGCCTGCGTCCCCTTCCTCTTCAGATACCGGCAGGGCCGACAGGGAGATAACCTGTGCCCTAAACGGTGTATTGAGGGATTTAGGAACACATCCGTGCTTTGGTTTGAGTATGACTCTCGAGTCATTAGGCCCAAACTCCATACACGTCGCGCTCACTGAGAGCGCTTGCAGATCCCCTATGCACTGAAGCGAGAGCCAGAAGAAACACTGTTTTGAAAGACAAGAGTTTCAGGTCTATTGACTGTATTGGCTCGAATGGGGCACCTTTCATGGCTTCCAGAACCGTGGAAAGGTCCCAAACGGGAACTGAGGGGGGTCTGGGAGGTTTCAACCTCTTAGCTCCTCTAACGAAGCGAATGACCAGATCGTTCCTTCCTAATGACTGGCCGAGCGGTGGTTCAGCGAACGCTGCTATGGCCGCCACATAAACTTTGAGCGTGGATGGGGTTCTGCCCTTATCCAGAAGCTCTTGTAAAAAAGAGAGGATCTCCGTCACCCCACAGCGTGAGGGCGGAGTACCACTCGCTGCACACCAGCTAGTGAACACAGACCATTTTGAGGCATAGAGCCGCCTCGTAGATGGAGCTCTAGCCTGTGTGATCGTGTTTAACACTCCCGCTGGGTGGTTAACGGGTACCCGTTGATATCCCACACGTGTAGGGACCAACGCTCCGGGTAAGGATGCAAGATCGAGCCGTTCGCCTGCGCGAGGAGATCCCTCCTCACCGGTATCGGCCACGGTGTGGTACTCGTCAGCTGCATCAGGACTGGAAACCAGGCTTGGTTTGTCCAGAATGGGGCGACGAGCAGCACTGGGCATCCGCTCTCCCTGATTCGCTCTAACACCTGGGGTAGGAGCGTGACAGGGGGAAACGCATAGAGCGGGCAGCGGGGCCAGACGTGAGCCAGCGCGTCCCTGCTCTTGGAGAATTTTTTTTGACAATGAGCGTTCTCTTGAGGCTTACACCTAACCGGTACCAGTCGGTCACTGTCCAAGGTTTCAGAGCTGCAACGCATTTCTGATCGACCTTGAGGCGCGCGAGACCGGAGGTCCAAGCTCTGCGCGGCACGCGCGCTTTCAACCAGTACTGCAGCGGGCGTATGCGAAGCAGACCCAGCTGAAGCACTGAGGATGCTGAAGCCATGAGACCCAGCATCCTCTGAAACTTTTTGAGTGGGACCAAAGCGTTGTGGCGAAAAATCTCTGTCATGCGCTGCGGCGACAGCTGTGCTGTCATAGACAGCGAGTCCAAATCTGTGCCCAGAAAAGATATTTTCTGACTGGGAGACAGCGAACTCTTCGCCCAATTGACTGTGAGACCCAAATTCTCGAGGTGATCGAGTAATACGGTCCTGTGTTCTATGAGCTCCGACTGTGATCGAGCTAGAACCAGCCAATCGTCCAGATAATTCAGCACTCGTATGCCTCGCAGCCTGAGGGGTGCGAGCGCTGCATCCATGCACATCGTGAATACGCGAGGTGCCAGGGATAGGCCAAATGGCAGGACTGTGTACTGATATGCCTGACCCTCGAAGGCGAATCTCAAAAATCGCCTGTGACGTGACGCTATTTGTATTTGAAAATAAGCATCTTTCAGATCTATCGACATGAACCAGTCCCCTTGGCAAATTTGCGAGAGGATTTTCTTGGTCGTGAGCATTCTGAACCGTCGTTTCAGAAGTGCTTTGTTTAGCCGTCTTAGATCTAGAATGGGTCTGAGACCCCCGTCTTTCTTGGGTACCAGAAAATATCTGCTGTACATGCCCCCTTCGCTCTGAGCTTGTGATAAGGGTTCTATAGCCCCTTTGCTCAGTAGCTTCGCTATTTCGGCTCGAAGTAGGTGTGCTACTTCCTTTTTCACCGTAGTTTCGATTCGCGCCGCTTTGCGTTGCGGGCGTCGATCGAACTGTAGCGAATAGCCTCTTTCTATAATGTTCAGCACCCACTCTGATACCCCGGGGAGCTCTGCCCACGCTTTCGCGTGAGTGGCTAGGGGTAGAATGATATCTGGGCTCTGGCCGCGATCTAGTGGCGAGCGGAGAGCAACAGTGTGCTGTAACATGAGCGCCGCGTTTGCAGCGTGCGAGACTGGGGGCGCGCTGATCACAGCGAGCAGTCTGCCCGCGCTCAGTTCTCCTGCAGCCGTGTGCTGAGGGAGAGCGAGCGTGGTGAGCCCCATGGGGTTTAATATGTCTGTGAGCGAATGAGGGCGCGGGACAACGGGCCCATGCATAACGCTGAGAACACCGTCTGTTTGTGCAGACTGTATGTGCGTTGGTTTCGTTTCTACCGAAACCGTGAGACATGTAGCGTGTAGTGTTTGCGGGCACTGGGGCGTGGGTACAATCACTACATTTGGTGCACAACCGACATGAGTCGGTTTTATTTGTGCGGGCCGTGTGTGGCGGGCCGTGTCTGTGTGTAGGAATGGGCACTGGGCAGTGGGCATGTTTACTACACTCATAACACCATCGGCCGTGGCCGGAATACCAGAAAATACACTCTTTTGGGGATTTATCTGGGTCGCCGTAAAAACTGCGTTTGTGTGCAGGCAAATACTGGAACTGAGCGAGCGAAAATTTTTGGTGGAAGTCCGGCCGCAGCGGGACTTGAACACCGTTGCTTCCGTAGGCTGGCTAGGAAGACTTAGAGGCCTCGGGCTTTACCTCAATCCTTGGCCGTGGCCCACGCGGCGGGGGGCGGCGGCCGGCGGAGCGAGAGCGCGGTCTCTGATCCTTGGTCTGTCGGCGCTATGGGGCGGCGGCAGCTGAGGGTTGCGGCTGAGAGCTGCGAGCAGACGGCTGTTTTGAGCGACCTGCTGCGGAGCTTGAGCGCTTGGGCAGGAAATGTTTCATGGCCTGCGATGTCTTTTGAACCTCGGCGAATCTGTCTGCGAAATCCTTGACAGAAGATCCGAAGAGGCCAGCGGGGGAGACGGGGGCGTCGAGAAACGCAGAGCGCTCCGAATCCGACATCTCCGAGAGCGTTAACCAGAGGTGTCTCTCAGCCACGGTGAGAGAAGCCATGTTCCGCCCCATGGCCTGCGCGGCGGATTTAGTGGCGCGAAGGGCGAGATCCGTCGCGCTCCTCAAATCCGTGAGATTCACAGCTTCCTGTCCTTCCTCATCCATTTTGCGGAGAAGGTTGGCTTGGAAGATCTGGAGTATGGCCATTGAATGAAGCGCCGAGACAGCCTGCCCGGCGGCGGTGTAAGCGCGACCGTGCAGGGCTGTGGTAGTGCGGCAGGCTTTAGATGGCAGCGCCGTCTTAGCACGCCGTCCAGCAGAGGGCGGGCAAAGATGGGCGGCTACCGCTTCCTCGACGGGAGGAAGAGAGTGGTACCCTTTGTCCTTAGCACCGTCGACTACGGAGAATGCTGCGGACACGGGAGCACGCACTCTGGCTGAAAAGGGAGCGCTCCAAGACTTAGCTACCTCTTCGTGAAGCTCAGGAAGGAAGGGAGCTGGTCTTGAAGAATGTGAAGCACGTTCCCTTTGTAGAAAACAGCCGTCCAGGCGGTTGAGTGCAGGCTGCTGGGGCGTCGACCACTCAAGGCCGAGGCTCTCGACGGCCTGCTCGAGCAGACGCATCAGCTCCGCTTCGATGCTGGCTCTTTTCCCAGAGGGCCGGTGAGAAGATGGTGCGAGGTCCGTGGAGCTCGACCAGTCCTCACTGCCCGACGCTAGGATAGAGCAACTGTCGTCCTCCACTCGTACAGCTTCCTCATAGTCCTCAATGGCGGACGCGGTGGCAGACAGCGGCCGCTGACCGGCGGTGAGAGACTCGGGTGAAGCAGGCGGCGAAGCTAGCGGGCGCACCGGCGAGCTTTCGCGGGATGGAGGAGGTTCAGGGACCCGCTGAGCGCGGCGCTTTTTACGGCGCGGCAGCTCGGCGGGCGAAGGCGCGGGCGCAGCTTCGAGGAAGAATGCTCGGCGAGTCCGCAGAGTCACCATAGGCATTAATTCGCAGTGAGGGCAGCCACCCTCGGCGAGCGCGATAGCTGCGTGATCCTCACCCAGGCAGGAAACACAGATGACGTGGTGGTCCCCGTCGCTGAGTGGAGCTCGGCAAGAGCCGCAGGAAGAACGAGGCATCTTGAAAAAGACGCTTCGTGCTCTTTTAGAAGGAGAGAATGTGCGTGTTGCAGCGGCGAACACACACACAGCAATAAAATGATATAGTATGCCGGAAAGCGTCAGCAGAAACGGCGACTGAAGGCGGCGAGATGTCGACCAGCTGCTTCAGATGCACTAATCCCGCTGGGTGCTTGACTCAGACGGCGTGGCTTCCTCTCGGGATCCAGCGATGCGAAGTCCGCTGAAGAGATGAAAAACTGACCAAACCAGCCTCTCTGGGCCGTATTTATAGCCCTGGCCCCACCCGATTTCGGCGGGACATGACGTAATGGGCGCGAAGCGCCCTCATTGGTTCTGACGTCATGAGGAGCCTCTATCGATAGGCTGGTGCAGTTGCCGCAGAGCAGCCAATGGGCGCGCGAGCTGTCTCGCCCATGTCTGCATGCTGCTGCAATGCGTTTTACATTATTGCAAAATTAAGGATAATTTTTGGCTTCAATATCTCGAGGAAAAGAGGTTTTCCCCTAGCTTAAGATTTCTTACGCAAGTACGAGAGACCTCTCGTAAGAGAACTAATGTTAACACACAACCTTACAGTAAAGTGTTACCAAAATCTCGTTTATTGCTAATATGTGGTATCTTTGCCAACCTGAACACAATTTATGACAGTGAGATTAGATTTATTCTGAAATTCTGGATGAGACAGATGTCAGATTAATACAAAAAAAGAATCTGAAGAAAAATCTCAAATTCATCTATTCTATCTCATTGCTGTCTAGGAAAAAACAACTGATCTTTTGTGATTTATCTTTCCTGCGGGAACTGACAAGCATGTTATGTGGATCGTACCAAATTTAAACAATTACATTTTAAACAAATCAGTCATGCCAGTGATGCACACTGCTTACCCTTGGAAACACTGCTGGATGGGTACCGCAAACCCCAGTGTGATGATGTATAGCTATAATATTTAATTTAGCCTGGGAACGATGGCATAATATATAACTCCACACATTCCCAAGTGTCATCGGAAAGGGAAATGGCAGAAAGGATGGAATAAATGGCAGCCGCAGTGCAGCCGTGTCGAATCGATGTGTGGCAGAAAATGGCATCAGATACAAATTGCTGGGCAAATATTTCATGGACCAAATGAGCTATTCAACATCAGTGGCCCTCTCTCACGCCAACGGAGAAGGATTAAGACTCAGATCTTACAAAGATATTCATCTCATCGTGTCTAATGATGCTTTCAAATCATCACACTGTGAGGATCAAAGTGCCAGGCATCAAGAGGGAATTTGTCTTGCACATATTATTTATGTATGTTCAGGTTAAGCTGTCTGCTTTGCTGTGTATTACCTGTCCTTAATGCAAGGAAACGTTACTGAAAGCTACAACAAACTGGAATTATAAATGAATATGTTTTAAACAGCACAACAAACAACTGTAAAGCCCTATCCACTCCTTCTGGGAAGCAACACATTTCTTCTCGCACTGTTGCCAGGGTCTAGAAGGGCAAATGTATGATAAAGTCAGTGCCAAGTTGATTCCAAATGCCAAAAGCTGAAGTAAATACATTGGCTCGTTCGGAGAAAAAAAGCCAGACACCATAATGCCAACAAATAAAAGATCTTATCCTGTTTAATCCAAGAGGTTTGCATTAATGATTCCCATTCCTGTTCTTTTCCCAGCTGTGCAATATCCTGTGCTGATCTCCTTCAAATCCGTCTTAAGAGCCCCCTCAGACGGCTCACAATTTCCAGCACAATCAAAATGTGGAACTCGAGTGGATGCTTTTCTTGTCTTCTTAGTACTGGCTAAAAGGCCTTGTCATTCTTGAGTCATCATTGACCGGCATCTTAGTTAACCG
Organism: Leuciscus leuciscus; assembly: GCF_965113295.1. Classification (NCBI taxonomy): domain Eukaryota; kingdom Metazoa; phylum Chordata; class Actinopteri; order Cypriniformes; family Leuciscidae; genus Leuciscus; species Leuciscus leuciscus. Next base: position 5,477,747 of record NC_138741.1, read on the forward strand.
TGTGTCAGAGTCGCTGTGCGAAGAGTTGATTCCAGCTTCAGCAGATTTGTATGAAACATCAGGCCTGATCTACATCCATGGCTTTGTGTTGTCAATCTTTGTTACATCACACAATTAATCAATCTTCATTTGAAGATCCAAAGTTTCTAGACCCTGGCAACAGTGCGAGAAGAATTTGTCAAAGAAGAAGGGTTCGTATCGATCCTGAAATATCTGAAAAGATTCTAATACTCCTTTTATGCAGTATCGATACACCAATGCCAGCAGTACGTTCTCGCTCTCTTCTCTCCGATGGCGATTGACCATTCACTCTTCTTATTCGCTGCAGTTGAATAGTGTTGGATGTTAGGTCCTGAAGTTCGGAGCAGGTTTGCTGGTATTGCACATTATTTTACTCATTCTTGCAGGTTTCGCCCTCACACCAAAAGTGATCTATATAAGTGACGCTTTCATAAAGCTGCCTCTCAAACAGCTCACGAGTATCAAATTGAGCTCTTTTTTGTGGGTCATTGCGCTTTAACGGTCAAATATACACACAATTATGTCAAAATGCCCATCCTGGCAAGTATTTAGGTGAACACAGTAAGTTTTGGAACAGAAGAAAGAAATCACATGTAACTGTATATTGGATCCGTTCATACGCTCTTAAAGGCACACTATGCAGTAGGGTTGGGACGATTACCGGTTTCACTATAAACCATGATAAAATGTACTGACGGTTAGTAATATCGTTTAAAATTTAATTATCATTAAAACCGTGTTTGATTATCGCGATTTTAATAACTCACTATTAATGCTGTTCAGCCAGCAAAAATTTCTGATGCAGGCGTGCAGCGCACAATGTTGGGTTTTTTTTATTCAAAAAGAAATGGCGGAAGGCAGTGACCGTGCTCGGGAGATTTTTCAGCCTTTTAAGAGAACCAATTCTGAGTTGTGGTCATATTTGGGCTTTAACAAAAGTCCTGAGGGAAACTTAATCGAGGATGGTCACCCTGTCTGCAGAACATGCACAAGAAAAAGTCGCTGCAATAGAAACACTTCAAATCTGCCGAGTCATCTTGTGTGACCATTACCCACTGTTAGCGAACGCAAGTTAACTTTGACCTCAATACCAAAACTACATCTGGGAAATAATTGGGCATAAAATGTTGTTTTAAGTTGAACTATTTTATATCACTCACTTGAAATAAACGTGAAGCTTCCGCAGAGAAAAGTTCGCAGCCAGTGGCTTTGAGCCAAAGACGAACGAACAAGTTCAAACAAGACTATTAAGAGTGACATTTAATGGATAATAATGTATATTCATTATACACTTATTACACAGATTTTTTTTTTTTACCACATAATTACGGGGACATTGAATTGAGATTCATGTTTTAAATCTTACCTGTTTATAAATCCATTATGTACAGCGTACAAAACAATCATCCAGACAAGATGATCCCAACAATATTATCAAACTCTGTAAACAATAAATCAACTCTGATTTCATTTTCAATACAATTAAAAACGGAGACGCAAGATGGCAAGTTGTATTTGAATGAAACGAGAGAGCGCGTCCGTTGTGATACATGGATGTGCGCGGTGTTATAATGCGTTGCTATTGACGACGGTCATTATAAGGAAGGAAATGCCACAGAATAGAATCTTGCTTTAAAAAGTGCATAAAGCTGCTTGTTTTATTTGTTGTTTGTTGATTTTCAAATATAAAACTTGTTGAAATGTCTTCAGTGTGAGCATCAACTCTTTTTGAACACTTTCATCTCGTTTTAACAAAACCGTGATAATATTGATAATCACGATAATTTTGGTCACTATAATCGTGATATTAAATTTTCATACCATCCCATCCCCTACAATGCAGTTTCTGTTATTCTCAAACAGCGACCCCTAGAGTCACTGTGGAGTACTTGTATTTAACATTACTGTCGTAAATCCCACTCACGCAGAGCCGTCTCTGCACTCTTCCGACCGCACTTTCTTCTTTTTCTTCGTCGATTCTGCCATGATTCACGACTGAAATGCGTGCTAGTGTCTTCCATAGAGGTTGCTTCATATGTTGTTGATGCATGTGACGTCGTGCCGTAAAGCAAGTCGTGATTCTCGCGAGATTTGGCGGGGCGCCACCTCTCAAACTTGCATTGCTGGTTTTGCCATTTAATTTCTCTCTTACCTAAATACTACTGTTAGATCCACCTGAAAAACTTTAAGCCATGTTTATTTCATTTGTCTCTTTATTTTATTGTATTTATGTGTGCTACCATTTGCAATTTGTTTGTTTGTTCTTATTTTATTACTGGCGATTGACTTTAGTTCAAACTTTCAAATACAGCCTCCATGTGCCGTGTAAGTAAGTGTAAGTGTAAGCTCAATTGCTACTTGTGTAAGCAATTGCAACAAAATTATCAAAACATTATGAAATAATAAAAATCTATATGGCAGTTGTCCCTATGGTATCGAATATCGGAATTTTCAAGGTATCGTATAAAAATGAGAAATTCCAGCATCATGACAATAACAGTGGAAAGGGCTTTACAATTGTTTGTTTTGCTGTTTCCATCAAAACATTTCCATCTATAATTCCAGTTTGTTGTAGCTTTCAGTAATGTTTACTTGCATCAAGAATCAGTAATAAACAGCAAAGCAGACAGCTTAACCTGAACATACATAAATAATATGTGCATGAAAAATTCTCTCTTGATGGCTGGCACTTTGATCCTCACAGTGTGATGATTTTAAATCCAAGAGTCCATTTTAGTCATGACGTTTATTTTTTACAACGGAGCACCATGTTTTTTGGACATTACAGATAATATCTAGGTAGCTGGTATAAACATCTGCAAATATTTTCAGGTTGTAATGGCAAGCATGAAAGCATCATTGTAGATTTACATTTATAAAAGCCAACAGCTCACACCGAATCAATTCTGTCAATTTACCAGCTGTAGTACCCTGAATCTGAACAAAAAGTTGATTTCAACCAGAAAAAGTCAACCAGTCAATAAATACTCATGATACACCCACAGTGGATCAATTTCAGGCACCCTAAGCACTGCAATAAAAAAATAAAAAAATAACTAATGCTAATTAAGAGCAGTTTCAGAGCGTTCTCTTTAGACGAAGTCAGTTCCCTGAAAACTGCATTTGAGCTTGAATGGAGGGGGTGGAACCGGCCAATAAAAAAACTATTAGTGGATGGTTAATGGTTATATTAATTAATTATTTTTAAAATGGCTACTTCTATCATCTCAGGATGGAAAATGGCTGATAATGAAAATAGTGAAGATGCAACACTCACTTTCAAGGAAGCACTCCATGCTCAGAGTGAAGTTGTCCACAGCAAATGCAATTCCTGTACTAGAGGAAATATCAGCACTGAACTGCAGGTAGAACCTTAAGTGTGACAGAGAAAAAGGGAGATAAATTAAAGAGAGTGAAAACATCTTTTAAGCCGAGACACACAGCAGAAAGTGGATAGCTATTAACTAGAGTCCCTTTGGAACAATAAACACAAGAAATTAAATGTCTGTAAACATGCTCATAATGTCATTCCAAACCAGATTATTTGGTCAGTCCAACAAAAAATAAGATGTTTAGCAGAACGTCCAGGCTGCTCTTTTCCATACTTCTTCTTCTTACTCTACTTCTTCCATCTAATAATGCATGGGTACTGAGGCTTTCAAGCTCCAAAAAGTTCACAAATGAATTCTGTTAAATTTGATTTACTAACAGCTTCCCACAGCGCAAAGCCTCTTTTGGCATAAAACAACTTTTCAGGATTTACTAAAGATACGCAGTGAAAATTTTACGCTGAAAAGGCGTGGACAGGGTTATTTTTGCGGCTGAGCTTATTGCATATGCATTTGTAGAAGTTTCCCTTTCAGATGCAGAATTTATGGGAGAAGAGTATTTAAATGAATCATGCAAGGTGATTAACTAAGGTTTGCGCTCATCAATTTACTGGTTTTGTGCCATTATCTATTGCCCCCCCCAAAAAACAGACGCTAATTTGCGTTGGTCATTCGGTTAATGATTCGGCTGCATCTGTGTTCTTTAATGTGTGCGTCATCAGTAGATCACGCAACAGAAGTTTCCATTCCCATCTGCAGATTTTTGGGAAGGATTGCGCTCTCTCGCTAATTTACCCTGTTTAGTAAATCTGGCCCTCTGACTTATCTCTAGTCTTCTGAAGGCATACAATAGCTTTATGTGAAGACTGGAATATGCACTGACAATTTTATTTATGCTGGTTTACCACACTGCAGGTTTAACGTCACATGTTATTGGTTCTCATATGTTTGGAAAACAGCACAATGGGCATTCTGTTAAACCTCTACTTTTGTGTTCCAAGGAAGACAAATGTAGGACTTTCTTTAGCTAAGGTGTATCTCCAAACCACCACAAATGTATATTTATGGCTACAGTAGAACCCATCAGATTTTGAATAAATCCCTGAGAGGAGTGTTATCCCCTGCCCTAATATCTCCCATGATAATAAATGTGTAAGAATTGGCTCTTTGGGTCATAGGGCATGAAGCTTTGCAGCTATGCTGTGAAGTGGTAGATAAATCTAAAAAAAAAAATAACTACAACAAGAAAAGGGGAAGGAGGCCAGGAATGAAATTTTAATCGCCCCCTGTGGACTGGAATTAGCGAGACCCGGGATAACAAGAGTGGAGGTTGGGGCGTGGGGAATTGTGGGGGTTTTGAGAGTGTTAGATGAGATTCCAATCAAACATGTAGAGATGTAACATCCTCCTATTTTCCTCGGCCCTCCTTACTCTTACAAGTCAAGAGCAGTTACTAATTGGAGTGAAAGTGTGGATGAATGGTGAACCACTTCATTGATTTTTTTTTCCCCTCTGTCAGTTTTTTTCTTCTGGAGAGAGTGATAAGGTGAGCGCGGGATGTGCGGTGCTGTGCCGGGCCCATAGGCAGGGATGCGGCACCACTGGGATTCATTAGGATATACGAGTGCGAAACCAAAGGTAAAAGTCTACAGCTTGCTCAAAGGTAAGTGAAAACTATTGCATATGTATCCGAAACTTCATTTTGCATTAATTCTCCTTAAGCAGAAGCATTCCAGTCATTGTTTACCTGATTATGCCATTGTTAAGTTACAAATCATGTGCACACTCAGACCATGGAGGATATTCAGCATAAATTTGATGGTTGTAACTATAGACTTACAGATCCACCAAACCGAAGAGTGGTAGGGTAATGAGTTTCCACCCTTTCCCCATATTAGCTTCGCTTGTTGAGTTCCAGAGACTCCGTTGGCCCTCGGGTCCTGTGCTGTTCTCTATAATCCAGAGAGATAGCACTCCATTTGGAGATCCACACACCCAGAACTTGACCTGTAGAAAAGATCACAAAATCAGATTTGGTATAACACTTTATTTTGAGCCAGTTAAGACATTTGCGACTGCATTTACATTTACATTTATTCATTTAGCTGACGCTTTTATCCAAAGCGACTTACAATTGCTATATATGTCAGAGGTCGCACGCCTCTGGAGCAACTAGGGGTTAAGTGTCTTGCTCAGGGACACATTGGTGTCTCACAGTGGATTCGAACCCGGGTCTCTCACACCAAAGGCATGTGTCTTATCCATTGCACCCCCACCCCCAGTTTATTCTTTCTATTGCGTAATCTGCCGCTGCTCATTGAGAGCTGTAGCAGATACATTCAAGTGAAACATTGTAGTTACATGAATTCATAATCCCAATACTGAAGTTACAGTACAGATTTGGAACTGAAACAAATGTAGGCTTCTATTATTGCGTAAAATGTAAGCAAAGTAGGCTAAACGTTAACATTGTGAGCTATGCATGTCAAGGTTATGTGTCTTATACATAGTGTTATTTTAATTTGTTAGTAGGCCTATGGTTTATGAACTGAAACATAACAGTGAAATAAATTAAACTAAATTATCATCAAATTAAATCATTGTCGGGACTTGCTAACCGATGTTAGTCGGCAGCATTTGTGTTTTAGCATTAATAGAAATAGTCTTACAGTAGGTTTGGGTTATAATTAGCATCATTTTCTTTGATAAATAATGAAAACATTTCAACATAAAACATTGCAATAGAAAAATGTCACATCAATGAGGCTTTGCGTAAGCATAAGACGGTAATTTCGCGAACAACTTTGAAATGCGACTGGTTTAATTTTGCGGCTAGCGCGGCGGTAATAGGCATTCTGGTTCACTACCAACTGTATAGTTAGTAGAATGTCTAAAGTGGACCATCGAAATAAAGTGTAACCTCAGATTTAAGCATGACGATGCATGTGATGTCCTTCACAACCTAGCACTCAGATTTGCATGATTCATTTAGTGTACCAGGTGCAAAAACAATGCAGACAGCACATGCAAATTAATACATGAATCAGGAGGTACAGAACATTCTTAGTCAAATTTTGACAATTGGGCACTAAATACCCTTGACCAGGACTGTATTCTTATATGTTGGTTTCAAAGCCATCAAAACAAATTGAGCCCAGCACAGTGGCATAATATTGATTACCACAAAAATGTATTTTGACTCAGTTACTTTAAGGCACTAACAATGTAAATGAATGAGGCCAGGACACCAAATGTCCCTACAAGTATAATAATACCAGTAAATGTTGACCTTGTGGGGAAACTTTTTTGGTCTCCATGAGAAAACAAGCTTATAAATCATACAGAATTATATATTTTTTAAATATAAAATAGCAGAACGTTTTCTGTGAACTGTGTAAAATATACAGTTTGTAAAGTATAAAAAACATTACGTCTATGAAAAAGTCCACATAAAACATGGAAACCCACAAAGCTTTTCCATGTCAATCAGACGTGCTGAGTGGACGGTTCTTGGCCTGCAAAATGGACCAGACTTTGTGTGACCTAGTGCAGATTGTGATGCTTATATCACATCTGCTCTGAGGTTCATCCATTATGAAGGACCTTTATCAGAAGACTTACAGTGGCTTGTGAAAACGCCAGCTGTTGAAAGGAGCAAGGCTTCTCCTATTACAGAAGTCACACTGACACACTGAGAACAGTGGCTAGGGGGGAGAGATCACAGTCGTAATCTATAGTCCTGGTTCGTGTCTGGATTTAGTCCAATATGCTGTCATGGCCCGCTGTGCCTCCACACCGCTCTGGGCTCTGTTCATACAAGAGTAAGCACTCACCTCACATCTATCTAAAGCTGTCAGTCAGACTTCTCATAAAGCCCAAACCAACGCCTACCTCTCCACCTGTATTCCTATTTATCTACACCCCATAATCTCCCTGACATTTTCTCTCTTTTTCTTACTTTCAAATTTGTATCCCACTGTTTCTCTCTCTTCTCCATCTCTGTCAGTCTGCACCCCTCTGTTCCCTCTGAAACTCACTGTTTGAGTGTTTTTTTTTTTCTTCAGGAAGTTTTGCAGTTGTGTAATTCACCTTTCCCAGCATGCTCGTCTGTGAGCCACAGACGGATGGGGTCAAGGTCTATGAATTCTGAATTGAATACGGAGACAGTCTTATTTAAAAGCTTTGCACCAAGGCGAGAGCCAGACATTTTTTTTTTTTTTTTTTTTACGGACATTAAACATTTCACATTTGGTTGCCAAATTTCCATGTAATTACATTCAAATGACATTTTTCTAATGCGGGTACAACAATAACCTCCTGACACTGGGCTACATTCTGTCTGTTGCGATTACAAAAGCAACCCATTAAAGGTATTGTGCAACCTAAAAATGTCATCTATAGCCTGGAACATTGAAAACTTACCAGCTCAAACCAAATCAATGCTATAAATAATTTTATTATGGCTCAACAATAACCCAAATTGACAAAAAGACTACAAAGTAGGACATTTGTGTGAAACTTAATTATTTGAGAAAATAATAATGATGATGAATTAAACTATTACTAGTGTTGTAGTCAAGACCAACTAAACCAAGACCAAGTCAAGACCAAGACCAGAATGTGTTGAGACCAAGACAAGACCAGGATTTTTTTTTACATTTTTTTTTATAATACATTACATCTTGGTTTGTTTTTCACCAAATATTATTCTATACCGCCAGAACACTTTGAATATACCACACGAGCCTCATGGGATCATTCTGTTATACTTGTGCGTCCTTTTATGCAGAAGGGCATACGACATTACAACAACACCAGGGTGGGTAAATGGTGAACTATCCATTTAATATTCTTCTCACATAGTATACATGACAATTTACTGCATAGCTGCATTTATATTTTAGGAACAGGATATCAGGACACAATGATATCATCATACTGTATTTGAGGGTACTTGGAGGGTTTGAAACACCTGTTTTAACGCAAAAGCACTGAAAAAGAATATTTTCTCCCACTTCACCTATAGTACATACACTGCTGCATATGAAGAAACAGCATGAGTAGTATTTTATTTTCATTACATACTATACTCTCTCTTTTCATTTAAGCCCAAAGTATATTTTGGCCATCCGCGTTCCGACATGGTCCCTCCTGTAATTTTCATAAACAGGAGGGACCATGTAAGACTGTCTGCGTGCAGACCAATTTTTGTGTCTGTGCAGACAGTGTGAGTACAAACAAGCTTAAAAACACAAATCTTTTTGCGCTCAAGGTCAAAGTAGTGTACTTTGAAAGGCTTGAGCACTCAACTGTGTGAGATGGAGCAGAACGTGGAAAATGAAGTGTACCCGGGCCTTTATCTGTAGCCATTACCTCCTGATGGGTTATCCGAACTTCTATACAACCCGAATCAGTATTCAGAGCACTTCTGTAGGTGTAGCACTGGTCGATGCATGCATAGACTAGAATGCATTTGCAAATAAGACTCGATGGAAACTGGTCAGAACTTCATTTCCTCAGAGATCCAGAGACCCATTGCACAGAGATACCATTGCATTATGGTTACTTGCGGAATGCAGAAACAATTCTTACCATGCACGGGGCGTTCCGCAGGGGGTAGAAGAAAAGCGGGCTTCGCACCTGCGCTGATCCTCGCTGACCTTTGGGCTGACTGTCGATGGCCAGCAAGGCCCCTGCCATACAGAGTGATGAAAGACATGAAACAAACCACCCAGAGGAATGATGAAAGATGAAAGACCGACTATAACCAGTCAAAAAGTTTATTGTAAATCTTTAATAAAGATGATTTATTAACCATGTCTGCTTAAATTATTTCGCTTTGTTTTAAATGTTTCACTGTTAGTAGTCAACCCTGTGCTTTCAAGTCTTTTTGTTGATTTGACTTCAACTTAAGACGTTTAGGCAGAGCACCTGGTGATGGACAGCTGCTTCTGAGGCCTTGGGGAATGGACGGATGGGCCCTCCATTGCGGACCCCTTCCTGGAACCAGCTGCCAGCTGCAATCCTCTCTCCCGAACGAGCAATAGCTGCCGTTGAGGAACTGACCTGGTTGAGTGAGAGAAGACAACGAGACATTTTGAGAATACTGATAGACCTGAGAAAAGGAAAATAAAAGGATAAAGGTAACACTTTATTTTGATAGGCCACTTTAGATATTCTACTAACTATAATTCAACTACATGTCAACTAACTCTAATTAGAGTATTAATAGGCTGTCTGCTTAATATCTGCTAACTCTTTATTTTGATGCTCCCTAACAGATATTCTACTGACTAAGTAACTTGGCAGCTACTTATTCTACTAACCCGAACCCTAACAGTCTACTACAGTCTACTAATACTCTAATGAGAGTTAGTTGACATGTAGTTGCAAAGTTACTTAAAGTTAGTAGAATATCTAAAGTGGACTATCAAAATAAAGTGGAACCAAGATAAATATGTGCTAACAATCTTATCCCTCAGTGCAAGAGCTTAGACGCTTTGATGAGAAATAGTCTTTGACCATTTTTAAATGTCTGAAGAGGCATAAGAGGACAGCGGAGAGTGTTTCTGAGTGCAGATGAGGATATTGTTTTGAGGTAAAGAGTGGGGAAGAAAGAGTGTAGGCTGGGTACAAAATCTAGATTTCTCGATTTTAATCGATTCTCATTTTTACGAACCGATATCGATTCTTAAATCCCAAGAATCGATTAGGCTAGTCATCCTGTTTTCAGTTGATGAATGAATGGAACATTGTAGCGCACATCCCATCCAATAAATCGTAATAATCTTTGTGCTTTGTTAGGCAATAATTGCTATGAAACAAAGTCTCAGATTTCAAATTACGTCCATTTTCGTATGAATTTCAAAAGCATAAATACCGTTTTTGGCGCTGTGGCGTGAGATCGCTCTGGCTCAGCTCAAGAGAAGAAGCACCGAATATCTTCTCTTCCGCCTTAATAATACCAGTTACAGCGCGAAATGAGCATGAATGAGCATCAGAAAGTGTGTACAACTTATCGAAATCCGTATCATGTCACATGGAATCGCTCAATCAGTGTTTCAACCGTGGAAAGACGTCAGTAAAACAGCTTGTAAACAATGTCATGTAACGTCACATTTACCTCAGAAAAACCATATCCAGTGACCATAGTCAGTTAGTCAGCCAGAAAAAGAGGAGAGTGGAGGATTTCGCTAAATATATGCACCATATTACATATTCATTACAATGTATAATGTTCTTCAATATTTAATGCATGTTTGAATAAATCTGGCAAGTTTTTATGACAGCCACTATTTAAATGTATATATTTCACAATAACTTTATTATTATAAAAATAAATAAAAGTGTAATTTAAGTGTTTGTATACAAATCAGTTAATTTTTACCTTCAATATCATGGTAGGCTAATGAAGCCTAGTAGGCTAAAACTGACTCCCATAGTTTACAGCATTAGTTAAGAGATTTGTTTTCCTTGAGAAAATTGGCCATATATTGTACCTTATATCAATATTGAATCGAATCGGAATCAAAATCGAATCGAATTGCAAGCTTGTAAATCGAAATTTAATCAAATTGTGAAATTTGTGTCAATACCCAGCCCTAGTAGGAAGGCCATATTAAAAGCCATTCCATCAACAGACGATTCATTCAAGCAGGGCTGCAGGGATGTGTCTGACCTTCATTAAGAAACAGGGGGGAAGAAACATGGTTGCCTTCCAGCGATCGACTGCATTGCAGAGGATGAATTGCCTGATGGCATGTAACTTACAAGCTTTGCTTCAGGTGTTCATACAATCCAGAGTTAGGCATTTAAAAGGATGGATGCATTCATGGGCACGGAGTGATTATGGGAAATGTCTGGTTAATAAATAAAGAAGTTAATTAAATAAAGAAAACAGAATGATCTTTTTTCCTTGTTTTAAGGGGAAAATAAAAAATATATAAACTGACAGACTCATGCTTTTCCCTGAAACAACCTTGTCTGAACCTCCTTTATTTAAGACCTTGTGCGTCTATATCAATATTTTATTTTAAAAATAATCGAAAGATGAGATTTTTAAGATCGTTAAGATCTGGCAGTGCTGCATGCCAATTCGCCTACATATACTATGTCCTAAAAGTATGTACTGTTTTTGTGAAGAAAAAGTACATATTTTTGAGCGTGTTTCAGAAGAGTAGGCAAGTTTTGGGACATACTACTTCATCATAATTGCGTCTTTAACGGAAAGCTTTGTTACGTGCATCCCGTCTCCGTTTAACTGCCCTGTCAATCATCTTGTCACAGTTAAAATCATCCACATTCAATTTGATTTCATTTCCTACTATTCCTTACTACTATCCTCGTCCAATGCGCAATGGGTTTTGGGCAATATTAGCCGTTAGAGTGTGCACAGATCTGCCCGGAGTAGACCATCCAGGGTATATTTGGAATACTCATTTAAACATACTAAGTATTGGGACACTAATTCTTATTTTGAATACAATTCAGGACGTATGTATGACGTCAGTATGTGAATTATGACACAGCACTGATCTTAAATCTTTTGGTCTTCCAATTTGATTGATTGTTTGATTGATTGATGAATAAATAAACAAGGAGTTGTATTTAAATACATAAATAAATGATCGACAAACAAACAAACAAATAAATATCAAGTGCATTACAGTAATGCACATTTAGTGGGTAATGCATTTTTCCCCAATATGTTATGTGTGGTGCTCTGTAATAATACTAATAAAAAAAAGCAAAATATTAAACCTTAAAACAAGAACAAGGATGTTAAGATGTTAAATCTTACTGAAATGACAACAAAACACTTATTAAGAAAAATTATATATGCAGCTATTGATATTATTTAGATTTTAGGTTGAGATATGACCCTGATGTTATTGATATACTTTGTGAGATCACTTTAAAAGTTTAGGACAACTGCAGATCTCTTAATCTGGTCTTCCGAAGTCGCTTTCATCTTGGCAACAAAGTTTATTAAAGACACAATAAATTCTTGTTGTGCAAATTAAATGTCCTGAACGTGATTTGAAAAAGACTGATTAGCAGGTTGCTAATCAATATTAATATCTCTGGTGGCATATTGAACATAATCAGTGACATTTAGCTTTGTTCTAACAATAAACAACACTCAGAATTGTGTTCAATCTCAAAATGTTGGCTTTCTTTTTCGTCCAGAAGCACTGCAGGTGGACCCACAGAAATATGATTACAGCTTCTGCACAGTATTGATCTGAGAGGTGTGAGGTAGGATCAGCTAATCATCTGCTGAGGGGAGATGGCTAACTCACTGCCATTAACCAGGAGAGAGTAAACACATCGACCAGCGTGACCACACTCGTGAGGATTAGCATGGAGAGCAATAACAGGGAAAGATGACAACGAAAATGTACGATTTGAATAACACAGGATGAGATTGCAGCTCTCCGTTTTCTGTCGAAAAGCTTCAGGCAATATCTGCGCTTGCGAGTCATTAATGTCTGCATCACGCTAGACAGGATCAGGACAGCGTGAGCAGCTGATCTTGGAGGAAAGAGGAGTTCACTGACTGCAGAAATGAAGCAGCAGGGAATGATAGGTAAAGGTGGGGCCATTAGACAGAGCAATTCAGAAAATTACAGAGGAAAATGGGCAAAAGATGGGAGATGTTTCATATGAACTGAAATTGCTCAGTGGTAAAGTGTATAAAAGTACAACGTTGCTCTGATGTTGTGACTGAAATATGCTGTCAAAACTCCCAATTCAGAGAAAACAATGAGCATGTCCACTAAAGCAGCAAGCACAAGTATGTATGTTCACCTCATCCCACTAATTTACATGTATTTTCAGTACCAGTTTCACTCTGCTACTGTTATTAGGCCTGACAGCAGAGTCAATTGCATGTTATACAGTTTACATTTATAATATTTGCAATACCCTTACAAAAAGTACCGTGGCAGTAACATGGGGCACGAATCAGGTCATAATATCATAGTATTGATTTTGAATGACTGCAATATTTATATACTGCCATATACTGTATGCTATATTTAACTACGGGGCTGTTGAATGCTTGAATCTAATAGGCTGACGAACATTCTAAGATGTGCCGTTATTTTCAGGGAAATGCACGGCTAAAGTAGTTCCAGGCAGGTCTTGACAGCATTACATATCACTTCGCCAAATGATTTCAGTTATTCCAAAGGTCCTTACATATGGAAGCCTGTTTCTGCCACTGAATAAAAATTAAAAAAAATAATAAAAACAACACTGAATACGTTTTTTTCTGACACAATTCGGACTCTTTTTTTTCTCGCAATTGCATGATATAAAGTCATAATTGTGAGATATAAACTTGCAATTCCGAGATTTTTTTGCGAGTACATAGAAAAAAAAGTCAGAATTGCGAGATATAAACTCGAAACTGAGAGGGAAAAAAAGTCAGAATTGCAAGTTTATATCTCACAATACTGAAATTATAAAAAAAGAGTCAGATGTGTGAGATAAAAAGTCACATTTATCTTTTAAATTGTTTTATTCCATGGCAGAAACAAGCTTCCATACTTTCAGCCATTATTTCAAACTATGCATAAATATTGAGAAAGAGTGTGTCTGGGATGACACTGGTCACTGAAGCAGAACAACTCCTACAACGTCCAATAAACACAACTTCTGTTATATAATGGGCTCTCATTATAGAGTGACTGCTGACCTCCTGAGCCCCCGTCTGCTGTCTCGTCCTCCAAATGGACGGCGCTAATACTCACGGCAATGTTCTCCCTCATCGTCCCCTTGTGGACAGTCAGGTTTGAAGTCACACAGCTGGCTCACGCTGATCTGGCGACCCCCTCTGCAGTGATAGCGGCCCCGGAGAGTGACGTTTTGAGAGGTTCCTGAGAGGAGAAAGACAAGAGACGCCAATTACAGACACGGCTATCACGAAGGAACCAAGGATTAAATCCCTCAAGGGCACAATGGTGATAACGCAGAATTTCAATCCCAGTAACTCTCTGATACCAGGGTCACCCCTGCTTAAGATGTAACATTTGCACAAGCAGTGCCGATCATTACCATTAGCCCACTTTCACCCCATTTTTCTCCTATATCTTCTTTTACAACCAGACATTAGGTGTAACAGGTTACTCCGGAGAGGTTTACTTTATGTCTTTCCGATTGACTTTCCCCACCAAGAAAGTAAATCAGAGAGTTACATTAAAAGCTTCTGTGCAAACAAACACAAAGACATCAAGTAAATTCAGCACTTTGTGAAACTAAATGAGGCAGAAAGAAGACATAAAAGAGGCAACGGCTCTCAGCAGTCTCTTGTTTTATGGCTTCAACGACAGGAAAGGATACTGACAAAGGCTATCAACAAATGAAAACACAAAGAGCTCTTTCCTGCCCACTAAAGATACAATAGACACTCTAAAAAATGTGTTAATGTAATGAGACCTCAAGCACAGCTCTGAAGAGATGTCTCAGATAACATTTTAATATGAACATATACAACTCCTGCCCTGTTTTGTGGGACGAGATATGGATCATTTTACTATGGCGCCATATGTATTTTTTTTTATTTTTTTTTGCTTTTTGCATATGGAGCGCTAGCTTAACACACTTTAGAATATGTAGGACGGAACAATGGCCCAGATAAGTAGCATGTGGCGAATGGATTTATGTGAGTTGAGTCTGATAGCATCACAGCGAACACAACGAGATGTAACTGGGGTTTGCATATCTATGCAAATGGAAGGCAGTCGCAGAGCTGTACAAACGGACCGCGCTCACCAGGGGTTCATCAGACTGCAATGATAAAGAGAGTGATTGTACAGAAAAGAAAAGAAGAAGAAAAAATACGCTCACTGATGTGATTCGCTTACTTCCTTCTTTGAAAACATGGGGGGAGATGTGATTTTATCACTGGCGGCCACAGAGGCATAACACACCCTTGATCTGAGTGGTGACAGATTGTGTTGGGAAGACACATGACAAAAGATGTTTATCTGAGATGATAATGCTTCAGCGACTTAGAATCAAGACAAGCATGTAACTAAATATCCAACATTTGGTGTAGGTCTTTCGAATATTTTAGCAGTCGACACCAAAAGAATTTGTTGTTCCAAACCTGAATGAATTTCTTTCTTTTGTTAAACACAAAAGAATATATTTTGAAGAATGCTGGTAACCAGACAGATGACGGTAGGGAAACTAGGGGGGGGGGAAATACCATGGAAGTCAATGGCTAACATCAACTGTCTGGTTACCAACATTTATTTTATATATATATTAGTTTTACTTCAACAGAAGAAAGACACTTTTGGGACAACATAAGGGTGAATTGATGACATAATTTTAATTGTTTGGGTGAACTGTCCCTTTTAATATAAAGTGAGACAGATTCTTTTGTTGTAATTACTTTGTTTTTTTAAGAAACCAGTGACTCAAACCATGAATACGCTTTCTAAGGAGCAATCACATACTTCAGAGGGTAAATATGTGATGGTGAATGTTAAAATGATGATGAAATTTGATGAAGTCTTGCTGTTACATCAATGCTTGGTGCAGATGTTGGGAGGTACACAAATCCTGCTTTTATTTATTGTTGGAAAAAAGCTATATCGAGTGTGATAATTACCACAGTCGTTTACTCATGACCCAGTCCTCATTAAATATTTCTGAACTTGAGGAGTTGATTCCATCGATTGATACTACTGAAGCAGACAACTAACACAATCCTGGTCCCTGGGTCTGTAAAGGTTGAAAATTATTGCTCTGTATGGATTTTGACACCACAGCAAAAACAAAACAACAACAAAGTATTTAAAATATGGCTAAATTACTGGCAAATGTAGGCTACTTAAAAACATTTCTGGTAAACTAAATTATACTTTAATGTCATTTCTACTGAAACTTGCATGTAATAAATTAAATATATATTTGTAATTACGCATTTGTAATGATAAAGTTGCAATTTAGAACATTTGCAATATAATAATTTAGAACACACTATATTTATACAATTATAATAAAGTATTTTTAAAGTTATTTGAAATAAACTAAAATACTTTTTGATTTAAAATGTACAATTTAAAAAAATAACATTATAATGCACTTTTTCTTTTTTTTAAAGAGTACTTAAGTGTGTTCTCTTAAGTGGCCTTTTATTTCATTTATATTATCTAATGTTATTTTATAAACATGCATTTAATTTGGAATGCAGTAAAAGTAAACTTCCAATGCAATGCATATAATACAGACAAATAATTTTTTTTTACAAAGAAATAAAATCCATATTCAATTCAGGGAACCAAAGGTAAGATTTTAATAACTGTTCTCTAAATCTATCAAACACTTATTGAGGGGATGCACATGTACCAACTTGTCTATGGTAGTTGTAACCTGAGCTGCAACAATCACAATTCCTGGTAAAAGAGATGCTGAGTGAACTTTGTGCTTTTATGAGAATTCGTTTATTTTTTTTTATTTTTTTTATTTTTTTTTTACTCTCTTTCACTCTCGGCCAGGAATGGATTTTTTTTTTTTTATATATAACCCATCTGACTCGTTTTCATTTATCTCCTGGTATTGTGTCAAATTGTGACTTGCAACTGCAGCCACATTTACATGCGTTGAGCGAGAACCATCATTTCATGTAAATGGCATAGTAATTAATAGCCCTGCTTCACATCTCAGCATGAGACCCTTGCTAAAGAAAAAAAAAGAAAAAACGAATAGTCTTTTTAATCAAACGCTGTACATGAGTGTATGGCGAGAAAAGAAAAAAAGAGGAGAAACAAAAGTCGAGGAGGTGTTAATACACCAATCTGCTCTGATGCAGCTCGGCTTTGTGATGAAAGAACAAAGATGTGATGGATATGCCGGACTAGTGTCGGTGTGCGAGTGCTAAAATGATTTAATGATTGTACGGCCGACATTTGACAGCCAGCCGTAACAGTGAGTCATACCACTGGCGGGACAACATTCATATCAGTGAGCTGAAAGCTAAGCTAAGATAAAAGATGCTCAATCTGTCACTGCACATGGGGGAAAAGCTTAATGACCATCATGGAGGTTCACAGGCTCTGCGGCACGAATACTAACCCTTGTAAACACTGCATGGAGGATGTGCTGTCACCAAAAATCAGGCTCTGAAATATTGTTTCCAGTACAAAGATCCTTCAAGGTCAAGTCACATGGTTGTTCAAGGTTCAAATGGTTGTTTTCGTAATCATGCATAAAAAAAAAAATGCTGCAAGTCCTGCATCGAATGAAAGCTGAATATATAAAATATGTTCATGTTTGTGAAAAAGTATTTAAAAAATATGATTTATATATTTTTTTATTAATTTAATGTGATTTAATTATTATTTATAAACGTATTTGTTCACAGCGAATAGAGTCAATTGAGCCAAGAGCTCCAGCTGTATTCAAAGAGGAACTATTTGAAGTCATTTTTACGTTCTCTCTCAGACAACAAGAATGATTACCAACAGAATGAGAATGTAATGACCCCTTCAGAAACACATTGCCTATGAAGGTCACAGCAAGACGGTTGGAAACTCGGTTTCAGACTCCATTTCCTCCATCTTTGTTGTGTAGCAAGAAGTAGGCCACACAGCATGCTAAGTTCATGCATTTTTAAAAATGCCTCACATTTCTCGACATAAAAAGTGAAAAAAGTTAAATAAGCAACAAGAGGCCTATTTCACATCTGTATCACAACCTATATATTTCTGAAGGGTTAGCAACTAGCTAGCTAATGATAAAATAGTTTGTTTTGTGCTTCAAAGAAGGTAATTAAGCACTAGCCACTGAATTGTATTATTGATTAAAGGCTTTCTTTGGAGCCACTTTGGCCTTGATTAAATATGAAAGTTTATCATTATTCAACAAAGACAGCAAAAGTGAAGGTGAATGGGCCATATGGTAAACATATTGGATGTGAAGGCTACAGGTCTGTGCATGTTCGTTATAGCATAAGATCACAGTCTGTGTTGCACACAGACACAACTAAGCTAGTTTGAAATGTGTTCTCTCAAAACAGGCATATATATATATATAAAGAGCAGAGACTTACTTTGTCCTTATTCTGAAAATCTGCCTAATGGGACCAGACAAAAGAAGCAAATTAAGAGTATCTTCAAGATCATTGCACATTGCTGATGTCCTTACATTGCTGAAAGATTTTCATAATAAAAAAAACTGCAAAGTGGTATACGCTTGCTGGTTGGAGCCTGCTCTTATAAAATAAGTAGATAATAAAACTGACATATAGACTAGACAGATAATGGTAATACACAGACCCGGCTTAAAAGGTGAAGTGATGTGAACCCATGTATAACCCATACTCAGAATTTGTATGAAAAGGACATTGACCTGTTTGTTATACTGATAATCTCATTATCTAATTCTGTATTCATACCTGCATTGTACTATCCTTTCCATCACATATCTGTTCTTTCCTTCCTTCCTCTGACCTTTTATTTCTGTCTGTATCTTTCAACAGCAATTTCCCTTCCTTGTTTTGAGCCTTAGTGGATCATTCCTGTTTTGCAAGACATTTTTACCATGTCCCCAGGAGCTATACACTGATTTTGTATAATTCAGATATGGCAATTAATTGTATTAATATATTTCAGGTGTTTCCTTTTTGTTTTTCCTAATATTGTTTTAATTGTTAATTAATATGTGCGTATGTGTGTACACTGAAACATTTTCCCCTGTGTGTGTTCGCGTGTATATGTATGTATGCATTTTTATTTAATTTTTTAATGACATCATCCTCCAGAATATGACAATTTATATTCCATTTCACTGCATTTCACATAAATAGACTGATGTTCATGGTTTAATGTAAAAGTCAAAGTATATATATCATACATATCCATTAATGGTTCTTGAATATGTAAATAGTTATTCCGATAGATGGAACACCATATTAAGTGTTTGTGTGCCACTGAAAATATATTTTAGTCGAGATGAAAGTCGCATTCTACATTGAATGTGATGAGACAATAACAGGCTTTCATAGAATTAAAAAAGAAGAAAAAAACTAATAAAAAGTACAACTTTTTACTATGGTTCCCTTTCAGTTCGGTCACGTTTGACGTAGTCGGACGTACCGTACTGATTGGGATCACGCTTAGGGAGCCTGTCATCTTCAAGTATTGATAAAACGAGCCAAAGCACATTGTATCTCGCGCTCCACCCCGTAATGTGGGTATAAATACGGAAGCGGATCCACGCACCATTTGTCTTTCGCTTCGGAGCCGATCGGTCTTCATGTCGATGTCTCTGAAGAGTGTTGATTCTTTCAACGAGCGAGTGTGTCGCTGCTTCTTCTGGAAGGCTCTCCCGGTGCTGGTGGTTCTACAGCGCGAGTGCAGCGGTGATCGCAAGCTTCTGAGTTCTCAACTGCTGTTTCAACAGCATTCTCTTTGTGTTTGTTTTTTTGACGGCTGGTTAGAGAGCTTCGAAGTGAGTGCTTCACTGGTACAGGCTGCACCATCAGTGTTGCCGCGTGTGCTCCGGCACTGGTGAGAGTCCCGTTTCCTGAAAGAGCAACACGGGTGTGTCTGCGTCTTTTTCAAGATGTCTATCCACCAGTACGTTTCCGGATGCAGTCGTTCCCTGTCCCCAGCAGACGGTCACAATAGATGCATCACGTGTTTGGGCATTCAGCACATTGAAGCAGCTTTTGTGGATGGTTCATGTTCTCATTGCGGGAACATGACTATCTCGGTGTTGAGATCGAGACTCGCCTTCATCCGTGAAGGTGGAGTCCCCATGCCCCACTCTAGCGCCCCTTCTGGCCCACCCCAGAAGAGAACGACTGTGTGGGATGGGTGATCTGAGGATCACAGTGACCCAGTAACCAGTCCCCGTGGCCCCCCACTCCTCTGTCACACTGCAGCCGGTGGAGCTTCCCACTGAACATGCTGGTCCCTCTATAGTGGACCGACCAGCCGTTTCATTCGGGGCTCCTCCGGAGGACAGGATGTCGATCGCTGCATTGGAAGGGAAAGCTGGACTCTGGAGATGACGACTCGGATACGCTACCTCCTTCTGGGAGTATATCTAATGAATTCATCTGTATTACATCTAATTTAGCAAACTGGAAGTCATCACTTCTGGCCATATCAGAAGTACCAAAAGTTTGGGAAAAGCATGCTCTTATTATCCTGCAAATCGATTTATTAACACCACCTTTAATTCACTTCAAGTATTAAAAATCATATTACCTTCATTAATTAAAGTAGCCCAAGGGGAATTTAGAGCTCAAGTATTATGCCTGAGCCCTTCATCATAGACAGCAAGCCAATCTGTTTACCTTTATCTCACTGAATTATATGAAATGATTATATGAAAATGTGAAGCTCGCTTTCAGTTTCAAGAATTCTTGGTCCCTATCAAATAGTAAATGATCAGCCCTGACCATGAGATTACCACACAGGCATCTAGGAATGGATTGAGCATTTTAGAAGCACACCCTGTGTTAGTTAGGGCCGTCCAAGCCAATGTGTCTGATCTGCAGGGAGAGCCGGTAAAGTTAATGCCCTTGAATTACACCCTACTCTCCCCTAGGACAACAGACAAATTGGGGGGGCATCTATTTAGGAGCTCAACGAACTGTTCAGCCCCATGCTTGATTGGCCGAGGAAGGGCCTTGCCATCATTTGTCTTTGTCAGATTATTCCACAGAGCCCGAGGGGCAAAAGCATGCAATGAAATAACTGGTTCAATTTCTTTGTCTGTTTTTGGGACGTTTTGGGGCTGCTGCATTAGAGCAGGAGACACATCAAATGGGACAAGCCAGTGAGGAAAACAAAGTGAACTGATACACCAAAGCTCTTATTGGTAAAATGTATTATGTGTTCCTGTAAGACAATATAAAAGCCAGAGCATGTATGTTAGAACGGTGACCTCTTGCTCACTGTGTAACTACTTGTGTTCTGACTTCTACGTGTTTGCAACAGTGTAGTTCCTAAGGCCAGAAACTATACTATATTACAATGTTTCCCAACCCGGTTCCATACCCATTTTCTAACTCTTCCTAATTAAACACACCTGAAACAAATCATCTGCTCATTAGCGGAGATTCCAAGACCTGAAATGGATGGGTCAGATAAAGGAGACGTCCAGGAACAAGGTTACCCTATATGGAAGCATGTGAATGAAGATTATTGGCCAATGTACTACAAGCTTGATATCACGTTATACATCCCTAAAGCCTGGTTCACACGGCAGGATAATTAGGCCGATTTTAGCCCCGATTCACCCCTTCCGACAATCTTAAGGATGCTCCGATTATCTTAAAATAATCTGATCAGATATTCCTGTCGTGTGTCGTGTGTTAAGACTGCTCTCGTCTGCTCGGAAGGACGTCGGGACCACTCCGATCTCAAATCGGGGATATCCAACATGTTGGATTTTTTTGGCCCGATTTCTCCTCCTGTGTGGTGTCCCCCGGGGACAAACGAGCACGCAGCCTGTGGACTGTGGCGTGTAGCCAATCAGAAAGCGAGGTGACGAGGCGGCGAGGAAGCACCGGGAAACAAAATCAAAACAGCCGGCGGCATGGCGCACCAGAAAGTCCGGTGGATGTCGGAGATGGAGGACCAACTCGTGTATATAACCAATAACGCTTTTTTTTCGGTTAAAAACAAACTACAAACTATCACCACTGCATCCTCTTCATCCGCCATGATTGTTTATTCTGAAGTCACGTTTGATCTCGAGGGATTTTGCGAGATTTCCCGTCTGACCTGGGAATACTCGGGAGTCAAATCGGTTCGTGTGTGATGTGTTGATTTTGCCGTCTGGCTGTGCACCACACACTGTACGACCAAAACTGTTAAACCCGTGATTTTTTTATCGCCGTGTGTGGGGTCTCTCAGGTTCGGAAAATCGGCCGACAATTTTAAAATCGTCCCGTGTGAACCAGGCTTAATGTGCATTCTTTATTCCCGGTTGCAATTAAAACATCAACTGTTCATTAAACCCAATTATTTACCAATTATTGTATTATTTGCAATTATTGTAGCTTTAACTAACTTGCTCTGCAAAAGACTCATCAAAGACTCAAGAGTAGTTACCTAAAAGGGAACATTTTGAATTCTGAGAATGCAAATCATTTTTAGACAAATAAAACTCAACAAACCAGGGCTGCGTTTGGTAACTATGATCAACTTAGCTCTCAATGTTTTTGAGAAACGCAGTCCAGGTCAGTCTGATTAATGGACAAATAATTTAAGTTTTTGACACTGCTATCTCTCTAAGATATTCATTAAGTAACAATCTAAATCTTGGTCTGATCCTCACAGAATTTCTCAGTGGAACTTGCTGAATTTAACTGACAAAATGCTACGGTGACTGGACTACTTACCCAGATATTGTAAGAAAAAAAAAGAGCTAAGTAACTTTGGTGAGTTGGTCAGTAACTTTATAAGAAATTGCAAAGTAAAAAAAAAACACACAAAAAAAAAACACACAGTCCTGGTCCTGGAGGGACAATGTCTTGCAGAGATTAGTTCCAACCTGACCCAACCCACTTGCCTGGAAGTCTTTAGTAATCCCGAAGACCTTGATTTGTTGTTTTAAGTGTGGTTAATTGGAGTAAAACTCAGAATAGTGGCCCTCCCGGAGCACGACTAGGCATACAATTTATTTAACTTATTTACTTATTTAGAGACATCCAAATGTCTGCTCAAGTAAACATTATTGACTATGCAACTTGTGAGTCTTCAAACAACTTTTACCTCAGAGGAAAAGTTCAGTTCTAGTGTTCCACTAGGAAGCTGAAACTTTTTCCTCCCCTTTTACTATCAAAACTCTAAAGTTTATCAGAGACGTGTCTGGCATGTATTGCATGTTGCATGACCACGTCTTTGTATATTACATTTGACAGCTTGTTTATTTCTGTTACCATCTCTTTTCAAAAATAACTCCATTTTGCAGACATCTCTTCTTTACTATAATATATGAATCATGACTCTGGACATCTGCAAAACTGCCATACATAGATGGGGTTTTTTTGTGGATGCATGACTGACAAGTATCAAAAAATGTCAAACCCTGAGGCTATACATTCACAGGATATATAACGTCTCACATGACAGTCATGGTTTCAGACCTTGCAAGTATCCAAAAGGCCAGTGTCTTTATATCAAAGGATGTCCGAGAAAGACGGGAGGCAAGTCTGTCTGCTTCATGATGTCTTGGAGGTATAAAGGCCCTTTGATTCTATGGTGGCCTTGTTCCTTGATGTTTCCCTAGTGCTTGGCAAAGCTGGAGAGTCACATTACAGCTGCCTTTCAAAGATGATTGAGAAAGATACTCCAGAGATTAAAGAAAAAGGGCTTGAAGAATCCAGAAATGGCTGGGAGAGTAGGTCCATGATGCTCTCTTATAGTGTGGTGTTACTACTGTATATATGCTACTGATTAGAAAACATCATATAAGGACAGTCAGATTCAACTTTAAATGAACTAGTTCACCAAAAAAAGGACAAAACTGTCATCATTTACTCACATTCATTCCAGGCAATTCCAGTGACTTTCTTTGTGACAGAAAAAGAGAAATTTTGAAAAATGCACTTCCATGTAATTACAATGAAAGGGGACTGGAACTTTCAAGCTTCAAAAAGACTGCACAAGTACCATAAAAATAGTTAATATGCCAGGTCTTCTGAATTCATAAAATAACTTTGAGAACCAGATTAGTCAAGGAAAAGGTAGCATGGATTTGAATTGAGGAATGACTTAAGGTTTGGTCTATCTCTCAATACAAATATATAGAATGGACCACTTTATTATTATTATTATTTTATTTATTTTTATCTGGAGAGTGACACATTTGTTTGCTTGTAAAGTGGTTAGGATATTAAAAAAAAAAAAAAAAAAAAAAAAAAAAAAAAGAAAGTCATAAGGCAAACTGACGTGAGGGTGAGATTTTTTTCATTGAACCATCCCTACAGTTTGTAAAAAAACAAACCAAAAAACATTGTCCTTTTGGTATCTATGACCAAACATTTCCTTTTCTTTTCAAGTTATTTCACAAGATGAAATGAAAGTCAGTGGAACATGTCAAGTGTGGTAACTTTAATAATTTTATGATGGTTTTGTCTTTCTATCACAGGAAATAAATGTAAGTGCCACCTACACAGCCTGACCTCACTCCTGGAAAAACATCAAAAACGGGTTCTCTGGAAGAGATCTCTAATGTGTGTTAGATCAGTGACGATCTGCTCTGTCAATGGTAGACTTTCTAAAACTCGCTGTGGAGAACCTGGGGCAAAAGAGGTAAAAAAATTGCTGATTTTTACAGATAATTTGAACTCTTTGAAATGAGAACAAAACGTTTGAGAATTTCAGACATGAATCCCTACAGGGCAGGAACGGTGGGAGAGGATGAGGGCTGGTGTAGATGGGACAAGAACAGATAGGAGTGGACTGAAAGGAATACATTTCCTAGATGTCTTAATTGACTGTAGGCTGGAGTTGATTTATTTATTTATTTTTACATTTATATTATTAGTATTAGTATTTTTTTGTATCTCACTAAACAACATTATTTCGTTAACATACTAACAAATGGTACAAGAACGACAGAAACAAATACGCAAAAGGAATTCCCTCTCTGCACACCCATTGGTAGTTGCCACATCGCATCACTTGTACATGTACATAAAGTTGAACTCTGTCTAAACTCTTTCACATTACCAACTCGCTGATGGGCCTCAGATTGCCAACTCTCATTGAAAATAAATGATTCCCAGTCACTTTGTCGCAGCAAATTGCTGTCAGTGTGAATGGCCCTACAATTCATGACTTGAATTACAAATTTAGTGACAATCTGTAGACCCCCATGGCCTGTAGTTTGTTTGTAAAATTTCACATTATTATTTATTTATTTTTTCAGACTTTTCTTTCACTATTTATGCTCTGTACCTAAAGCAAAGCTCAGTCCAAGATCATCTGCTACTGTTGATTTATACAAACAGTTGGGCCAGGCCAGTGGGCTAAACATTTATTACGGTGACATTTTAATGGCTGGTAAATGAAAGGAAAATATCACAAATACTTTCCTGGCTTTTAAAATTTGATTTGTGTACAACAATTGATCTTGTATTGGTCTAAGAGCCGAAACAGCAGCCATCCTGAAAATAAAATCCTGTCCGCATGATACTGGGCTGCTGCAATGATATTTGACAGCAAGCGCATTGTGAGGTTATGTGGCTGATGACGTTCTCAAGCTGAATTGTTTGTTCCACTTTGTTGAGTTATGGTGAAGATATCGCTTCTTATTAATTTTGGATGGACAGAAAAAAAAAGTGCACAAATACCTCCATCATTATTAGATGATATCACTTTAATGGAGCTCTTGGATGTCTTTGATTTAAGTCACTCATGTCACTTATGACCGGCTAACAGCAAGGGTCAGATTATTGTCCTTGTCGTGTATTATATGATGCAGTTCCTAATAAAGTTAACAGTCAATTGGCCACTTCTTTTGATCTGATTTGTTAAAATGGTTGCACTTACACTTGGCCACATAAATGTGTCTCTGCAAAACTAACATAAATCTGACCTTCAATTCCCGCGCTAAATGCAAAATCATTGGAGTTCATGTCAACGAAAGCAACAGATATGAGCTGCATTTTATTTATCATCAGCTAATTTCAAGATCAAAGATCACAATTAGAGAGAAAGCGGCATCAGCACTGGTAGGATCATTTATTCTCAGTACTTTTAATGAAGATGAATGTGTTTTGAGCGTCATTTGAGACAGTTTCGGCTTTCTGAAGAGATACTTCGCTATTCATCTGCGGCGATGCGTATGCATTGCAGTAGCGATGTCATATCTGGCTATAACATGTCATATAGCCAATAACAAGCTCTCACACGTTCATGTTTTGACATTTTGGGAGAAGTGAAATTTACATATGTGGTTTTATAAACCAGATGCATTCACACTTGTCCATTTGGCATGTGCATGCATTTATGCCTAGTTTATTTTTTTTTTATAAATCCTGAAATTGCGTAAGCACTACACACATTTCAATGCCTTTTGAAATACACACAATACACATTTTCAAATTTTACTTAATTGTGTTAAGAAACATAGTCATGAAAGTGTGCTCTCTTTAAGTACACTTAAAGGAACCGCTCTACGGTAATTTGAAAGTGATTGCAGTACCAGTTTTGGCCACAATCTTAAATACGGTTCCTTTAAGTGGTCTATTATTATCATAATATCATAATATTATCACATGTCAGTGAAAGAAAAAAAGAAAAAAAGAAAAAAAAAAACCTTTAAGATTTGCAGTACACTACAAATGCACATTCAACACAATTAAGCGCACTTATTTTTCACAAAGGATATTCTGATGAAGTCTGCTCTGGCTTCTGACCTTCTTCATCATCAACAATTATCATAATTTTCATGACATCATCTGCACAAAACTTAACTATACATTTAATGGATCTACTTAAAGGGGTGGTTGATTATGATTTCACTTTTTTTTTTTTTTACTTTAGTTAGTGTGTAATGTTGCTGTTTGAGCATAAACAACATCTGCAAATTTATGACACTCAAAGTTCAAAGCAAAGGGAGATATTTTCTTTGACAGAAATCGCTTTTTAAGGACTACAATATATGGTTAGTAAGGACTACAATGAGCTTCTTCATGGGTTATTGACATAACTAACCCTAAAATTTACATAAACCCCGCCCCTGGGAACACGATTTATAGATTATATGATTTATCAATGACTAGAAGATAGTTAAATCCACACCAACAACATAAATTCATCAACTAACTTTTCAGAAATGTCCTATTGCATTCTACATGTTGTCACTTCTTGAGTCTCTCCATCTTTGTCCGACTCCTGTTTGACCATAAAAGGCTAAACGTTTTTGAAATTTTCAGTGTGTGTCTGTGTGAGGTAATCGGAGCTGCTAACACACAAGCTCTTGAAGCTCCGCCCTCTGTGCCGGGAGCAGCAGCTCATTTGCATTTAAAGGGACACACAAAAACGACACGTTTTTGCTCACACTCAAAAAGTGACAATTTTAACACGCTATAAAAAAATATCTATGAGGTATTTATAACTAAAACTTTAGAAACACACTCTGGGGACATCAGAGACTTTTTTACATCTTGTGATTTGATTTTCTTAATCAAATCAACATTGCCAAAGGATTCTCTTGAATGCCCGTCCGCTGAGAAAGTCAGAAGAAGCTTCCTTTGAGCCCTTTAGCACACGTCCCTCAGCACACGATAGTCTTACTAGAGAACCACTAAGCGTCCTCCCCACTGGACTTTTCCTGGGATTCGCATTCTCACTGCTCGCCCGCTCATGGCACAGCTCATTTCACTCACTCAGTCTCATGGGCCTGAATGATTGATGGTTGGGGGAAAGACTTGGCGCACCTTCACGGTCCATCCCAGGCTGTAAAGCAGCAAGCATCACCATGTTAGACCCTGACAGCTGCACAGCTTAATGGGGAAGGATATAGACTGGGGAACAGGAGGCTGCTGGTCCAAGCCCCTATGGGTTCCAGTTGCTATAATAAATGAATGAGTAGATGCAGCCTGTTTTCTTGAATGGCTGATGACAAATAAAAATGCCGCGAGGGAAATTGAGTTGTTTGGGCACATGTTCTCCCTATATACTCAGAAATCAATATTCATGCAGTCATCTTTTAGAATTTCATTTGCGTGGTTAATAGAGGGACCACATGTTGGCGAGATGACTGACAATCTAATAATAATAATAATTGAATAACATAATAATTGATCATCTGAGACGTTTGGCCACTATTTAAAGGATTAATTCAATAAAATGAAATAAACTACTAGTTATAATAATAATTGATATTTTAAGCAGTATCAAAAAGCAGTATCAAACATACATCCACAACCCATTTAACTTCCCTAATCTGATGTCTGATCGAAGATATTCAATTACAAAAAAACAAAAAAACGTGGGACAGAATCAGAAATTGGAAAATGTTTCATTTTCAAAATTGTTTCAATTTAATGACTTATGATGCGTGGTGTTCGTGACCATCAAGTAAAATGTATCCTTACATCTATATATATGTGTGACAGTACACATAATAATAGTATTAAATAAAGGTTTTAAAGTCCCCCTGTGGTGAAAATCAAGTTTTTATTGTTGTTTATATGTCTATGTGGTGTTTTTAATATGCTTTAAGCCAACACAATTGCTGAGTATTTTCTCCTTAAAACTGCAGTGAACCAAAGACAGTCTCAAAAACACGGTTTGAAATCACTGATGTTTCTGATGTCACAAACTACCTTGTATACCAAATGAGGCAAGGGTGTAGAGTTACATTCAAGCTATTTTAAGGCATGAAGAATTCTTCTCAAAAGAGGTCAGATTTATCTGATATTATACTTTGATTTGTTTGGTTATGTAACATGTGAGCAGGGATGAGGTAGAGAATCCAAATGCAAGCACAAAAGTGTATTAACAGAGAACATAAACTCAGCAGACAGAAGAACAATGACAGGAACACCACATAAAGGAGCACCGGCTGATAAAACAACAACTGAAGCACAGAGGTTTACATAGACAGGGTAACAAGGGGCTGATGAGGGACAGGTGTTGGTAATTTGATGTCATGGGAACTAATGAGGGTAACTATGGCAACAAACAAGGAACAAGGCAAAACAGGAACCAAACACAGGAAGTGAACACAGAAACAATTGGAACTAAGAATACAATTCAAAATAAAAATCCTTACAAGATACAGAACAGGGATTGTGACAGGTTACTACTTCAGTGCTTATTAATATTTAAAAAACTTTTGTTTGCCAGATTCATGTGATGTGACACACAAACTTTTTTAAGTTATGTTAAAATATTTATTTGTTTACACTTCATTTTAAGGTGATGTACTTAAATTGTACTTACTCAAATAAGTACTGAGTAATATTATTTAACTAAATGTACTTACTATAGAGTTACGGTTAGGGTTAGGGTTTTGTTTAGGGTTGGTGACTTGTAATTATGTATAATTTACTGTTATAACTATAGTAAGTACATGTATTAACTACACTGTAAAAAAAAAAAATATATATGATCCATCAGTTATGACAACATGTTTTCACATTGCTTTAACTCATCCAAATACCGTAAGTTAAGCAATTTTCTACTTTTTTTATAAGTTATACAAGATTCACACATTTTTTAAAAGTCAGTTTAATGTAATTTAAACATCCAAGTTGATTGAACTTAAAAATTTAAGGCAGCAACTTTTTTTCACAGTCACTTTAAAATAAACTCTTACCATTTATTTATCTTAGAAATATTAAAGACTATGCTAAACTACTTAAGGTTTTTATTTTAAGAATTTTAATTATTTTAATTAGTCTTTTTTTCCTATTCTTTATGATATTTACGCTCATCAGAAGAGGTTTAATCATGTCATAATATACAAATAGCTTAATAGGGGGCAATTTTGGATTTCGTTTACTTAAAAATGATATCGCTGTCTTACTCTATGTTAGCTTAATCAAATTTATATAAAAAAGGGGTACGTGACCCATAATCTTTGCAACCTTTAATTAAACTAAATTAGTTATAATTTCGACCACTTCTCAGTGCATTTAAACTAGTTAATTATAAGCATCTTACATAAGTGATGGTAAAAAGAATCGACCCAGGGACACTTTCTCTGAAGTCATATGACTCACAGCGAGAGACGATGGGAAATTGAACACCTTCACTTTGCACTCACAGTAAGGCACTGCAGTGGCCGTTCACTACTGTTCCGCAAGAAAAGGGGGAAAAAAGGAGAGGATAACTCAAATGGATATATAATATAAATGGAGCTCATGAACCTCTGCAAAACTGGGCTCAGTCTGCTAGACACGTTTTTATGATAGTGGTGTAATCAAAATCAGGTTTCGCTGGAGGGAGCAAAAAGCAGCTGACTCAGACAGCAACAAACAGGGAGTGAGTTAACGTTTTATGATTGGATGATCTACACCTCCGCATTGTCTCGAGTCTGAGGCGATGGCAGCGCTCATTGTAGCTCTGCTGAGATAAGGTGACAGAGCTTTTGAAAGCAAATATGTGCACCGTGAGCAGTGTACATACATAACCAAAAATATCTATTTTCACTGCCAAAATCAAGCACCGCTATTACTATTACTTGCTCGTACCTTGAACAAACCAATAACTGCATTACATTTAGCCACATACTAGAACCCATTCAGGAGAGATGCGCTAGTACTTTCTTTTTTTTATTGGTCTGTTTATTTAATAGGGATAATGCACATTAATGAACAACCGTATAAAAATACTAATGTGAACATGCCGGATTAATATAGCTAATTTACATCCATTTTGCCTGCAATCATGACAGGTAGTGATGGATGCCCCCCTTTTTTTTTAATACTTTTTTTTTTTTTACATTTGAGCCCCGAGAAACTCTCTGCCTGTCCCTGTATACATTACACTGATTTTACACAAGTATCGGATCGGAACTCAGTATCAGCAGAAACTCAACACTCAATGACTCGGATTGGGGGCAAAAAAACTTGATCGGGACATCTCTAATTTTAAAGTGTTAAGGGTCTATATTCCTTTTAATATTTGATGGGATCATTTCAGCTACGAAAGACAATACTTACAAGTTGTATTAAGTTTATTTTACATCAATGTTGATTGTCATGATCAAAGGCAAATCATGCAGATAATTAATGTTTAATTCTATATTTTTTTTCTTTTTTTAAGAACATAATCAGTCTGTGAATGCATATATTGTACTCACTAAACCAATAAACTGGTTCTCTGACAGCAGCCCTGAAGCCGTAGTTTTTCATTTTATTAAAAATACTAGTTTAACAGGGCAACGCTCAACACCACAACCACGCACAACACTTCAGTAACTAATTTGAATTCTTCATGCAAACAACCACCCACAACTTAGAGTTTTTTCAACCACTCACACTTTCTTCAAAAAACATAAAACTGTTTTGGTCTTATTTTGTCTTCTGTTAATTCTAGATCATTTAGCAAAGCTGATATGCCAAAAATAGAGCAAAAGGGTCACAGTTACAGCTCTTTTGATTACAGCAATTACTTCATTTCATTAAGGGAAATTTCAAGCCTTATCAACCACATCTCTCTTGCACACACGCACATGTACACACACACACACACTGGGGTGGCAGGTAATTCAAGCTATAGTGGCAGGTGCTTCAGGAAGGCAAGCTACGCTGTGAAGCATGTCAATCTGCTAATATCTATTATGGCAAGCGAGGGTGGATTAGAGCTGGAGAGAGAGGGCATTTAGCAGCAAGAACAGAGGAACACAGCGTGCCTCAGGACGAGAACAGCCTGTCTAACGTAGTGACCCCCGGAGGGATTTGTTTGGGGGAAAAGAAGGGGAAAAAAATCTGGGCTACCGAGCTACACAACCCTGAAACAATTAGAGATCTGTCTGCCTCTGAATTTGCATGACAAGCAGCGTTCTGTTCCCTGCGGTCAGACATGGGCAATTTCCCCGCCAGTTATTGAATCAGGAAGCACAGAGCAGAAAAAAGAGAAAATTAAAACAGGGAGAAAGAGGAAAAAATCTAGTTGCTGCCGTTGATCTAAAAAGCATGAATGCTCTATAGTAAATGTTGTAGTTCAAATGAGGAAGTAGCACGAGGCAGTTGCTGTCCTTATATAGGTTGAGTGTTAAAAAACAAAAAATACATGCAATACGCTTGTACAAAGATTTGCAGTGAGGCAATCGCATTGCTTCTGGGCACCAAACTTGCACTACAATTTTCTACCTTTGATTGAAAGGTTTGCAAAATTATTTGGGTTAAAAAATGATATGATTTTTTTTTTTTTTTTTACTTTAGCAATAATTCGAAACACATTTGCTTTGCAATTTTCTGCCCTGCAATCCCTTGCAATATTTTATATTGAAAGTTTATGACTTGATGAGGTTTTACAGAAACTAAACAGAGCACAGTCTCATTTTGAGTTCTGCCTTCTGAAAATCAAAAGCCAATAAACCATTTTCTCTTTTGATCATGTTAATATTAAAGCAGAAGATACAAAATAAAAAAATAAAACAATAAAAATAAAAAACAATCACAGAACCTGTTATTCTTTGATATTAAGTACTTTTTGGGCCAATAACTAAGTTCCTGGATTAACATATGTAGTTGATCCTTTAGTCCTAACCCTATCCCTAAACCTAACCCTACCCATAACCTAACCCTTAAAATCAGAGGTGGGTTAGGTGAATAACACTGATGTAGAAGCATCTAAACTTGATTGTAAGACTAAACAACATAATCCGTAAACTTGTCACTCAAATCTGATTGGTTGATTAGAATGTTGTTCCAGGATCAACAAAGCTATTGATCCAGGAACATGTTATACTTGGTTAAATCATGTTCACCACCAAATAGGGGTTGGGTGAAGCCCTTTTGATGGGTAGTGTATATGACAGTGAAAAAACTAAACTTAGATCAGAGAGTAGGCTTGTTTTTATAATAGATTTTGGACTGTGGAGTACAAATCTAAGTTTTCAAAGACATCAAATCACAGAAAAACTTTACAAAGTCTACTAGCATGAAACAAAAACAAACAAAAACACGATGTACTTTCAGAATCTGAAACATTTCTAAGAGATAAAGCACTCACTTATGGTGCAGTTGGTGGTGAAGCGGGGGTCATAGGTCGCTGTCTCCATGTCTCCGGGCTGGTTGTAGCTGGAAGAAATCCTGAAGGGTTTGCTCCGAGCTCCCAAGCTGAGGTGTACCACTGCCCAGCTGAAAAGAAGAGAGAGAACCAGCAAGATCAGCAGCAGAACCCAGCAGCAGGGCTGATGCAGAGCCCGCACTGGGCTGTAGGGGGTCATGGTGGCCCCTGGGAGACCGTCCCCAGTTTGGGCCAGTTCAAAAGTCTCTGGAGATCTTACAGAGGGAGACGTCTGGCCGTCTGACACCAAACCAGACCCCTCTGCCATTTTAGGGTCATCCTCTGCTGCCGTATCGCACATTCCCTAAATCTTCCAGATATCCACGCTGCTTATGGAAGCTCTGCCAGTTGAAATCAATGGGCAGGTACGTGTTTATGTGTGTATTGTACAGATGCTGTCCTCCACTAGATGATACCTGTGGAAGAATGCACGGATGCTCTGTGGGTTTGTGCGTTTTTAACCAAACTACCTCTCATAAGGAAGTCAATGACCTAGCTAATTTTATTAAGCAAATTGCTTAGATTTCAATTTGCCAGTGGCCTGTGACCAATGATTTTAGTCTCCTCCCTCTCTCTTCTCCCTCTCCTGTGCTTTTCCTTCTCCCAGACCTGTAACCTGTCTGTTGTGTTGTTGTTTCGCATCTCACTGTGGGATTTGCATTGACGTCTGATTCGCTCCAACAGCAGGAGTCGAGACCCATGACTAAGTGGGTGGTGATCCTCTAAACAAACACGCAGACAGCTAGCAATCATAGGGAAATGAAGACAGACAGATCTCTGACAGAAATAATGCACTCGGATACACTTGAGTTAAGATTATTGTTCCACATTTGAGTTTCCAACAATCCAGTGTTTGTATGACTGATTTCACATCATTAAAGTCAATGTGAATTGCCGTTTTAAACCACATTTACTTTCACAATATGTCATTTTGATGTGAAACAGGATATTTAATAAAAAATAAAAAAATTTAATGTGAGACGTGCTATGAATCATGCTTAAAGTTTAATAACCCACATATACTTCCATTATATGCATACATTGTATGCAAATTGTATTTGTTGTAGTTTCCATTCACCACTAGAGAGGTTTATCCATAACAATTTCCACTTCTGAGAACCCTGGATGTGTGAAAAGAGTCCACTGGTATTATCCAGTTGCCAAAGTTTCAGTCTATTCAAGGTTTCAAAGTTTTCAAGTCTGTTTTTCTCTGTAGAAAAAAAATGATTTGCTTACAATAGGACCACAATAAGATACAACATTTTCTTTTTCAAGACTTCAAGTGCTGCTTTGTCCTCTGCGGCACAGCATTAGAAGCAGGCCCGGCTCCAGCCTTCAGATGCAAGGTGGGCCAATTGACATTCCTGGTGCTGGAAGGTTTAAACATTATTTCATTTTTTTCCCTTTCACATTTTTTACTTTTTTTAAAACTTTTTTTTTAAGCAAAAGGAGCAGGTCTTAAAAGAAAATATATAAACAAACAGAGCTCAACGCTAAGGAATTTACTGGTTATACTTACTTTCACTGGTCCCACCACAAACAAACAAACAAACAATAAAACTAAATAAATAAATACTTGAACAAATGGTATTTTAAGACATAATGTTAAATAGACAAGTAAACAGTCAGTAATAACAAGAACAAATAAATGCAATATAATAAATATAAAACAAATGAAATAAACTGATCTCAGGTATGTCTAACAGTATTCCTGTATGGAATACTAATAATTAAATACATAATAATCCTTATTAAAGCTAAAGAAGTTATTCAGTCAAGAGCAGATTAGGGTTTTTTGTTTTTCTTTTGTCCTTTAACATTAATGAGACAACAGCAGATATATTAAGATCCTGTCACTTTAAGACCAAATGCATAGATCTGACACACATCCGATTTTCTCCCAACTGTTTACATTCATTAAGACTTTTCCCTCTGATTTTAGGGATAATTGAATGGTAGGGATAGGTTAGGAGTAGGGATAAGGTTAGGAATACATTTTAGGATAGTAATGTTGTTTCGAGGTCAACAAAATATGTTGTTTGGGTAACATCTCTTACTTGGAAAAATCACGGTGACCTGGCCTGATTAGAGGGTTCATGATCATAAGGGGGTTTTGCAACAGGTAGGAACTCAGTTATAGGAACTAGTCACCAGGACGGTCCCCCGAGAACTAAATGATCCCCTAGGTGCCATTTTCCTGGTTGCATCTGCACTGCCAGTAGGAACTCTGAAGTGACGTACAACTGGTGGATGAAGGACGCCGTGATCGGAGCTGTGTTTTTGTTGTGAGTCAATGGTTTCGCGATAACTGAATGTAGATGTGTAAGTTATGTGATCTTTTTGAAAATGCCAGGTATTGGTGTTTCGTATGGCATGCGTTCGGCCAATCAACGTAGTGCTGTTCCTGTTGTGCTGGGTTAGACCCTACTCTGAGCTAATGTAGTCCCCCCAAAAAGGTGTTCCTATAACTAAAATCGGGGACTTCCACCAATAGTTATACAATGAAAATGTTCTTCCAGTGCAAAAGCCTGTATAATGATCCAGTTCTTGTGTTGAAGTCATTGACTTTAAGTTAACAACTCACTGGAGGGAAGATAACCAGTTTATAATCACTTTTGTTGTTGTTGTTTTTCAATATGTTCCTCACCTCGGATATCATGAGCAGAATAGGGCAGCGGTCCAATTCAATATTTGTATGGTATGATGATACTAATGTTATTTTCCTTATTTTAATGGCCTAATTGTATTTTCTTAACACTAACATTTCGAATGATCATAAATCAATAAATGATAAAGGTCCGGTGATTCACTGCTTTTAATCGCTGGTTTGTTTTAAAAATATACATTCCCAGGTTGTCTTCATGCCTCTTTGCAATTAAAATCAAACCTACGCCCATGTTTAAATGTGAAAAAGTGAGAGGAGAACTGAACTTGTCATCAAAAGCTCTGCTTTTCATCATTGCTAATGTTGTTTTGCAGATCTAGAATAATGCAAGTGCATAAATGTGTAATATATTATCATAAGGGTTGCATTTGGAAAATGATTTTAATGCTTTCAGCAGTCAACCTTAACTTGCGTAAGACTGAGAAACACACGCTCACACAAACAAAGCTGACTTACTGAAACATATATGTTCTGGTATTGCTTTTCATCTAATAAACCAATCTTGAACTGAATGGAATAATGAGATGCCATTTGTATAATTTCAAATTTAGCTCTATTTTAAGGTTAAATTGCCTCCTCTGGGCAGGAAGCCTACAATCACATATACATATTAATTTCATTGGACAGCGTTGTCATTAGATACACTGTATGATAATAAAAGCGTACAATACATGCTCATAGCATTGTTAATATACTGTATAATTTTGGTGCCGTCATTGCCGCTTCACAGAAACTCTTCACTGATAGTCTGTCTCCATCGTGTATTATTATAGTCAGTGTTGCATAGAAAATGACATTTTCCAGCTGACTGAATGCTCAAGAAGAGTAAAACACACTAAAATCATGTTAAGATCAAACTTGATGAGCTCTTTTTGAGATACAAGTTCCTAGGTAGTCAAATGCTGATACAGCAAAATACATTAAAGCTGCTCCATTCCATACTAAAAGAAAAATACTGATTAAGAAAATGTTCTTTACTACCAACAATGTGTAAACTAATACCACATTTTCAGGATTGTCATATTTGAGTTGAATATTGTGTCTTTTTGTTTTATCCATTTATTTTGTTTTATTTGTTTATTCACAACAATAGACTCAGTAGAGTAATGCAAGTAATGAAGTAGAGAGAGACAGAGGCTGTGTTTAAATTTGCATACTACCTGTCCTAAATAGTATATAAGTTAAGAATTAGTTCATTGCAAATCATAACACTGAAAAAGGTAAGCTAAATGCCCCTGGTTCGTATACTTTTCCATAGAATTTTTGAAATGTGTGTTAGTGCATATACTGTACTTTTAAGGTAATGTTTCCCATAATCCAGAAGAAGAAAAAAAAAAAGAAAAAAAAGAGAAAAAAACTCAAGCATGTTTACATTTACTTTCATTATACATGGATGGATAGATTGACTATACTGTCAAAGAGCACCGTCCTTCGGATGAGATGTTAAACAGAGGTCCTGACTCACTCTGTGGTCATTAAAAATCCCAGGATGTCTTTCGAAAGAGTAGGGGTTTAACCCCGGCATCATGGCCACATTTGCCCATTTGCCTCTGTCCATCATCATGGACTCCTAATCATCCCCATACACTGATTGGCTTCATCACTTTGTCTCTTCTCCACCAGTAAGCTGGTGTGTGGTGAGCGTTCTGGGGCAATATGGCTGCCGTCACATCATCCCCCGTTCTATGTAAAGCGCTAAGAGTACCCAGAAAAGTGCAATATAAATGTAACAAATTATTATTATGTATTATTATTATATGACAGCCCATCCCCATTACCAAAAAGTAATAATTATGAGATTAAAAAGTAATTATTATGAGATTAAAAGTATTAATTATGAGATTAAAAGTCAAAATTGGCAAAAGGTCAAAATTATGAGAAAAAAACTAAATTATGAGATTGAAAATCGAAATTATGACTTAAAATGTAAATTATGATATAAAAAGTCATTATTACGAGATTAAAAGTATTAATTGTGAGAATAAAAGTCAAAATTGACAAAAGGTCAAAATTACGAGAAAAAAACTAAATTATGAGATTCAAAAAAAGTCGAAATTATGAGATAAAAAAAAATCAAAATTATGAGATAAAAAAATCGAAATTATGAAAAAAATTATAAGATAAAAAAAAAAAAAAAAAATTGTATTATCCATGTAATAATCAGCATAATGTAAAGTCAATCATTAATAAACCTCTTCTCTTTATGCCGGGGTCAGGAAGTATATTGGGTTATCACCACCTGCAAAATTAGCAAGCAGTCCAATTATTGTATTAATTTCCTGTGCTAATGAATTCTGAAGATTATCATTATGGAAAACAGGGTGAGATAAAGCAGTAAAACACCTTCTTGATCTGCTCTCCTCCAATGCTGTGATAAGCATCTGTGCTTCTCTGTAGCACCTCAATTAAACATTTTGATCTAATTAATCAAGTGTCCTGTGGGACATCCCTCGACTCCAAATAAAACTCTCTCAAGCAAGAGTTATTAACATGACTAATAAGCACTGCCACTGATAAACATTTTTTCATTATTATTAGCATTATAGCTCATAAAACATCATCATACGGACCGACAAACTCTGGAACGCCAGCTCTGACCTTTGAGTGTCTTTTCATGTGGACACGCGGGCGGCCATTACGAAATCAACTTTAATATATGGGCGGCGACCAACTCTTGCAGGTCAATTCATCATGTGTGTCTCATTAACGATCTTTAATTAGATTTTGCTGTTTCGGCTCATGCTTTGTTACGTTTAAACCTCAGCGACTTTTGAGGTCACCAACAAAATGTGTTTTGCTTGCTGTGGGTGTTTGTTTGTGTCAGTGCAACTGTTGTTATTGGCTATGTGATATATATATGTGTGTGTGTGTGTGTGTGTGTGTGTGTGTGTGTGTGTGTGTGTGTGTGTGTGTGTGTGTGTGTGTGTGTGTGTGTGTGTGTGTGTGTGTGTATGTATATGCTAAAAAGATGCACCAGCCATTCTAGTGGAGCGATATGGTGGGTGTAAGTGGAATGAATGTTATGATTTATATTTCAAAACAAGTGAGAGAATATTAAATTATATGAAATTAAGAAAACAAACACATTTGAGGTATTTATAAAAAGGCAGCAGAAAAACATACTGCATTTGATAAAGATGATTACTTATAATAAGAAAGCAGCAAACAACTGAAGACATCAAAGCATTCCATATTTAACAGAATATGAATGTCTCTGCTATAAAAAAAATAAAAAATAAAAAAAATAAAAATCAATATTATGCTTTGAAATGGGCATTTTGCTTATCCTAGCAAACATGATTGACAACATGCAATAATTTAGTGTGGCATCCGGATAAGGCTGAGTAGTTTAGAGTCTTGAAAGATGATTGCTAAATAATAGAGTAACTTGTCATGTGTGACTGCAAGCCAGGGAATAACACACCTTGGAATGTCGCGACTGACCAATCAGAATCAAGTATTTCAGAGAGCTGTGTAATAAACTGATTTACTACTATGTAATAACAATTAAACTAAGAATTTGATACAATGTGTGCATACATGTTTTGTTTTTTTCGTTTTTTTTTCATTGTACTTATATTGAAAAAGTACCTGCATGTAATTAAATCTATAATTACACTGTTGACCCTTCCCTTACATCCTAACCCACTCTTACCACCAAACCTGACCTCAATATAGCAACAGTTTTGTGCAAAACTACATAAACACAATAAAACCTTACAATTATTATTATTATTGTAAATACATAGTAATTAAAAGCAACTAAAATAAAGTGGGACCGTACTACTACTACCAAAGAGTATAGAAGTACCAAGAGGTGAAACTCCGTTGCAGTTTTGACAACAATTGATAGATGGCGCTGCTGTCGCCATTTTGGACTGAACCAACGGCTTTACCGTTAGCACAACTACCGTATACAGCATTAACATTATGTCTGGAAATAATTGGAAACAAAGAAAACAGTGTTCTGCCATCAAATGCAACAACCACCAGTGTACAACCAATCAACTAGCATTTAATAGATTCCCCAAGAGATCCAGAGAGGTAAAGTAGAAAAGGTTTTTATTAACGTTAAAGTGAGCTAACGTCAACGATAACAGGTGCTGTAACGTTAATGTAATCTATCCCATAACCGCAGTACCAGTTTGCTAACGTTATGTATTTGGTCGAAATTGAGTCAAGACTCAAAATGGGCTTTTTAAATCGCATATTTTCAGAAATATATGAACACCTAACCTGGCAAATGACCGCTTTATTAATTCATTGTTATCACTAAGTTAACCCTTTAACTCACCGCATAAACATGAAAATCACTATCCAAACTTAAATGGTTGTAATTCAAGAATGCTTTAGAATATAGACCTATGGTTGGTCTTGTTTTAAAGAAGACATTTGCCAGATTATTTTTGAAGTGAAATAAATTATGAAAGTGAAACAGAAAACAAGTTATATAAGTTTGAGTTTATTAAAATGTACAAATTTAAAAATATAATTATTTATATTTTATATATATATATATATATATTACAAAATATATTTTACTCTATAACTGCAAGAAAATGAAAGCAAAAAATCTGAACAAGTTGTGTTCCACATTTTAGGTTGATATCTCAAAAAATGAGCTTTCAGTAAGATTGTATTTGGGCGTTGTACCAAACTTTCACTAGCACACACACGCAAGGTCTCTCGCTAACCCTCACCCTTTCTGCCGTGTGCTCTACACGGTTTGGAGCTGTGCGCTCTTGCTCGCTCTAGATTCCGGGAGATTTTAGCTAATTTGCGGGCATCAGGGAGCCGCTATCAATATGCGGGAGACTCCCGGAACTTCCGGGAGACTTGGGATGTCTGCTATAGAGATATTAAAAACTAGAAACTACTATTTAGTTCCCTTAACCGCTTTTGAATTGGAACCGGTATCGTTCAATTCTATGACATCTGTGTT
This sequence comes from Leuciscus leuciscus, assembly GCF_965113295.1. Taxonomy (NCBI): domain Eukaryota; kingdom Metazoa; phylum Chordata; class Actinopteri; order Cypriniformes; family Leuciscidae; genus Leuciscus; species Leuciscus leuciscus. The sequence continues at coordinate 5,518,436 of NC_138741.1, forward strand.
GCGTTCAGTCCAAGATGGCGGAGCTGCAGCTCTGCGCATGGGTGAGTTTGTTGCAATGGAACGTTCTATTGAGTTTCGCCTCTTGATACTTCTATACTCTTTGCTACTACTACTACTACTACTGAATACCATTTTAAAATTATATTATTATTATTATTATTATTTAGTGCTGGGCAAGAATTAATCACAATTAAAAGTAAAAGTAAGTCATCCAAAATAAAAGTTTGTGTTGTGTATATATATTTAAGGAAAATGTGTTATTTATATATAAAACATTTATATTTATATAGAATATAAATTATATATATATATATATATATATATATATATATATATATATATATATATATATATATATATGCAAATATTTCTTAAATATATAATTATCATTAGCACTATTATTACTAAATATCATTTTAACATTATTATTGTTTAAACATTAAAATCATAATATATGTGTCCTTAATCACAATTAATAACTAATAGAAACATAAATGAGTAACATATTTTCCAATAAACAAGAATGCATCCTTCTATCATGACGCCTCAAACTGCTGGCCGACTGCATAGGCAGAGCATTATTCAGGAGAACAAAACATCATTTGCATGCTAATGTTGAGCATGAAGCCCAGGGCAACAGATCCTCAGAATCACAGTAGATAGATGAGATCAATATATGAGGAGGCAAACCAGAGGCTCGGGCCTTCAGAAAAATCGCACCGCCCATTTAAGTGGCATTGATTTTGACTGTCAAATCATATGCCGCATAACAAGCTGGCAGAGATAGACTGCACAAACTGATGATTAGATGCAGCACTTTGACAAGGTGGGCCAAATAAATGCTACTTCCTCAAATGGAATGGAATGTATTTGAATACAATCAGAGAGGAAGAACTTTTTTTTTTTTTTTTTTTTTTTTTTTTGTCGTTGCACAGGGCAGTTACGCTGAGTTACTTGAGATAGGACGCAGTCATATAGATCAAATGTGCATCCCGTTAACATTTTAATATATGTGCTGCATTAGGAATCTCTGGATCAAACTGAAAATGTCTCAGGCCAATGTTTAGCAGTGATGCAGTGATGTTTCCTTTGCTTTTCTCAAGATGACATCAACTGAAAAAATAAAGAAACAAAGTGAATTCATGAGGGCGAGCTGGCGTCACGTCGTGGCAGGGGTCAGCGGGGCTAATTGGTTGGTATAATCACTTGCAATTCATCTGGAAAAGCAACAATTACATTCTCTGATATTTGTTTATGTCCAGGCATATTTTGCAGAACACTGTGCCCTTGGGAAGACGCTTGCGAATACATAGTGTGCTGGTTATAATTCCCTGAAGAATAAAATTAACAACCGTATACTTCCGTCTCTGGCTCATGTCTCCTGATCTGAGGCAAATTACCGCAAGATAAAAAAAAAATTAAAAAAACCTTCCTGGCTTTCAGCTTTACCACTGCACATTTCTAGTGAGTGATGAAAAAGAACAAAGAAAACAAACAAGAGCAAAGTGACAGAGAATAAAAGAAAGTGAAAAAGCACAAATAAAAGAGCGTGTTTACCTCCAGTTGGCATATCCTTTGAGGACTGATGTTTGCCTCGTAAGTTAATAGCACTGGAGGAGGAGTTGGCACGAGTGATTCCTTTGTAATTGTTTTAATAGGACACGATTTGTCAAAAAGACTTATATATAAAGACTAATTAGTCAAATTTGTTGAATATTGAAGGCAGCATAGCATTACATTTGACCATATGTTATTGTGTGTGTGTGTGTGTGTGTGTGTGTGTGTGTGTGTGTGTGTGTGTGTGTGTGTGTGTGTGTGTGCATACTGTACTTTTTAGCTAATATTTCCCATTTTTCCCAGAAAAAAACTGATAAAACAGAAAATCACTTTTAACTTTTTCAAGCTGCCAAAGCATATTTGTATGAGAGCCCATTTCTGCAACATAAAGGGGGAAAAACTAAGTCAAAATTATGATTTAAAAATTTTAATTATGAAATTAAAACTTCAAAATTATGACAGTCAGAATTATGAAAAAAAAGTTACAATTCTGACAAAAGGTTTTATTAAAAGTAGAAATTGTGACAAAAAGTCATAGGTATGAGATTAAAAATAAGTCGACATTATGATATAAAAAGTCTAAATTGACAAAGTCTAAATGATGCGATTAAAGGGTCAAAATTATGACTTAAACGTCATAATTATGACAAAAAGTCAAAAGTATGACAGTCAGAAATTTGACCAAAAAATAAAATAAAAATTATAATATTAAAAGTCGAAATTATGACAAAAAGTGACATAATTATGAGATTAAAAGAAGTCGAAATTGAAAAAAAAAGTTGCAATTATGAAATTAAAAAGTCAAAATTGTGACTTAAAATGTCATCATTATTTTACCAAAAAGTACAATTATGGCAGTCAGAATTATGACAAAAAAAAAACTCATAATTATAATATTGAACAACACACTGTTTTTGCATCTCTTGGTCTTGGACAAATTATGAGCAATTGTAAAATTGAAGCACTGATGACAACATTCCCTAGCCCTAGATAAAACCATCCAACCAAAGTCCAGTCCCTTATTATTTCCAGCCACATATTATGTTCCCCTTCAGAAATGCATCAAACTGTGTAAGTTATGTGCACTGCACATGCCATTTATCTCCAGCACATGGAGAAACAACACATATATGAGCAGAGCAGGAAAAGCTGCAGTGATCTATCAAGACCGTGAGATACTGATCTGGGTCTTGACCGCAGTGTTATCCAACAAACCCCTCAATGGCCAGAACCTGACTCCAGACTCAGAGATACACACACACACACACACACACACACACACACACACACACACACACACACACACACACATTATCCGCAGCACATAAATGCTAACCTGTGTTATCTCTCAATCCTGCCCTAAGTCTTCATATAACCCACGCAAGCTGCTCAAGGGTATCAGGGCAGGGTGAAACACTCGGCCATGTGTGTAAATATCGTACGGTTAAAAAGAGCCGGACACAGAGGGTGTGTGATGGGAAGTGGAACGTAACCAAGCAGACATCATTAAACCGTCACTGGACATGGATGAGCTCCCGCCTCATTCTGTCCCGCTCCATCCATCCGGACGGGTGGAGCGAAGGTTGAAGCAAGGGAAGGATGCCAGTTGTGAAGGAACGAGAGCCAGAACAAATCAGGCTTTGGGTTGCTAGCTGCCAAACGTAATGTGGCAGTCCTGGGCTCTGAGTGTGTTCGCGAGGGTGCCTGTGAGTTTAAATCCACTGGACTGAATTACTCTGGCAGAGCTAATAACATTATACCTGTAATTGGTTTTGCAACGTGTCTGACACACTTAGAGCTCGGCACACAAGATAGCGGGAGAAAGAAGCTCAGGTTGTTTATGTGTGTGTGTGTGTCGCTGTGCAGACATGTTCATACTCACTCCTGTAATCTCTGCAATATCTCACATCATTTGACATTTAGGCTCTTTTTTTGCTAAGCAACAAGAAACTCTTTTCTGACTGAAAAGATTTAGTACTATCTACACACACACACACACACACACACACACACACACACACACACACACACACACACACACACACACACACACACACACACACACACACACACACACACACACACACACACACACACACACACACACACACAGTGTTTTAGAGCTGTGGCTTAGTGGGTGGCACACTAGTCTTGCATAACCAGACCTTTGACTAAACAACAGAAAGTCTGTCCCACTTATTCTGGCCAAGAACTGCCCACTCAGGGGAAGAGATTGTTTGATGGACGGGAAGTAGCCTGTGAAAATTTGATATGCAGTTTAGTAGTGGATTCACATGGATGGATGGATGGATGGAACAATCTTTGGAGTTTGGAAGGATTCCACTTCTAAGGATTCATCATGGTCTCAGCAGGATCTAGATGGGTGACAGAGCATGTCTCCTTGGTAAAGCTAGGAAGAGCTGGTAGACCATTTAGGAGAATAACAAAAATGTCAGGATCCTAAATTGATATTACAAGATTGATAGAATCAGATTTGTTTGTTTCTTTGTTTGTTTGTTTGTTGGCTGATTGATTTACAGATTGATTGATTGGTTGGTTGATTGATTGATTGATTGATTTCAACACTTTATTTTGATGGTCCTCCAACAGACATTCTACTAACCAAGTAATTTACATGTCAACTAACTCTCAGAGTATTAGTAAACTATTAGGTTAGGGTTATATAAATTGACATGTACATGCATAGTTACTTATAGTCAGTAGAATGTCTGTTGAAGGACCATCAAAATAAAGTGTTAACATTAATGCTGACAAAAATGTAAATGTAAATAATAATAATAAAATGATCACAAAAAATAAAATAATAACTTTATATCTTATACTGTACATAGACTATGTACATACTAGTGTACATCATTGTTTATATGAATATATTAACTTTATTTAAAACTTTTTTTTGAACATTTAAACATTCTATGTAAATACTTCAGTTAATTTCATCCTAATATTCTTTTCTTGTTGACATTTTAGAATAAAATACACTACACTACATAATGTGAGGCGTAAAGTTAAGATCTGTTTCAGGTTGGCAAGCGGTGTCAGATCTTAGAAGACACACTTCTTTACTTCTCTCTTGAGACTCACAGTGTGTCAGTTGCTTTTGAATTGATGGTCTCATTCCTCCCCTGTCCCCTCTCATTCACGGATCTTCAATGGAGCTGTCACTGTTAGCTTCACTTTATTCTGGGTTAAACCCCAAACACTATTTTCTTGACTTCGTATCTTCTGTTCAATTGGTTCATGCTGTTGTTGTGCCCATGTAATTGATTTAAGGTATTTTTTTATTTTTTTATTTTTTTTAATGATAAAGTACTTGCTTCTTGATATGCAGAGACAACTGCAAGTAAAGCGATTGCTTGGTTAGTTTGATTCCTCTGATAATTCTGAAAGACAGATCAAAGTGTTTTGACGGAAAACTCCTGCTCGTTACTTCTCTCTCTCTCTCGTGAAACACAATAACTAACGGCCTCATTAGTTTTCATGTGCAGCATTCACACCATATTGAAGACATTTAAAACCATTAAAAATGTTGATTTACCTTACAAGACACATGATGTAAAACACGCTGACGTTAACTCCCATGTATAATTCTTGTAACGAATATGTTGTCGCTGTGCCCTTAAGTCATGACATTTCTGAGATGAAAGAATATTGTGAAACACAGAAGTCACATCACATGACAAGCGGCTTGCATTTTTACACTGAATTATGGTTGAAATTCAATCACCCAGGATCCTCAGACTTCAAAAAAAAAAAAAAAAAAGAAAGGGGAAATAGATGCAGCTATGAATGAAGGTCTGGGTGGTTTAGTGAAACTGTTAACGCTAAGATTCAAGGTGATTTGTTGTGTTAATGCAATGCCTTCAATCACACTTTCATTATGATGGTCTGTTTTTCATTTATCGCACGGAAAATATAAATTTTAACTTCATGACATGTGACCTTATGTTCAACTAATAGTGTAAGAGTGCTGATAAGAGTGTAATGATACGAGTACTGATAAAAGTGTAAATGTGTACCTTAAAATGCAATGTAAGTCGCTTTGGATAAAAGCGTCTGACAAATGCATACATTTGTAAATGTAATAGCACATTGAGGTTACACTTTACTGTGTGTTCACATGCACACAGAAAAAAAGACATAAACAAAAACAAACCGTTTCTAACTACACTTTAACACTACACTTTCAACATTTCACTTTATTTTTTTCACTTTGTTCCACCCCTCCGCACATGCAGCAGATTTCCGCTAATAATGCATTCAGTGTACCATGCTCCCTCTCTTTCCCAGCATCCCTCTTGTTTTTTTTGTACTCTTTGAACTCATTGATGGCTCTGTTTTGAAGCAGAAGTATTCCTGTAATTCTCTTTTAGTTCTCTTCAGTTTAATGTCTAATGACAGGGTCTGTGAAACTACCACACTTTAAAGGTGCATTGTGCAATATTTAGGAGGATCTGTTGATAGAAATGCATTATCATATACATAACTATGTTTTCAGTGGTGTATAAAGATCTTAATGAACCATAGAATGAGCCATTTCTATCTACACACAAGTGTTTGTCCGACATGTTTCTACAGTGGCCCTAAACGGACAAACACGTTTCGTTACTATGTTGTTCTTTGTGCAAGAAAGCAAGCTGAAGTCAGCGGATAAAACACTGACACAATGATGAACAAGTTACAATAATATTCGCAATAACATAGTTTTACTGAATAATAAAGTGAACATCATTTCTCAATTTATCTTTGTAAAGAAACCTCGTTGCTGAACTGGCTACTCTCTGCTGTCTCAGACAACGACATCTTTTCCTGACGGCCACCGTAACTTTTGTTGGTTGCAATTCGTAACTTCACCACTAGATGCCGCTAAAAATCACACACTGCACATTTAAGTCAAGATTAAATCACAATTGACTGTATTGTAAACGTCTTCACACTGTATATGAAGAGTTCAGATGCAAAAGCCTCTAAGTGCCATCTGAAATTTTCTTCTAGAATGATCATTTTTATCAAGCTTGTATATTTAAGTTCAGTAATTTCACTTAAATGACCATTGATAGGTCATTTTCATTGCCATTTAAGTTAAATTACTGAATTTAAATATACAAGCTTGATAAAAAATGATCATTCTAGAAGAAAATTTCAGATGGCACTTAGAGGCTTTTGCATCTGAACTCTTCATATGTTAATCAATGTCATAATCAACTTGGACAACAGTATTCATTTTCTATTGATGTCACGTAGGCTGTGCAAGCTGTTGGACAATGTTAACCAACAGCCAAACAGAGAATGTGTATCCAGGTCAGGACCTATTCTGATATGTAAGGCCAACTAATCCAATCATTTTCCACACCACAGTTTTGTTGCAGTCACTCATTATGAAAGTAAAATGGGCTCCAAAAAGGCTATTCATGCAAGACTCCCTATCTTCTTAACATTATAAAGAATAATACTTTTTTTGAGAGAGAGAGAGATTGCATGGACAATGGTAACAAACAACAGCTTGTTCAAACAAATCTTTGTGAAAATGAAAGCTCCAGTATTATTTGCAAGTTTCAGACTGTGGAGCAATGTTCGGTCATGTTTTCTGATAGGAGTGTGGAGGACAGCTTTTAAATGCACTAAATACAGCACTTCACAGCGATATCATTTTTTTTTTCTTTCTTTTTTTTTCTCCATTGCAGATGCAGGATTTATTAGATAGTCCAGTGTCATAAAAAAAGTTACTTTGGGTACAAACTAGTTGTGTTATTATAATGCGTCGCATGAAGCACATTTATGTTGAAATGTATCTAGTGACTGGTGCAAAATAGTGCGTTCAGTTTTCACCTAAATAGTTCAACGACTGTGGCAATGTTTCATTATGTTAATAGCTGTGAGTATCACCACAGTTCAGAAATGAAACAGTGAGTGGGGCGTTTGAAATGAACGTACCACTAACACTAAGTCCTACCCAAAACTTAACCGATAGTGTGAGATAAAGCAAACATGTAATAAAAATGTATTTGTTGGAGCAACCATGCCATTTTAACTTCCTTCTAGTAGGCTTTGAGCTCTTTTGTGGACTGATGTGACTCATGTTTCACAGGACTTGTACCCGAGTCTCCACATCGCAAGTGTATTGCTGTACCAGGTGAGCTACAGTACATGTCAGGAGAAGAGCCACACATATTAAGTGGATTAAGAGATGCAAACGTTCAGATGCATTCATTTACAAACCATGTGCTTTGGTAAAAGTGTTTTAAGGTCATAACATAACATTATAATATATAACAGTATCAATTTATGTGAAAAGGAACAAAAGTTGTCTGTGTTTTACTGCCTCTAGTGTTCATTTCAGATGAGAAAAAGCAGTGAAATGTATAGTAAAGTTTTTGCATATTGACATTATTTTCTTCTATATCTGCTGTACAGCCGAAACAAACTTTGTTGCATTATTTTCCTGTTATCACTGTAAAGGCCCGTACACACCGGGACGAATATCGGCGCGCGTTATTCGCCAGCGTTTTTCAACGCGTTTTTTGTGTTCACACCCAAGCGTTTTTCGCTGACGATGAGCCGAGTGAACATGCAAATTCATTCCCTGACATTAGATGGCGCTTAATGTAAAACAGAAATACAATACCACTCCATAACAGTCTATACTCTGCAATACCACTCCATAACAGTTCTCTTTTAACAAGATTTTTGTAGTCGCAGTCGCGTTTGTCATATAGTTCTTTATTCCGACACCAACGAGACCAGCAGCTCTACATTCATCTTGCCTTGCATCTTCCTCGTCATTTCTTCCCGGCAGTGCCTGTTGCTACTTGGCGTCTATCTTCTTCGCTGTTACGTATGTGTGCTCGGCAAGACCGTTTTGTGTTTGAGCGCCCCCAAGTTGTGTTTTACTGTAACTTCAGAAGCTCCAGACACGTGAGCAAAAGCGCCAATCTCATTGGTCGGATAGTTTTTGACGCGGCGCGTCAAACCCAAAAAACGAACCTGAGGCGTTTAAAAAAAATTTACGCTTTTACGCGTGGCGTTTTTCGCGTTGGTGTGCACACTCACATTGGCGCCCTTTGTTTAGTCACGAGGCGTTAAACGTCGGCGAATATCGCGCGCGAAATTCGTCCCGGTGTGTACGGGCCTTAAAGGTGCTGTTTACTATCAGGTTTTTAACTTTAAAACAATCTGTATGTAAAAAGTGCTATTTAAATAAAGGTGACTTGACTCTGCCTACATTTCGGCAAAACTGCAAGTCATGTATTTACAATGATTCTGGGTTGCAAAAATCTATCTTTGTTAACATAATGTTTCCTTATTCACTGTTCTTCTGTGCTTCTACTTAATACAGATGTCTGATATAGTAATGAAGAAGGTTTGTATAACCTGTTTGACCAATGTAGATGGACATCTACCCATTGTTGGCCTTGTAAACACAGGTTGTCACAATCCACTGACCACAAGATAAGCAGCAAGTTTGACTCTAGTGTTAAATGAAGCCTACTTCAGTTGTTGCATTGTAATAACTGGCAGGCTTTGGTAATGCAACCGATGTCCTTGATCAACACGCTTCATACAGTAACGGTGTCTCTGCCTGTACGGCTCTGAATGCAAAGCTTTGTCTTTTGCCAGTATATGGAGCAAAACTCAGAGGCAGCTGAAATTTAAAGGTGTGCAATGATGAAACAAATAAACCTGAGAGGAGGCCTTGAGCAATCATTGCAACCTCAAGACGCAAATGTGTTTGGTCCTCTTGTATAGCATCCCTTTTTATTACACAGCTTTGTGCTTGCAAATTAGCCGAGGGCTAATCCATTTCAGCTTTACTTTGGTATCATGCTACCTTGTAGTTGGTGTATTAGCTTATATTTCCATTGCTTCCAGTCCTACGCTGATACAGTATGTAAATACATGTCAAATCCTGTATGCAATGACAACAGTTCAACGTTCAAAACGTCTGAAATAGTACTGTGGTGGTACAATCATATAATAATAATAATAACGGATCATATAACAACTCTTTTCCAGTTGCATTAGCTTCCTGTTCGTTATCATATCCATTACAAAATGTTGCTGCTCACCAATAAAGCTCTTTATAACTTGGCTCCTCTTTATCTCTCAGATCTTCTTCAGTTGTATGTTCCTTCACGTTCTTGAGATCATCTTCTACAGATTTATTGACAGCTCCAAATTTCAAGTTGAGGTCATTCTGCGGTCGGGCTTTTAGCTGTGCAGCGGCAAAATTAGGGAATTCTTTACCATTTCACATTCGCCAGCTGGATTCCTTTTCCCTCTTTAAAACTCAGATTAAAACTGATCCGGCTAGAATCACTTTTAATGACTGGATTGTTTGATTTGTTAGACTGTATGTTTGATCTGTATGTCTGTGTTTTTGCAAAGATTTGCATTTTACTGACTTGCTTTTTTTGCTGTACGGTGTCCTTGAGTGCCTTGAAAGGCACCTATAAATAAAATGTATTATTATTTTTACGAAGGTATCAGAAAGTAGTATAATATACTATGTACCGCAATATACTACTGATAGGGTAAAATTAAACATATTAAAAGTGTGTATGCATGCTTTACAGTAATTTCTGAAGTGTAAATTAGTTAGCCCAGGGAGGTAGGGAAAAACATCATTAGTTGCTGGTGCTATTTTTACTATATCATTTTATTATAATAATTGTATAAAGTGTTAATGATATTAAATGCAATAGTGTTATAATATAATTATGCATTCTATAATATATTAATACTTTAATATAAATTATTTCATAATTATTTCAAATTTGATGAACTTTTCTGATACAGTATCTTTATTAGTCGTTATAGGCTAATGGATGAAACCATTCAATCTGAAATTATACGCTATAATATAGTATAATTTGATGTATCTCTTTGACTGGGATTGTGTTATTAGATTGGCTTGTCATCTGTCAAAATGCATAGGCCTACATTTACGCTGAATATGTTTATTTTTTAATATTTAAAATGTATTATTAGAATATGTAATATTATTGCGCATTTTGCATTTACATTAATGGCAGAAAAAGAAAAAAAAGTAATTGAAAATGATGTAATTCATATATTCTGCACTTCACCAGAGTGAGGCAAGATGGGCCACCTAAATGATTTTCAAACTAAATTAGTAGATAAAAAAATATCTTAATATATTGGATGATGCATCATTATCATGTACATAAAACCATCTTATATAAAAAAAAATCTGAAGTAAATGCTCACTGCTCTTATGGGTTGCATATTCCTCTATCCTTTATCATTGCACTGAATGATTAATATGTTCAAGTATCATAATGTTTACATGGTACTATAAAAATAACCACTTCACAAATATATGGCATTGTCATGCATGGTTCTTTTGTACTAGTAGCTGCAGGTGGTCATTATTTATGAGCGTTGGATTACTGTATTCTTAGGCTGAAAATAGAACCTCTTAATGATGCTGTTTACTTCACAATGACCCCTTCACAGGGGGCTCGATCACATAGCAAAAACAAGATCGGTACAGGCACTAAAATAGATCTCGTCTAAGCACAGTTCAGAGTACCTGCTTCTACCGAGACCTTATTATTTTTGATATTTTCTTTTCTCCAAAACTGTCTCTGATGATGCCATAAACTGAAACAGCAGATTTTTGTGTGTATATATATATATATATACTTACTTTACTTTATGAATTAAGAACATTTAAAATATCGCCACTTTTTTAATAAATCATTACTATTGGTCACCCTTTATGTCAGCAAAACTGCAAGTCATGTATTTACAATGATTCTGGGTTGCAAAAATCTATCTGTGTAAAACGTACTCGGTTACTAACGTAACCTCGGTTCTCTCTAGAAGAGGGACCGAGTACTGCGTAAGATATCTTACGCTAGGGGAAAATCCTTTTTCCGCGAGATATTGAAGCCAAAAATTATCCTTAATTTTGTTATAACGCAAAACGCGTTGCAGCAGCAATGCAGACATAGGCGAGACAGCTCGCGCGCCTATTGGCTGCTCTGCGGCAACTGCAGCAGCCTATCGAGCGAGGCCTGGCGTGACGTCAGACCCAATCAGGGCACTTCGCGCCCGCTACGTCACGTCCCGCCGAAATGGGCGTGGTCTAGGCCTATAAATATCGCTCGCAGGCAGCTATTATCTGGTTTTTCATCATCGAAGCAACCAGAGCGTGTGCATGCACGGCAAGATACGCAGTACTCGGTCCCTCTTCTAGAGAGAACCGAGGTTACGTTAGTAACCGAGTACGTTCTCTTACGAGAGGTCTCTCGTACTGCGTAAGATATCTTACGCTAGGGGACCCAGTGTAAAACGCCGTGCGTGCTGAGATCTGACACCAAAGACCCAAGGGCGAAAAGCCCGGGGTACATATAGTGCACAATCACTCAGTGAACTCACAGAGAGTCCGGGAGAAGGAGGGGTGCAGCCTCACTTTCCACATAGAGTAGCGTCGAAGGGACGCAAATTTCATCATACAGACAGGGCGGGGTACGGCCTGAACTGATGGAAAAAATGTGGGTCTTACACAGTTTGCCCAGCTTTAAACTGTCGAAAATTGAGCTGTGCTCAGTAAACGCAGCATTCTGAGCTGAACGCATCAGGTCAGATAATACTGGTAGTCTAGACCGACAGCAGCCTGGCCTGCAGGGCGGGAACCTCTAGGTTATAGAACCTTATAAATGTAGACGGGGAGGCCCAGCCTGCCGCCATACAAATATCTTGCAAGGCAATCCCACTCGACCAAGCCCACGAAGAGGCCATGCCTCTTGTGGAATGCGCTCTGACACCCAAAGGGCACTGCATGCCCTTGGAGGCGTATGCCAGCGCTATAGCATCAACTATCCATCTGGATAGGCTCTGTTTCGACGCGGCTAGTCCCTTAGAACGTCCGCTAAACGAAACAAAGAGCTGTTCCGTCTGTCTGAAAACAGACGAGCGAGACACATAAGCTCGTAATGCCCTGACTGGGCAAAGGAGGCTCGCGTCTCTTTCCTCATCAGGGACCGGTAGGGCTGACAGAGAGATAATCTGCGCCCTAAACGGTGTGTTGAGGGATTTTGGAACATAACCGTGCTTAGGTTTGAGTATAACTTTTGAGTCATTGGGCCCAAACTCCATGCACGCCGCGCTCACAGAGAGCGCGTGCAGATCCCCTATGCGCTTCACCGAAGCGAGAGCCAGCAAAAACACCGTTTTGAAAGACAGGTGTTTCAAATCGATTGACTGTAAAGGCTCAAATGGCGCACCTTTCATGGCTTCCAGAACCGTAGAAAGGTCCCATACGGGGACTGAGGGAGGTCTGGGAGGATTCAGTCTCCTAGCTCCTTTAAGGAAGCGGATGACTAAATCGTTCCTTCCTATTGACTGACCAAGCGTTGTTTCTGAGAACGCTGCTATAGCCGCCACATAAACTTTGAGCGTGGAGGGGGCCCTGCCCCCATCCAACAGCTCTTGTAGGAAGGAAAGCACCTCCGTCACATCACAATTTGTGGGTGACACACCACGGGCTGTGCACCAGCCCGAAAACACTGACCATTTCGAAGAATAGAGTCGTCTTGTAGACGGAGCTCTAGCCTGCGTGATCGTGTTTAATACTCCTTTAGGGAGTCCAACATGTACCCGTTGATGGCCCAGACATGAAGGGACCATAGATCCGGGTGAGGATGCCAGATCGAGCCGCGGGCCTGTGAGAGGAGATCTCTCCTCACTGGTACTGGCCACGGGGCAGTACTTGCTAACTGCATCACGGCTGGGAACCAAGGTTGGTTTTTCCAGAGCGGTGCTACCAGCAGTACTGAGCATCCTTCTTCCCTGATCCGTTCTATCACCTGAGGCAGGAGAGAGACGGGGGGAAAAGCATAGAGCGGGCGGCGGGGCCACACATGGGCCAGCGCGCTCCTGCTCTTGGAGAAAAATTCTTGACAGTGAGCGTTTTCTTGAGACGCAAACAGGTCCACTTCCGCTCTGCCGAATTTCTTCCACAGCAGTTGGACTGTCTGTGGGTGTAGGGACCATTCGCCTGCCGGAACGTTGTTCCTGGACAGTCTGTCTGGTCCTATATTCATGATCCCTGGCACGTGCGCTGCTCTGAGCGAGCGCAGGTTGCACTGAGCCCATACCAGGAGGCGTTCTGCCAGCCTGTACAGTTTCTCGGATCTGATGCCGCCCTGGCGATTTATGTAGGATACCACAGACATGTTGTCCGAGCGGACCAAGACGTGGTGACCTTTTATTTGGGGACAAAAACGCGTCAGCGCGTTGTCTACTGCCAGCATTTCGAGGCAGTTTATGTGCAGGAGCTTCTCCCGTTCTGACCACTGGCCGAAGAACGGTCTGCCCTCGAGCAGCGCTCCCCATCCCGAGGTGGACGCGTCCGTGGACACCACTTTCACCCTCGAGGAAGTCCCCAGGCTTACACCTGATTGGTACCAGTCGTTCGCTTTCCAGGGTTTCAGCGCTGTAACGCATTTCTGATTGACCCTGAGGCGAAGCAAACCGGGTGCCCACGCTTTGCGTGGGACTCGCGCTTTCAGCCAAAACTGCAGCGGGCGCATGCGGAGCAGACCCAGCTGGAGTACTGACGATGCTGAGGCCATGAGACCTAGCATCTTCTGAAATCTTTTGAGCGGGACAGACGCGCCGCAGCGAAAAGAGTTCGCTGTGCGTCGAATGTCTACCGCGCGCCGTTGTGATAGTTGCGCTATCATGGATAGTGAGTCCAGTTCTGTGCCCAGGAAAGATATTTTCTGACTGGGTGACAGGGAGCTCTTCGCCCAATTGACACTCAGACCCAAATCCTCGAGGTGATCGAGTAAAATGGTCGTGTGTTCTATGAGCACTGCGCGAGATTGCGCTAGAATCAGCCAATCGTCCAAATAATTCAGCACTCGTATGCCTCTCATTCTGAGGGGTGCGAGCGCCGCGTCCATGCACTTCGTAAATGTACGGGGTGCTAGGGACAAGCCGAACGGCAGGACTGTGTACTGATATGCCTGGCCCTCGAAGGCGAATCTCAAAAATCGCCTGTGACGTGACGCTATCTGTATTTGAAAATACGCGTCTTTCAGATCTATTGACACAAACCAATCTCCTTGGCGAATCTGCACAAGGATTTGCCTGGTCGTGAGCATCCTGAACTGTCGCTTCACAAGCACTTTGTTCAGTTGCCTCAGATCTAGTATGGGTCTGAGACCCCCGTCTTTTTTCGGTACCAGGAAGTATCTGCTGTATAGCCCTCCTTCGCTCTGATCTTGAGAGAGGGGTTCTATGGCCCCTTTTCTCAATAGTTTCGTCACTTCGGCTCGAAGTAGATGTGCTACTTCTGTTTTTACCGTGGTCTCGACGCGCGCCACATAGCGGCGAGGGCGTCGGCGAAACTGCAGCGAATAGCCTCTTTTTATAATGTTCAGCACCCACTTCGAAACCCCGGGCAGCTTTGCCCATGCGTCTGCATGGATAGCTAGGGGTCGAATACGAAGCGCGCTCCGCTCGCTCAGCGATGGAGAAGCTTCTGTGTGCTGTAACACAAGCGTGTCGCTCGTGACATTTGAGGCATGGGGCGCGCTGATGACAGCGGGCAGATTGCCCGCGCTCGACTCCTCTACGGTGGTTAACCGCGAGGGGGAGGGCTGGGCGGTTCCCGTGGGAACTGTCATGTCTATGTGTGGATGTGGGCGCGGGACAGCGGGCACATTTATCACACCGAAAACATCGTTCGCTTGCGTGAAGCGAGTGCACGTTGGTTTCGTTTTTACAGAAACCGTGAGACATGCGTAACGTGGTGTTAGTGGGCACTGGGTAGTGGGCACATTCACCATGTTTGAAGCGCAACCGACCTGAGTCGGTTTTATGTGCGCGAGCCCTGTGTGACAGGCTGTGCTTATGTGTAGGGATGGGCACTGGGCAGTGGGCATTCTTACTACACACGAAACACCATCGGCCGTGGCCGGGACACCAGAAAATACGCTCTTTTGGGGATTTATCTGGGTAGCCGTGAAAACGGCATTTGTGTGCAGGCAAGCGGGTGACAGAACCGACTTGTTGGCTGCAGAAAACACTGGAACAGTCACATTTTCTGGAACTGGACGAGCGAATAGCTTTGGTGTGAGTCCGGCCGCAGCGGGACTGGAACACCGTCGTTTTCCTAGCTGTGCTAGGACGACTTCGGGGCCTCGGGCTTCACCGTAACCTTAGGTCGCGGGCCGCGTCCTGCGGGGCGGCGACCGGATGAGCGGGAGCGCGGTCTCGCGCTTCTGGCCTGGCGGCGCTGTGAAGTGGAGGCAGTGGACGGTGGCTGTGGCTGTGAGCTCTGAGCAGACGGTTTCGCACGGCCTGCTGCAGAGCTGGAGCGCTTCGGGAGGAAGTGCTTCATAGCCTGAGACGCTTTCTGTACCTCTGCGAATCTCTCCGCGAAATCTTTGACGGAGGATCCGAAGAGGCCTGCGGCGGAAAGCGGGGCGTCGAGGAACGCGGTGCGCTCAGACTCGGCCATTTCCGAGAGCGTCAGCCATAGATGTCTCTCAGACACGGTGAGAGAAGCCATAGTCCGTCCAATGGCTTGCGCTGCGGACTTAGTAGCACGAAGGGCGAGGTCCGTGGCACTCCTTAAGTCCGGCACGCAGATCGCGTCAGGTCCTTCCTCATCCAGCTTACGGAGGAGATCGGCCTGGAAGATCTGGAGCGTTGCCATGGTATGCAACGCTGACGCAGCTTGCCCGGCGGCGGAGAAAGCGCGGTGGAGCAAGCTCGACGTCGTGCGGCAAGCTTTAGAGGGTAGGGCCGGCTTAGCGCGCCGTCCAGCGGAGGGCGGGCATAAGTGGGCCGCTATCGCCTCTTCGACCGGCGGCAGCGAGAGGTATCCTTTGTTCTTGGCATCGTCAACAGCGGAGAATGCCAAAGAAACAGCAGGACGCACTCTAGCAGAATAGGGGGCGCTCCAGGACTTGGCGACTTCTTCGTGTAACTCAGGAAGAAAGGGCGCCGGCCTGGACACAGGTGAAGCGCGCTCCCCAGGCAGGAAAAATCCATCCAGCCGGTTGTGAGCGGGCTGCTCAGGCGAAGACCACTCGAGGCCGAGGCTCGCCGCGGCCTGTGCGAGTACTCGCATGAGTTCCGTCTCTATGGAAGCTCTCTTGCCTGACGAAGTGCGGGCAGGGGGCGCGGGGTCCTCAGAGCCCGCCCAATCCTCACTGCCTGACGCCAGGATAGAGCAGGAATCATCCTCTCCCAGCAGGGCTTCCTCATCCGCGATATCAACGGAAGCGGCGGCAGACGGCGGCCGCTGTCCGTCAGGAAGCGAAATAGAAGAAGCCGGGGAAGCAAGCGGGCGAACCGGCGAGCTTTGGCGGCTGAGGGAGGGTTCCGGGGCCCGCTGGGCACGGCGCTTTTTACGGCGCGACGCCGCGGCGGGCGGGGGAGCAGTCTCGGTGAAGACGGCTAGGCGAGTCCTCAGAGTCGCCATTGCCATCAGCTCGCAGTGAGGGCATCCGCCGTCAGCGAGCGCGAGAGCTGCATGTTCCTCACCCAGGCAGGAAACGCAGATCACGTGGCGGTCCCCGTCGCTGAGTGTGGCTCTGCACGAGCCGCAGGAAGGCATCTTTAAAAAGACGCTAGCTCTTTTAGAAATGTGTGTCGCAGCGGCGACACACACACACAGAAATACAGTGTAATAAAAGAGAAGGATATAAGCGCCGGAAAGCGCAGCAGGAAGGCAGGAAGGCGGCGCGGCCAGCGACTTCAGTGACTCGTCCCGCTGAAGGTGCTCTCTCTCGACGGCGCGGCTCCTAATCCAGCTCCAGCGATGCGTGTGCTTCGCTTGAAGGATGAAAAATCAGATAATAGCTGCCTGCGAGCGATATTTATAGGCCTAGACCACGCCCATTTCGGCGGGACGTGACGTAGCGGGCGCGAAGTGCCCTGATTGGGTCTGACGTCACGCCAGGCCTCGCTCGATAGGCTGCTTCAGTTGCCGCAGAGCAGCCAATAGGCGCGCGAGCTGTCTCGCCTATGTCTGCATTGCTGCTGCAACGCGTTTTGCATTATAACAAAATTAAGGATAATTTTTGGCTTCAATATCTCGCGGAAAAAGGATTTTCCCCTAGCGTAAGATATCTTACGCAGTACGAGAGACCTCTCGTAAGAGAACATAACTACTATAATGTTTCCTTATTCACTTGTTCCTCTGTGCTTCTACTTAATACAGATGTCTGATATAGTTATGAAGAAGGTTTGTATAATCTGTTTGACCAATGTAGATGGACATCTACCCATTGTTGACCTTGTAAATACAGGTTGTCACAACCCACTGACCACAAGATAAGCAGCAAGTTTGACTCTAGTGTTAAATGAAGCCTACTTCAGTTGTTGCATTATAATAACTGGCAGGCTTTGGTAATGCAACCGATGTCCTTGATCAACACGCTTCATACAGTAACGGTGTCTCTGCCTGTACGGCTCTGAATGCAAAGCTTTGTCTTCTGCCAGTATATGAAGCAAAAGTCAGAGGCAGCTGAATTTTAAAGGTGTGCAATGATGAAACAAGATCTTGCAAAAACAAGATCGGTACAGGCACTAAAATAGATCTCGTCTAAGCACAGTTCAAAGTACCTGCTTCTACCGAGACCTTATTATTTTCGATATTTTCTTTTCTCCGAAACTGTCTCTGATGATGCCATAAACTGAAACAGCAGATTTCTGAATCTGACTGCCATGATTTAGTATTCGCTTAAACAAATTGCTCTATTTTCTGAGACCTATTCAAGGGGACCCATTATACACACACTGGCTGTTTGCAGAGTGGCCCTCCTAACAGCACTGACATTCGCTTTCTTTGCCTAGCAGTTGTGGTGATTGACAAGGGCCATAGCGAGACCGGCTCTAAAGCAGCTGTCAGCCATCAATATCTCTATTTGACTAATATATTCATAAAGCTTTCTCTGCTCTTGCACCCAGAGCAAGTGCAAGTTTTTTTATTTTTTTTATTTTTTTTAAATAACACTGTTATCGTCTCCATGTAAACTGCAAAAACACAAATTTGTGAAAACAGTGCTCATGTGTGTAACGTGATATGGGTGTGTAGAGGGCTGGATTTATGCATATGCATTCTAGGCATGTACCAATGCTCACACGTCCAGGGGGTCCCAATAATAAAAAAAAAAAAAAAAAATTATATATATATATATATATATATATATATATATATATATATATATATATATATATATATATATATATATTATATATATATATTAGGGCTGTGAAAAGATTAATCGCATCCAAAATAAAAGTTTGTGTTTACATAATATATGTGTGTGTACTGTGTATAATTATTTTGTATATATAAATACACACACATGCATGTATTTAAGAAATATTTGCATACATATACTGTATATATTTATATATAATTTATATTATATATAAATATATATATTTTTATATATAAATAACAAATTTTTCTTAAATATATACATGCATGTGTGTGTATTTATATAAATGTAATTATACACAGTACACACACATATATTATGTAAACACAAACTTTTATTTTGGAGGCGATTAATCGCGATTAATCTTTTCACAGCCCTAATATATATATATATATATATATATATATATATATATATATATATATATATATATACTTTATGTATTAAGAACATTTCAAATATTGTCACTTTCGGGCAGACGATAAGTATTTCATATTTCTCCTTTTTTTTTAATTATAAATCATTACTATTGGTCACCCTGTCTGTGGATTTTGCAAATATTTAACCAATGGAAATTATTTAAAAGAGCTTGTGACTAAACCCCGTAAACTGGCCCCGTAAACTCCACCCGCTTCTTGAATCTTGAATGAAGTGACGCATGCAGTTTTGAA
Source organism: Leuciscus leuciscus (assembly GCF_965113295.1). Lineage (NCBI taxonomy): Eukaryota > Metazoa > Chordata > Actinopteri > Cypriniformes > Leuciscidae > Leuciscus > Leuciscus leuciscus. The sequence continues at coordinate 5,537,898 of NC_138741.1, forward strand.
CCATCTCTGTTTTACTCACAAAACACTAAAGGCTAACTTTGTTATGTATTTGAGGAGCGGATACTGTCTTACATAGCATGTGCATAGCACTTCATCTTTTTATGACATGAGATGTTGCACAAATGAAAGACAAATGTATTTTGCCTAGGTAAATCCGACCCTGGGCGCGTAAGTGATTCTTTATAAAAAAAAGTGACATTGCCAACTACTGGCCTGGCAGCAGAATATAGAGTGTTTGGTCATTTTCGCGGATCCGTGTGATCATTGATCATTTTGACAACATTGCCATCTGTACACTGTCAGAAATAGGGGTACAGTAGGAGTACATTTCTGTCCCCCAAGGTACAATCTACACTAACGTACCCCATAGGGCTTATTATTGGACCTCAAGGTACATATATGTATCTTTTTGAGGGTCAAAAAGCATTAAAAGGTACATATATGTATCGTTTCTTTTAAAGGTACAATATTGTACCCTTGAGGGTACAGCCCCAGTGACAAGCCATTGTACCCCTAAAGGTACAATTATGTACTTTATTTTCTGAGAGTGTAGGCGAAAACCGCAAAGGAAAAATATTTCTGTTTTTAGTACATTGTTGTTGAGTAAATACCTCATACTAAGGTCTGAAATTAACCAGAGTTTGGAGAAAATGGCACACAAATGCCCCAAATAGTTAAATATGTGGGTAAAAAATAAAGTAATTTCATCTGTTTTCTAGCCTATAATATGTGTCACGTTTAGTATGGGTTTAAATGGTTGACATGTTGAAAATAGGGGGCAAAAAAATGCCCCTTAATGAATTCATAATTTAATTGTGGCCCAAATGCTTTTGGGAAATCAAAGAGTAACACTTAAAATGTTTCATATAGGAGCAGATAAATGTCTGGATTCCCCATCGCCAGCAGTTCCGCCGCTCTAAATTTTCTGACATTTAGCTTCATCCAACAAAATACTAAAGCTCTGAGCATTGGCTGAATTCCTGAATTATCAGTGCATCATGGGACCTTCTCTATGAGGTCAGCGAGTAATAAGCGAGGATGATGGCTGAGAGCATTTCTCCTTCTTCTAACAAGGCTTTGATGAATTCACTCAATTTGCCACTGTTGTTTGTGAGGCCTGGTCTTCTAAGTTTGAGTGAACATACAACAACATCATTAAAAAAGGAATACTGACTGGTTATCTGATCCAAAAAAAGAAGAAAAAAAAAAAAGCCATGCCATCACTCAAGTTTTGATTAATGTAAAAGTAGTACTCAAAAAAGAGCATGGCTACAATTTAGCTGTGGTGAAGTGCAGTTCCCTAGCTACCATGGCTCTCTGGTTCCTCTTCTTCGTAAAAGCCAAGCTTAAACTACACATGAGGGTCTAGGTGAGAGCGATGTAATGAAAGAATTCAACCACATGCCGAAACCTCATTAGCAACACCAACACATTTCCTCTTTCCCCAACAGATCCTTATTTTCCTATTATTTATCAAGTACATACAATCATGCTCCTCTGGACTATTTTTATTTTATTTTATTCATTAATTCCTTTTCTCACTTAAGTCCTTCTCCAACTTTTTCCTTTTGTTGTGTGTGTGTGTGTGTGTGTGTGTGTGTGTGTGTGTGTGTGTGTGTGTGTGTGTGTGTGTGTGTGTGTGTGTGTGTGTGTGTGTGTGTGTGTGTGTGTGTGTGTGTGTGTGTGTGTGTGTGTGTGTGTGTGTGTGTGTGTGTGTGTGTGTGTGTGTGTGAATGAAGAAGGTCACCAAAGGACGCTGAATAAAATACGCTGTCTGTAAACAAACTGAGTGAAAAAGGATCTACTGATCAACAATGTTTGAATGTTGTCTGAGTCTGTCCAAGGGGTCAGGGTTTGACATGAAAGAATCGTTCTAGTTGTGAATTATTTTCTTTAAATAAGAAAATATGGATAAAATGTGAAAAATCAATACGGAAAATTCTTTCATACCAACACACATTGTGCCCTATTTCTATGGACTTTTTTTAGTGTGAGGACTTTCTTCTTCTTCTTCTTCTTCTTCTTCTCTGGAGTCAAAATCTTCAGTTGAGTAAATTATTTAATGACTTTTTCAACACACTCCCATTACAATTTATTGCGATTATATAATAAATAATTTGCGATTTGGCAAACTGGTGACAAATTCATATGAATTACAGTAGTACAATTTCAAACGTACGTACTTGACTGGGGAAAAAAAATAAGGGGACGTTCATATTGAAAGTTAACCTACAAATGGTTTTCGTTTACCTTTTTTAGCCCAATGAAATTTAAGTTCCAATTCCATTGAGTTAAAAGCATTTGCCTCAAATAATAAGGGTATTAAGGAAGAAATTTTTTTTGTTTTTGTTTACATTATTATTTATTTTGATTATTTATATACTGTACTCTATATAATAACGTGTCTTAAAGTTACTTTTTGAGATTATGTATTATTTATTTTGATTATTTTTGTAAATATTATTTTTCAAAAAATAACTACAAAGCAAAAAATTAAGAATATTCATTAATTTAATTTAGAACCACAAACTGTTGTTTGAATAGGATGAATGAAGCTAGTCCTCCGGTTTGCCACAGAAACATATTCATGGAACTAAAAACTGTGATTTAGTCCTGTCAATCATACATTCTCAAAGCTTTCCAACGTGACTATGAATTCTAATGTTGTGACACCAAAGTAGGGTGACTTGAAGTTGAATGAATTATTGTTGAAGCCAATGTTCTTTCATCAGTGTGAGAGTGTGCTTTATTGCTCAACGACAACTGATGCAAGTAGCCAGAGCGGCGTGACAGAGTATTATTATTATGGCTGCCAAAATCATGTGCCAAATGTTAAAGCAACCATTGATTTTTGTGGATTTTGGAAATGCCTCAGGTCTCAAGTTATCTAAATGCAGATGATCAAAAGGGACAAGGCTTTTTGAGCCAGAAACAATCTGAATCTTTTATGCAGAGAAAATGCAGTTTTGTTTATAAAATGGATGCGAAATAGATGGCATACAGCGTGAACACAGTCCAAATAGGCAGAGCAAAGCTCTCAATGGATTTCATTCAAATGTTCTGCCCTCCCCAAAACCAGGTCAACTTCTTGCTCAACACAGGGACAGAAATAAAGAACAAAAAGTTCAAAAAGAGACCACATTAATAAATCACAGCAGCTCATAATGTTTTGTTTTGAATCCCCATTTTTGCTCACAGAGTATCTATAAAAGATACCAAAGAATTTATTAAAGAAAGATGCCTAACGGCACACAAGAAAGCTGAAAATCCATCATAGTTGTGTTGTATGTTTGCGGGATATAGATTAGCTGTCTGAAAGAGGACTCTGTAAAGTTTTATGGGTACATTAGTTAATCTGCATGCATACAGTTTTGGCAGAGAAAGTTAGATGCGTATGAAACAGTTTGCACTTTAACATCAAAACTTATCTATTAACCAGATATTTAAAGTTGATTTGTATATTTATTTATATGTGTTCAAATAATTTATAGTTAATTTGAAAGTTAATTATGCTATAAGTAGGCCATCTCTAGGAGTATCACCAATCACCAATAGTTATGTAAGTCTGTACACAATATTACATTATTCATTAGATGTTTTTGTAACATTGGTTATTCAGAATGTATGCAAATCTAGCTTTTCTTAAAGGTTATTTTTTGATTTTGATAAATATTCTCTCCAATTGAAGTTTAATATGCAGAGACAACTCTAATTAAAGCTTTATTTAGCAAGCATGTAACCACTGACATAATAGATGAAAAAGACCATTTACAGCCAATGCAGGCAATTTACCATAGGTAATATATGGTTTTAAAGCTTTTTAACAGTTATAGCGCCACCTTTGGTCCGATCTCCATAAAATTTGGCATGCTTCTTAATGATGTTATGTCACATATACTCACCAATTTTTGTGAAGTTCTGAGTTTTCATTTAGGATTTATAGGCTTTTTAATGTATTTTGCCACGCCCATTTTATAAATGACCCTATTAAGATATTTTATGGCGCTTTTCCATTACCAGTACCAGCTCAACTCGACTCGACTTGTCTCGTCTCGGCTCGGCTTGCTTTTCGCTCCATTTTCCATTGCAGATAGTACCTCCACAATAGTACCTGGTCGTCATAGCGACGGCGCAGGAAACTGCCGTGACTTAATCTTACATGTCATATAACTCTCACTAAAGTATTAGTGGATAGTCTGCTTAATATCTGCCAACACTTTATTTTGATTGTCCCTCAACAGACATTATACTGACAATATAAGTAATGTTGCAACTTAACCAATGGCGTGAGTTTGGGACAGGGCTACCTATTTATCAGACCAATGGCAGGTGGAGGACGTGTTCAGAAAACCAGTTAGAAAATAACCATTGGTTTTCAGATTCTGTTGACACTACTGGGTCAGCAATTGCACACTTCAGCCTTTAAGATCACACTGAATCAGTTCAATTCAATTCACATTCTTAGAACTAAAAGGATTTGCATTTCTCTTTCCAAGTTGCTAATTAAAATAAATCATTAAGTACTCACTTGTGGAAAAGTGTACTGCTGAATGTACTGACAATCATTTATGTTTCACTAAAATATATTTCAATGTAATTTCTATATGTCATATTTAAACATATTTGTAATTACACATTTGTATTAATTAAGTTGCAATTTAGTACATTTGAAATATATAAAATGTAATGAAAAACACACCACGGTAGTTTACATGTGTTGTAGTCTGTTATGGCGCGTTTCCACTGAGCAGTACAGTACGGTACGGTACAGTACGGTACGGTTCGGGTCTGTTAACCATGATCTGGCTAGCGTTTCCACTGCCAACAGTACCCTTACTTGATGGGCGTGGTGTTTCGATCGACGTCATTTTCGCGCGAAGAAGAACATAGTAAACTACAATGGATGACATATACAGCAGATCTTGTTCTTGCTCCTCGACATGTTTGTCACAAGAAGACAAGCGCCGACATTAGGCTTTTCTCAATATTAAGTACGCAAAGTTTGTACTTGCCATGTGCGACTCCTACATGCAAATGGTACAGCGCGTTCTTAAAAGGTCACTCAGCTCGCTCTGCTACTCCGGTTATCTCTGTTACTCTGTATGTACATTTTAAGCAACAATAAAACGAAATATTATGTTATAAAACACTACTCTGCCTCTTTTCGTTTTCATTTAAATAAATTAAACATTATAGGGACACAAATGTGGTTCATGCACAACGCATATTGATTATTCACTGCACGTTATACGTTATTCTATTTAACGTTATAACAAAACGAAATTTAAAACACAACCCTAACGTTACCTCTTTTCGTTTAAATAATAAAAAAAATTACACATATTACAGGCAATATATGCATTTGTACAAATGTTGCAATAAACATCAGTGATAATCTTGTAATAAGAAAATGACAAGAAACCATACTTCTTTTTGTAAAATTTCAGTTTTATCAATAATAGCCAATATAAAAGTTTAAGTAAAAGGTACAAGAAGCTATACAATAAGAAATAAAGCAAACAATTCAGTCAAATGTCCAAATGCTGCGCTCTAATCTAACATTACAACAGTAAAGTTAAATACAAATAGCCTATAATATGAAACTAAACTTAGCCCTCGGCCAAAACGATTGACAGGGAACGAATTATATATTCACGAGACCAAAGATCGCCCGTTAGGTCTGCACAAGACGAATTATTATATCTCATGTTTAACCACTACCGTCGGAGTCATCGGCGAACGTCAGAAGAACTTAGCCGAGGAAAGGCTCATCCAGCCGGGAAACATGAGCGCCCGCTGATCGCATGGATCTCACAACCGGGGAAAAACAAATCATCTTTATAAATAAACCACAGATTTGAGCTTTAAACAACTACATTCTCGCCTGAAAAACTCTTAAAATTACATTTCGTGACACAGTAACAGTAGTATTATATTAAACTGTATATTAAAAAATGGCGCTTCTTATGTTGTCATTCCCCTCGTAGCACGCGCAAGTGACGATTCTCTGTCAACCAATCAACGTCCTGCAGTGAGTCTAGCTCCACCTTTTAGTACCGTACCACTGTGCTAGGTACCCCAACGGAAGGGTACCCAAAAAGTGGTACGGTACGGTTCGGCTTTTTGATACCATTCTCAACTTTTGGCAGTGGAAACGCAAATAAAAGGGTACCGACCCGTACCGTACCGTACTGTACCGCTCGGTGGAAACGCGCCATTAGTTGACACATCAAAATAAGGGTTCTTCTTAGTATGATAAAATATTATTAAAACATAATGATTTAAATTGACCTTAAAGTAAAATGTTGGAAACACTTTATTTTGCAGTGTCATTGTTACACCTTACACGTAATTACTGTAGTTATAACTATAGATTATGCATATTTACATGCAATTAACCCTAAACTAAACCCTCATCCTAACCCTAACACTATAGTAAGCACATGTAGTTAATTATTATTACTCAGTACTTAAATGTATAATTACACTGTAATACTGACACCTTAAAAATATACTTTTTACAAGTGTACTTACAGTAAGTGTGTTAAGAAACATAATCATAAAAGTCTACTCTCTGCACTTAAAAGTAGCCTTTTATTTCATTAATATTATATTATGTGCAAGTAAAAAAAAAAAAAAAAAAAAAAGAGTGGAAAAGTTTTTAAAACACTTTGAAGGTTTGAAGTACACTGCAAGTGCTCATTGAATACAATTAAGCACACTTCTTTTCCATAGGGTTAGCACAGCGGCAGAATGATCCGCTTTTATCTCCAGGCAGCATTTTCCAGTGCATGATACGTGAATATTCTCAGTAATTGTCAAGGTGCCTCGTGGTTTTAAAAAGCTCTCACCATCTTAGCCCATTACTGTTTAGCCTCAACAAGCCGAGGCTAACCTGACACTCAACAGTGAAGAATGTGATGAAGAAGTTCAGGAACAAGAGGAATTAATTTCTGTTTCTAAGAGCAACCTTCCTCACTGACTTTCACTGTCAATCACTGTTCAAACCGCTAAACCTCTTGGCACACATAATATTGGCAAAACAACTATTCAACATGTGCCGTTATCACCTGGAAGGTGTTATTTTCTTTGTCCACCTGCGATACACTGTTACAATATTCATTAGATGTTTTTGTAACATTGGTTATTCAGAATGTATGCAAATCTAGCTTTTCTTAAAGGTTATTTTTTGATTTTGATACATATTCTCTCCAATTGAAGTTTAATATGCAGAGACAACTCTAATTAAGCTATTTGCATGTTGACTTGTTGGATACAGTACATGTTTGATTTGTGGCTTTTTCTCTTTTTGTTAGAGCAGCTCGACATGTCAACTTCTTGTTCAACCAATGGTGTGAGTTGGGGGCGGGACTATACATTTGTGTAAACAATAGCATATGTGACCCTGGATCACAAAACCATTCACAAGTCGCACGGGTATATTTGTGGCAATATCCAACAATACATTATATGTACATTGCCAAAAATCATTAGGATATTAAGTAAAGATTATGTTCCATGTAAATTTCCTAGCGTAAATATATATATATGAAAAATAGTGAGTGAATGGAGCATAACTGCGAATATAAATTAACAATTTTAAAGGTGATTTTCTCAATGTTTTGATTTTTTTTGCACCATCAGATTCCAGATTTTCAAATAATTGTATCTCAACCAAATATTGTCTTATCCTAACAAACCATACATCAATGTAAAGCTAATTTATTCAGCTTTCATATGATGTATACACACATTTACCAATGTGACGGGTTTTGAGGTCCAGGGTCACATATGGAGGTCAGGTCAGAGGGGAGGCAGAAGTATCTGAAAAACCAAATTACACACTTACATTTTTTCTTTAATTTGCATTTGCAAGTCTGGGATACCGCCTGATTATTAATTGATAAAGTGTTTCTCGTTCTTGAATAGATTGCACATATCCACTTGTCTGCCACATGAAGACAGTGAGAGACTAACCAACCCTTTTTTTTTGTTGTTGTTGTTTTTTTTTTGCTTTAGTTTTTTTGTCCTTGTGTTCCCAGCCCATCATGATAGTGTGTGCCATAAAGCAACATCTGTCCTAGAAAAAGAATAGGCACTTTTTTTTCACTAAGTGTAAAAAATGCTATCTATACTTAGTGCACATAGTGGCATATACTGTTTGCACCTCATTGTACATTATAAAACAGACTGCAATAATAACAACATTTTCAGTGTATATTTATTACAATCATAAATGGATGTTACTTTTCCCCATGTCCACCATACACCCATGGGCGGTGCTAGGGAGGGGCTAGCAGGTGCTTCAGCACCCCCAAGAAAGACCAAAGCGCCCTTATAGCACCCCCAAAAAAAATTTCTGGAAGCAATTATATTCAGGCTGTATTCTATGGAAGCCCTGAACCGCATTTAAAAAAAAAAAAAAAAAAAAAACTTATCTTGTTATTTCGAGATATTAAGTCGTTATTTCGACATAAGAAGTCATTATTTCGACATAATACAGACCCTTTCCAAAAAATTAGAATATCATGGAAAAGTTTATTTATTTCCATAATTCCATTCAAAACGTTAAACTTCCATAGATTATAGATTCAGGGCCCACAACTTAAACGATTTCAAGTATTTAGTTGTTTATTTGTACACAATTTGGGCTTCCAGCTCATAAAACCCACGAAAACAGGATTTCAAAAAATTTGAATATTACATGAAATCACACAGTAATTACACAGTAATACCATGGTCATTGAACCAGGTTTTGGTTCTTTTGGCAGTGTGGGCAGGTGCAAATCCTGCTGGAAAATGAAGGAAGCACGAAGTGCTCTGAAAATGTCCTGGTAGACGGCCAGTGTCCACTCAACGCAGCCGTCTACCAGGACATTTTCAGAGCACTTCATGCTTCCTTCAGCAGACAAGCTTTATGGAGATGCTGACTTCATTTTCCAGCAGGATTTGCACCTGCCCACCTGATTTGCACCTGATTTGCATCTTGCTTGCACAAATTATGTCGAAATAACAAGATATTATGTTGAAATAACATTATTATAAATAATAAATCTTTTAGAATATTTGATTGAATGCTGAATGTTGTGCTTGTTCAATTTAATAAAATTAAAAATGTAATTGTGATCATTAAAATAATTGAATATTAAATATTTAGTGGCCAAGTTTTGCTCATTTATTAATATATATATATTGCCTATAATTGCGCAGCTCCCCCTGTCAATGATCTAGTACCCCCTCAGCACATGCGTTAAAAATTCTCTGGCAACGCCCTTGCATACACCTTCCCCTGACCCTATCCATATTGAACCTGCTGACCAGTAAAGATGTCCTGATTTGAAGTGTGGTAACAATATGAGCTGCACACATGACAGTTGATGAGCCAACCCATCCGATCAACACGAGGACACCACATCCATTTATTTTATTTTTATTTTTTATTTTTTATTATAGGCCTATTAAATACTTGATAAACACTTTATTCCGACAATTAAATACCTGACATTTTTTTTGCCCTATTTTAATATTTTCTTGTGATCGGAAAAGAGCTCATTCGAACTTGGGTCGATCGCATCAAAACCTAAACCACTGCACCAATGCTGCATTCACACACCATTGAACATTTGCTACTTACTACTACTGCTTTTTTTGTCGGAAATCATAGCAATCATGGAGGAAACCATTATGTCTTGGGGAAATCTCTTTAAAGCTAAAATGTATTGAAGATGTTTAGGCAATATCCATTGGATTTTGAATAATATGCAGCATCATATTAATTGAAAACCAAACATTACCCGCACTAATGTATGCATTACTTTCACTGTGTAGAGTTAGTGTAAATAGCATTTGCCAACAATAAAGACTATTTTCACTTTTGTGCATATAATAAAAAGTAAAACAAGTTTTTTAAAAAGTCACACCAATTAAATTACAATTAAAACATATTACTAAAAAATATTATTAAAAATTATATTTTATTTATACACAGACACAACATTTAATAAAAATGTGCTTTTTTAGTTTGGGTCAAAATATTTTATTTAGATAGATTACAATACTCATAATATGCATGTATTATATATATCTCTTCTTCTATGTGGTTATACCACATAGAAGAAGAGATTTGTCTTTTTTTTAAATTTTTTTTTTTACCTGTGGCCCCTCCTCACTTGGTGCTTATAAAGCTAAATAGAGAAAGTTACATGTTCATCTGTGTTTCCTTGGAATCAAACCCATGACCTTGGCATTGCAAGAGTTATGCATTACCAGTTGAACTGATTCCACGTCAAACAAGGAATCTTTCAGTACTTTGATGCTATTAGTTACAGTGTCTACAATTGATTACACTTTATTTTAAGGTGTCATTGTTAGAGTGTAATTATATATTTAAGTACTGAGTAATATTAAGCAAATACATGTACTTACTATATGGGGGGATTAGGATTTGGTTGAGGGTTAGTTGCATGTAATTATGCATAATTTACTGTTATTACTATGGTAAGTACTGTACATGTAACATATGTAACAAGGACACTGTAAAATAAAGTGTTAGCCTACAATCACAAATGCTAACAGTCCCACATCATTCCCTCAGGGTTTCCAGTAGTCCTGTATATGTAATAATTACAAACAAAATTCATACAGAGATTGTGCCCTGTATTTTACAGAATAACTGAGAATGCTTCAGATTGCATTGCCTCTATTGTGCATACAAAAGTTTAAAAAAAATTATAATAAAAAAAAAGGGTGGGGGGATCACAAAAGATGGATGTGAAACAGAGACCTTTTGAAATAGTTCTGAGGATAGAGGAAGGAAGATCAAAGGATGCATATACTACTAGCTAACTTTTATCTGTTGATTTGCAGCACTTTTGTTTGCACTGTTCATCAGAATGCCTTTTTCTGTAAACGGTGAAACAAAGCCATACATTTTCAGTCATATTCACATGTTTTTCTTTGGTGCACATTTTTGCTGCATTATGTTAATTAAATTGTCTATTGTTGAACTGCAAGTCTGTTCATCTTGAAATATTTATGTAGTCACAATTCTCTAGTTTTATAATTTGCTTTAGGTAGAAGCTCAGTGGATATGTGTGTAATGGTGTGTGACACTTTATTATGATATTAAAATTAATGACGTTTTTACAACAGATGATACAACAGCGGTGATATATCAGTAAGACAAACTCAAGTAAATTCTAGCACTTATCCAGGTAACCGGGAACATTCTCAGAACGTTCTGGCAAGTTTCTCTCAATGTCATTGTCATGATTACTGTCTCGTGTTAGGCTGTGTCTGAAATCGCATACTCTCCTGAGTAAGTACTTATTTTGAACAAGTAATTACTTCACAAAAAAAAAAAAAAAAAAAAGTATGTTCAATATAGTATGTGTGTGTGTAGTATGAATGTAATCTAGACTTACTACATTCATCAATGCTGTTATTATCACGCGACCTACCAGTGTCAGTTATGAAGCTTCTCTGCCATTCATAGCTTTCCTGTAGCTCAAACAGTAGAGCGTTGGCTATTGCAACGCCAAGGTCATGGGTTTGATTCCCAAGGAAAGCAAGAACTGATAAGAATGTAAAATGTGTACCTTGAAATGCAATGTAAGTCCCTTTCAAAATCAAAAGTGTCTGCCAAATGCATAAATGTAAATAAATCCTCTCCCATGGCCTCATGGGAGGGTAAAGTGTCCATCGTATGCACACTTCAGAAACTTGCCAGAAGAAGTAGGTCATCTCGGTACTTTTTGCATACTTTAATTTTATGAGGACTGTGAATTCGGACATACTTATTTTATGACATTCTTTTTTTTCGCCTACTATATATTAGGGAAGTATGTGATTTCGGATGCAGACCCTGTCTTGTGTTTTGGACTCTTATTTTGAAGTATAGATTTATTTTTTTATTTTTTCATTGTTCCTGTATTCTGACTTCCTGTGTTTAGTTCATGTTTCCTTTGTCTCTATTGTCTTCCTTGTTAGTCTCCTTAGTTACTAATCACTCACACCTGTCCCTTGTCACCTTGTGTATTTAATATCTGCCAACTCTTTTTTTGTGATGGTCCTCCAACAGACATTCTACTGACTACAAGTAACGTTGCACCTACATGCCAACTTATTCTAACCCTACCAAAAGTTACAAATAGTTAGTTGAATGTCTAAAGTGGACCATCAAAATAATGTTTTACCTGAAGTTTTTATTGACATAATTATCTGCAAGCATGTACTTTGTGGTCCATCATCAATTTTGGTATTATTTTTTCAGTGTTCCACCACAAACTATCATTTGAGTCATTGTACTCCTAGCCAGGAAATCCAGACCTAAGATTAATGGTCTGGCGTCGACTAATGAAAATCGGCCAGCTTGAGGGGTGACACCGAGCATGCATTTGAAAATCTCACTGCACGCAATTGGATAACACTACGACCAATCACAACAAGCCCCATACGCTTAGCCACCTTAGCTACTTAGCTGGTAGATTAAACTCTTGCCGTATCCGGTCGGCAAAACAGTAAAAACTGCAAAAAATCCAAATAATCCAAAAAGCCAAGTCTAACTCATTCATTGTAGCTGCCTAGCGTCTAACTTCGACGTCACAGCGCGGTCGTCATCTGTTTAGCTCGCCTCTGGCCCACCTATATCAGATAACCCGATGTGATTGGTGCAGCTCGGATACAAGCGCATATTTAATGAGCATAATTACTCGACGCCAGAGTAAACTCGCTGAGCAAATTCAACTTGTGCTCTCGCGAGAACTCTGGATTTCCAGGGTACCTAACTCCCACTCTCCAAAAAAGCATTCAGTGTCTTCTGAGTCCTTCACAGTTGACTGACCCTTCCATTACCGTCACTGACCACTCTCCTCCTCTATCAGCTCCACACATACCTGTTCATTTACTCACTACCTCTCACTCTCTCAACCCAAAATTCTCCTCAGCCTGGCCAAAATCTGTCATGCAGACCCAGAAACATCAGCATGTTATCAATCACGGCTACCCTTTCTATATCCAACCACAACCTCTTGTTCTTTCTTCTCCTTGCACTATCCTACCATCACCCCACAGTAAGTGACTGCCTTGCCGAAGTCTGAATGATTGACAGACTTTCGCTTTACCTTGTCAACTTCTATCTAATATTGAACACTGATGGAAAAAAATACTTTCCAAATTATTATAAAAAAAAAAAAAAAAAAGTGTTATATATATATTTGCATGCATACAGTTTTGGCAAAGGAAATTAGTTGTAGTTAGAATGCCTATAAAGAAGACCATCAAAATATAGTGTTACCAAGTAGTTTAATTTTTCATTATAAGTAGGCCATCTAGATTAATTTTCCCATAGTGATGTGAGGCACTATTAAATGCAGTGTCCCCAAAAAGTTCTTGGACAATTAAGTGACACTTAAAGTGTCTGAATGCCATTGTATTTGATGGACAAAATATCAAACCGAGTGTTATTTACTAGACCTTTTCTCGCATATTATCCCTCATCTGCTTAAATCGGAGGGAGTTTTTCTTTGCTATTGTCACCTTTAACTTGCTCACTGGTGGTTTGTAAGGTGCTATTGTCATACATGTGCCTTAGAATATGTATTGTAAAAATAACAAACACAATGTATGTTTTAATCACTGAATCTTTGTATTGAAGTTTTCTGAGCAACTCTTGCAATTACTTTTAACCATAGTAATTTCATAAAGTTTGTATAGTACACGTGTATCATATTATCTGGACACTTACATTTAACTACTTGTTGTTGTTTTTTAACCAGTATGTCTACATTACATTTTTCAACTCAAAAATAACGGCAATCTGTCCACTAATTTCTATGAAATTAAAATGTACTTTGTGAGATGCATTGTACTTGTGTGTGTTTATGCTTAATTAGAATGTAATTCAATTTGTTTGAACAAACTATGAAAGGACTTGGCCACCATTGTGATACTGACACTCAGATGCTATTCAGTAAAAGCCAAAGCAAATGCTGCACAGGTGTCAGCCCAAACAAACAGCAATTAAAACCTAAAATACAAAAATTGCATCTCATTTTGATAAAAAAAAAGGAAAACAGGAAACTTTCTACACTAGCAGACTGATTTCACAATGAAGGTTTTCTGGAAGTAAAGTTCTAATAAATTTAAACACAAGTTAAACTTTTGACAGCTTCTGTGGCCTGTGGTTTATTATCAGGCAAAATAACCAGTCCCTTCATTTGTAAAAAAGAAAATGCATTTAGACTAATGCCCTTATAATGGAAGCCGATCAGGCAAGATAGCAGGAGATATTAAAAGCAGAAATGTGAAGCATGTTTTTGTTGAAGTACTTTCATCAATTTTCCATATATATCCTTGCTTCAGGTGCGAGAGGTCCCAGGTTAATTTCCCGGACGAGCCCCCGATTCTGGTACGGCCTGTCTAGGGGAGAAGCCGCAACAGAAAAGATTCTTAGACATAGGCTTACTTTGCGGGAATTGAATACCATGAAAAGAAGAGAAAGACATTCAATTGGGACAACTTCAGGTTACGAAAAGGCCATAACAATAAACAAAACCTCAAGCTCAACTCTCCCTCTACTTAACCTCATCAAAAGAAAAGAAAACGAAAATACACAATTATCTTTCTTACCTTCCTAGTGCTTCAAACAAAGACAATAACATCAACAATAAATGGCATCGGAAACCTACAGCCCAATAAACCAAGCTTTCAAACGGAATAGCCTCAGGATATCTAGTAGATGAGCACATCAGTGTTAACAAGTATGAATTATCAGAATTGGTATTAGGCAGAGGACCCTCACAATCGATTACAAGTTTCTCAAAGGGCTCATTCATTATTGGTAAAGGTTTAAGAGGAACTTGTGGTGATCTATCTATCTATCTATCTATCTATCTATCTATCTATCTATCTATCTATCTATCTATCTATCTATCTATCTATCTATCTATCTATCTATCTATCTATCTATCTCTCTGTCTGTCTTTCTTTCTGTCTATCTATGTCTGTCTGTCTGTCTGTCTGTCTCTATCTATCTATATGTCTGTCTGTATGTATGTCTATCTATCTGTCTTTTTATCTATTTATATGTCTATCTATCTATCTATCTATCTATCTATCTATCTATCTATCTATCTATCTATCTATCTATCTATCTATCTATCTATCTATCTATCTATCTATCTATATGTCTGTCTGTCTGTCTGTCTGTCTGTCTGTCTATCTATCTATCTATCTATCTGTCTGTCTGTCTTTCTGTCTATCTATCTGTATATCTGTATGTCTATCTATCTATCTTTCTATCTATCTATCTATTTATCTATCTGTCTGTCTGTCTGTCTGTTTATATATCTATCTATCTATCTATCTATCTATCTATCTGTCTGTCTTTCTGTCTATGTCTATCTATCTGTCTGTCTTTCTGTCTATGTCTATCTATCTGTCTGTCTTTCTGTCTATCTGTCTGTCTTTATATCTGTCCGTCCGTCCGTCCGTCCGTCCGTCCGTCCGTCCGTCCGTCCGTCCGTCCGTCCGTCCGTCCGTCCGTCCGTCCGTCCGTCCGTCTATCTATCTATCTATCTATCTATCTATCTATCTATCTATCTATCTATCTATCTATCTATCTATATATCTGTCTGTCTGTCTGTCTGTCTGTCTGTCTGTCTGTCTTTCTGTCTATCTATCTATCTATCTATGTCTGTCTGTCTGTCTGTCTCTATCTATCTATATGTCTGTCTGTATGTCTGTCTGTATGTCTGTCTGTCTGTCTCTATCTATCTATATGTCTGTCTGTATGTCTGTCTGTATGTATGTCTATCTATCTGTCTATCTGTCTGTCTATTTATCTATTTATCTGTCTGTCTGTCTGTCTATCTATCTATCTATCTATCTATCTATCTATCTATCTATCTATCTATCTATCTATCTGTCTGTCTGTCTGTCTGTCTGTCTGTCTGTCTGTCTGTCTGTCTGTCTGTCTGTCTGTCTGTCTGTCTGTCTGTCTGTCTATCTATCTATCTATCTATCTATCTATCTATCTATCTATCTATCTATATGTCTGTCTGTCTGTCTGTCTGTCTATATGTATGTCTGTCTGTCTGTCTGTCTGTCTGTCTATCTATCTATCTATCTATCTGTCTGTCTGTCTTTCTGTCTATCTATGTCTATCTATCTGTCTATATGTCTGTCTTTCTGTCTATCTATCTGTCTATATGTCTGTACATCTGCCCGTCTGTCTGTCTGTCTGTCTGTCTGTCTATCTATCTATCTATCTATCTATCTATCTATCTATCTATCTATCTATCTATCTATCTATCTATCTATCTATCTATCTATCTATCTATCTATCTATCTATCTGTCTGTCTGTCTTTCTGTCTATCTATGTCTGTCTGTCTGTCTGTCTTTCTGTCTATCTATGTCTGTCTGTCTGTCTGTCTTTCTGTCTATCTATGTCTGTCTGTCTGTCTGTCTGTCTGTCTGTCTGTCTGTCTATCTATCTATCTATCTATCTATCTATCTATCTATCTATCTATCTATCTATCTATCTATCTATCTATCTATCTATCTATCTATCTATCTATCTATCTGTCTGCCTGTATAGCTATCTGTCTGTCTGTCTCTCTGTCTCTCTGTATGTCTGTCTCTCTGTCTGTCTGTCTGTCTGTCTGTCTGTCTGTCTGTCTGTCTGTCTATCTATCTATCTATCTGAAATGTTAGAGGCAAGTAAAAATTGACATCATCAGAAAGTATCTTGATTGCAGTTTGGATTTGTCAGATGGCTGCTTTATATTAAATATAACAGTGGATAAAAAATAAAAAAAATAAAATGAAATGAATTTTGTCTATGGCATATACGTAGACACACTCTGAATAATGGCATTGGAGGTTGCAGGTGTTGTTTTCCTCTGGAGAAAGCTGCTGTGCTGAAGCCATTAGAGTAAATGCAGTGTGACTCTGACCCTGGCACCAGAAAGCACGCTGGTGTCAGAAGCATTCAGGAAGAGCTACACATTCAGCCACCTAATTCTGTTAATTGCTGCCTGCCTCAATATATAACTACTTTCATTAGCACAGAAGTTGACAATGTGTTAAAGCTGAGGTGGACTTTTGCAATTTGTAAAGAACAGAGTGTTAAAAAAAAAACTTATGCACATACAAATCCACTGCTTGATGGAAAGCTTTACCTGAGTTTAACCTCTAGAATGACATTGGTGCATTTAAGAGAAAGGCAGTGGCGTAGTTTGATGCAATGGTCATCTGTGACTATGTGACCTTAAAAGCAATGAAGGATGTGTTTTAGCGTGGGTTGCATTGTACACTTTCAGTTGAAAGTTAATGATCTCCTATTGATGTAAGGTTTAACACCAAAAGTTAATAAAACAAAGGCTTTCTGAAGAATAAAAGGATAAATAACACAGCACAACTGACCTTTATGACTAAAATGGTTTTAAAATATTCAAGAAAAATCGTGGGTTCTTTGATAACACCAAAACTGTATCATTAAAAGACTTATCGTGAGTTCATTCGCTTCGGTCTTAAGATTTATTTTGCACACATCAAATATCGTTTGGTCTCAGTCTCTCTATAATGAGCACCGATAATTAATTCATTTTGTGGTGTCCAATCGTGGCTAATACTGAGCGTGACTAACAATAGAGTTTTTATTAGGCCAGTAATCATTGTAAAGGATTACATGCTGCAAATCTGTCAAGCTTTAGCAGAAATCACCAACAAAGAGACCAGAGGGTCAGAGAGGTAGAATTACACAACCTCTTCAGCCTGCACTGTTCAACTGTTGGCCGCATGGCTATCAGAGCCTCAGTAGCACTGTGTGTTATGAGGAAAATTAAGACTAATTCACTTGATGTGAAGAGTGTGTACCATAACAGCTTTCATAATGAATAAATTACTGACAACTTGTATTTATTAATGCTCACGAGGCAGGGGATTGCCGTAAAATTCCTTAAAAATACAATAAATAAAATTAAAAAAACAATGTGGACCTAATTATGTACCGTATTCTGAAGGAAATATAATAAAACAATTATAAATAAATACAAAAAGTATTATATTTTTGTAGATAAAAAAGTTTTTTTCAGATTTAGTCTCTTTATAGTAGAATATTTTTTTAAGCATCTCCTTGTATTGCTTACATTATTCTGAGTTCTCTTCCTAAAACAGATGAGTATTTTGAACTAATGGCCAGACACGCTTTAGTATCAGAATAAAGGAGGCCAATGAAATCCCTGCATGCTGTAAACAACCTAGAACTCAAGCAACCTTCTAGGGAAAGATAAAAAAAAAAAACCCTGATAAACAGCATCAGACTATATATCTTCCTCTAAACATAACTCTCAAACACATTGGATGTGTCTGTATTGGGGCTAGAAACGAGGGGGTTGGATGTTTTGACCTGGGAAAGTAGGATGCCATCTAACAACAACCCAGAACTTCCTAGCAATCATTTAGCAACATGCTCAAACCCATTGATATACTGTGTATATATACATAGATGCCTCATTAGCAGCTGTTTCTATGGGTCACTATGTAAGCCATCCGCCAATTTGAAACGGTCAAAGCCAGTCTATGAACACTCGAGAGCAAGTTGACTGAGCATCTGCAACCGTAGTTAGATGCATATATCATAGACTTCAGCAGATGAATTTACTAAACTAACACAATAATATAGCCTAGATGCCTCCTCCCATGTGGACTGGTAGATCATTTGAATGTGTTTCTTCCGGACTTGTGAATAAAACATAATTTATTAATGTCAGGTTATAATAAATATATACGCATAAATAATGTTAGTACCACTCAGACATAGTTCCTGTTCACAACTGCCTCTGGCGCATTTACTTGGCAGGTTGTAAAAAAGATTGTTTCAAAATCTTTGTTATTTCAGAGTCTTTTGCAATTACGATGCCATCAGTGTGAAAATGACCAAGCCCCTAGTCTCAGATTTAATGAGTAGCTAAACGACTTCACATGCATTTACGAGATATATAACTGACAGTCATAACAGAACCTGGCTGTTAATATTCAGAGTGCAGTCTGCAGCTGTACCTCCATAACTTTAAAGGCCTCATAACTGCTGCTGGCATTGAAGTTTTGTAAGACCTATTTTTAGGTTGTTACCATTCGCCCTGCGGTTGTGTATACACACAGGATCATAGCAGGAGCTTTGTAACCACATGAGACCTTTGTGCTCCAGTGCAAGACTCTGAACCAGAGGTGGTCGTCTGCCAGAGTTGAAGGGAAGATGTGTCGACAGTCTTTTAAGAACTCTGGAGCCAAACAGATACCAACAGATCTCACAACGGATCTTTGATTGACACAAGCTGCAGCTTTGGGCCAGATTTTCCTCATCACAAATTCAAAAGGAAAGTCTAGCTGACACATTTGATCGATTTCTCTATTTCATTTGTGTAGAGTTTGACGCCGCTGGGATAAGCACATCATGTGTCTTGTGATAATAGCTTGGAAGCTCAGAGGAAGGATATGCATCAAAGCGGTACACAGGTAGGGAAGCTCGGGTTATTGGATTCGACTGAAACTGCTTATGGTATCTTGACCTTACGTGACTGATATACCAAAAAAAAAAATGTGGGACAGTAAAGACAGCAGAAAAAAATTAACACTGAATACGCTAGGTATGACTTCAACATGCTTGAACAGAGTACAGATTTGCTTAATGTTTATAAGTACATATTATTTAGGAGCGTTTTATATATATTTACAAATAATTATTAAAAAAAAGTTCCACTGTTGAATTCAACTTTTTATATACTATTGTCATTGCATTTATATACTAAAAGTTTTGCTTTGTGAGGTATGGAGTTAAGTGTACCAAGTGTCGACATTAATGCAATCTGAGTCTCTTATTTCTTAAACTTATATTATGTCACCGATACCCACACAGTACTATTAGGGTTAGTTCACCCAAAAATGAATGCTATATTATGTTCATTAATATTAATTTACTCACCCTCAAGCCATCCTAGGTGTAAATGACTTTCTTCATTCAGCCAAACACAATCCGAGTTATATTAATAATATATCCTGGGCTCTTCCAAGCATTGTAATGGGAGTGAATAGTAACTGAGATTTTGAAGCCCAAAAAAAGCACATCCATCCATCATAAAAGGGGGTTAATAAAGGCCTTCTGAAGCGAAACGATGCATTTTTGTGAGAAAAATATTAATATTTATAACTTTATTAACTAGAATCACTGGTACTGGCATGAGATGTCATGCAAGTGCATCATATTTGGGGTATCTTTAAGTAAATTCAAGGGATTTATTTTCATGCTTTAAAAGGGAATGTGTAGCTTTTTAGGTATTTTATTATCTAAAATCAATATTTTTATTCATAAATATGCCCTCAATGGTGTACAAATACCTATGCCAATGATCAGACTAATCCTCGTAAACGAAGAATTTATTATCTTTATATACATGGGACGGGTAGGTCCACGGAGGCTTCCATGTAGTTCCGCCATCTTGAAAAACTATAATAGCAGAGAGGGACAAAAAGTACTAAGCCAAGGCGTTTCCAGAACGCGTTTTCGTTCAGAACCAGCGTCACGTGACTGAAGCCAGCAGAAGCGGAGGCGCAGAGCAGTGAGAGGCGCTTGTCACTGCTGCGGCAAGTTTAAAAGGCTGCACTGCACGATTATTTATACACCGTTCATTCATACATATGTTGAGTCACAGGATAAGGAGTCCTTGTCGTCGAAAAAGTCCAAAATAGACCGTAAAAGGAAACGTGACCGGAGATTACAAAAACAAGGGTTAATGTCGGGATAGCTAACGCAGGAGAAAGCTTTCAAAAGAGACGCTGAAGTTGCCTGCTTTCTTCTCGACAGGTAAATCAATATTACGGTCTTAATTACAAGCTTTTTTTCATTGCTTGGTTGTGTACTTTATTATATAGACAGTCGAACATTTATAGTTAAAAGTTAAACAGGCTCTTTGATGAATAGCAGCTATTGAGTAAAGGAACGTTAGAGAAGGCTCTGATGATGATGATGATATCTAACAATGCACGTACTTCAAAAAAATATAACGAGTAAAGGCGGCATTACTACTAATTACCATAGTTAATGTTTTTCACAGTCAGTAATTGATAACTGTAACATTCTTTTTTTCGTTGTTTCAAGTTTCAGTTTGTTTTAAATAACAAACCTGTTCACCCGATGAAAAACTCGAAGTGCTATTATAAGACATCCTGTCATAGCTTTTTGGTACATAACGGCAACCGTAGATGCAACGCGCATTTGAAAAAGCGAGGCGCTGGAGAGCATTATTCGTTTGAATGCAAAATACAATTTCACCACTAGATGGGAGAAATTCCTACACACAGTCCCTTTAAAGGAGAACCTGTGTGGAGGAGTAACAGAAATCTCAGCTACATGCAGGTATTCACATATTGGTTATGTCCACACTGACAATTTTGGGGATTGACAACCGCATTCACTTACAGGTGTTAGTCTTGAAATGAACCGTTCAAACAGCAACTTACAGTAGCGTCTCGAATGAACGTGCAACAGGAGTCAAGCCTGTATACCAGTAACTATAGTGACACAGAGCAAAGAAATATCCGTCAAATCTTCATTAACCGAAAGGAGCTTTTATATCTGTGAGCGGAGCATTTGAGCCACACATAGACCAGGAAACTGATGGGAGCATCTCCGAAGAACGGTGACTGGATCTAAAACCTTCAGATGACACAGAGCCAGTGATGGGCAGTAACGCGTTAGAAGTAACGCGTTACTGTAATCTGATTACTTTTTTCAAGTAACGAGTAAAGTAAGGGATTACAATTGCAAAAGCAGTAATTAGATTACTGTTACTTTCCTGTAAGCAGGCTGCGTTACTGCGTTACACTGCGAGACTGTCTCGCGAAGTGAGCCGTGACTCGTGAGTGACAAATGACATGAGCGCCGCGAAGTCAGTGGTAAACACTATGGCAAGCGATCGCGTTCAAAAGTCTTTAAACGAAACGCGTGAATTTTGACGCGTCAACACGCACCGTTTGTCCGTGTTCAGACGTCATGTTTATTCATGAATGATGTCGTAATGGTAAACTGGTATGAACATGCAAACACGTTATATTTGTTCATGAGGGATAATGCATTGGTACGTTGTGAGTGATGTCAGTCTTTATGTCATGATTTGTCATGCCTTTTTAAGTTGTTCGTTTAACATTATTTCCCAAGGTAGAAAAGACAACAGCTCTTAGAATGGGTCTTTTATTTTAGCAAACTGCCAAAAAAAACCTTTCCAGACTGTGTGCAGCTGAACCAAGAAAAGCTTAAGATTGCATGGAGCTGATATGCATGAATGGCAGAAGAAAAAGACTGCAATTAAAAAACAAAACAAGAGAAAATTATTTTAATGCAAGCAATAAAAAACTGCACACATCAGCAGTGGAATAAAAGAAAAGAAATGCATGATCAACTAGATTAAGGCAAACTCCTGTCTTAATTTAAACCCTGTCCACCACCCCCAAAGGTTTCACAAAGTTATTCTTGCCACTGTAACTTATGGCTTCCTAAAGACAGGTTTATGGGTAAATAAATGAATAATAATTAGAAAAATATACCAGGGCTTTGCATTTGTCCTTCGGTCGATCATTCACTTGTCTGAGTAAAAACACTTGTTAGAACAGGAATTTTTTTTTGTTTTTTTTTTGTGTGTTGTAAATATCATTTATTCCGAATCAGTATTCTCATCAGTTCAGTCAGCTTTAACATATATAAATCGGCATATTTATGATATTTTAACCTTTATAAAGGGCATTTTTCCCTAATCGTTTGCTTCATCTTTCATTTAAAATTCTTAAATTTGATCAATAAATTACAATAGAATAATAACATGCTAAAGGGCTGTTACCAATCAAATAAACTGCATTAAATAATGTAATGAGATTATTTAAAATATTTTTTGAATATACAAATAAGAAATATTATTTGTGCATAGAAATAATATTTATAAACCGCCAGTAGGAGGCGGCAGGCGACCATCTTAATGAGTGAGTCATTGATGCAATGTGCATAAAGTTAAAATACTGAAACTAATAAAACAAGTTTTAAAAAAGAATGTTTAATTTGATTACATTTTAGATGATGGAATATGCAGAAAGAATAGAATTAAGCAGAAAGGTCTATGGCTTTACATAGCTTATTCATTTCGTGCATCATGTTTTTGAAAAGTAACTAGTAAAGTAACTAGTAAAGTAACTAATTACTTTTGAAAATAAGTAATCAGTAAAGTAACTGGATTACTTTCTTGGAGAAGTAATCAGTAATCAGTAACTAATTACTTTTTCCAAGTAACTTGACCAACACTGCACAGAGCTTATATCACCATCGCTGTAAGATACCGAAAGCAAAACCACACATGAAAACCGGCAACATGTTAGTGATTAGTGCAGCGCAAAGCCACTTTCTCACACTGTATGACGTGTCAGACAACTATAGTTGTCCAGTCCGGTTCTGTTCACAATGCACAGTCAAACACACCTAATAATAAGAACCATTATTAATAACATGAGCACCAAAAATAATTAAGCACAACATCAGTGTATTAGAATGATTTCCGAAGGGTCATGTGACACTGAAGACTAGAGCAATGATGCTGAAAATTCAGCTTTGCATCACAGGAATTTATTACATTTAAAATATAAATTCAGATAATAATAATAAATAAATAAATAAAAAATTGTATTCGGATTTCACAATATCATTGTTTGTACAGTGTTTTTGATCAAATAAATGCAGCCTTGTTAAGCATGAGAGACGTCTTTCAAACCCATTTAAAAATCTTAATTATCCCAAACTTTTGACTGTGTTTTTCGCTTGTCAGGTTGTCAAGCTGACCAGTGAACCTACAATGAAGCTTCGAGCGAGAAGGAAGGGGCTGTTTAGGTGAGGTTCGGTACGCAGACTCCTGACAAGCCTTGCTGTAGCGTTGTGATGCTCTAATGAAAACAACAGATGCCAGATGTGGCTCTAAATTGCCAATGATGAGCTGATTTTGCCAAGCATCTCCATCAACAGTACTACGATGCAGCCTAGTTGGGTCTAATCTTGTTGACAGCAATAAAACAGGTGGTTCAACAGAAGCCAAGCTCCCCTTCATAGCAGGGCTTACAACAACAGGCATCATCTCTGACAGATAAAGCTAGCCAGAAATCCATGTGTGAGGCAGCACCTTTCTGTGATATCTTAAGTCGCACTGTTCTCAATAAACTTAATCTTGGCCAGTGCCCATGTGAGCAGACATATCTGTTTATTCTGCTCCGGTAGACAGAATGAAAGCTGGCCTTGCTGCGAGCAGCCCCGCGGACTACAATTGATTTACGCCTGCAGACATTCAGCTGAAAAATATTACTGCTGGATTCTCTAAAATCACACTTTTAAAGAAAATAGGAAAAGGATAAAAGGTTGCATCACTTCAGCCGGTTACACAGGTAATATATATATAACTTACCCAGCGTGCATCAGCTGTAGCGATATAGCTGAAGCGAAAATCACATGGGCCACTTTCAGTATTAATGAAATGCTATTTTAACTCTTTCCCTGCCAGAGTAAAAAAAAAAGTAAAAAAAAGTCAGCCACCGCCAGCAGTTTTTATAATTTTCACAAAACTTTAGTTTCATGGCCCCCAGAATATATAGTTGTATGAATATCTAAACATGCAATATGTCAAAAGAAAAAACAGACCATCTGCTTAAAAAACAAACAAACAAACTAACGTTTTGTTCAAACTTCATGCATTATTTTTCTTTATAAACACGTGAATGCGAGTAGGTTTCATAAAATAAGCAAAATTATTCAGAAGGATGATCAAATCATAGATGCTTGCACAGTCCTATACCTCGTCTTGGGTCGACATTTCATTCGGTTAAATTAGGCAGCTTTGATTTATTTGCGTTATTTTACATATGTATCTGCTTTGCTTTGCTGTCACTTGTTTCTGCTTCTTCTTCGCCTGTGTTTTAATCAGGAGATCCAGTACTCGTTCAGAAGATGCGTAATAGCGCCCGCTATCGTGTAGCAGTGAAAATACGGAAAGCCCAAAAAATTCAGTCAATGGCGGTTAAGCTTTGTCTCATAAATGACAGAATATTCCCTCAATGGAGGGGAAAGAGTTAAAATCAACGACAACAAAAAAATGCTCATGGCAAAAACATGCAAACAACTAATGTCCAAAATAATCTTCCATATACAAATGTGTCTATTAACGGCTAATTATAAAGACTAAAATCAAATTCACCAACCTACATTTAGTCTTTTTAGTTGTCTAATACACATTCAACAGACTTTCTGATAAGCACACCGGCATCTGTCAACATGTTTTGCCCGTTCAGTCACTTCCTTGCTATTCTTTTATTCACTCCATCATCAGCCCTAGTTCTACCTTCATCGACTGTATTAGAAGACGCTTACAAACATGATAATCCTGACCCCCTAGTGCTCGTCCCTGACTGAACATCACCTCAGCACTGTAGCGCCGTCCCTTCAGTTCTCTCGCCCACGTGAAGCGTCTCCCTGCAGATGAGTCTCGATGTGGGAGGGCGCTCAGTCATGCTGATGTGATGCGCTTTTCAATTCACTGTAGGATTCGTTTCACGCATGCAGCCTTATCCTCTCTCCACAGACGAACAGATTCGCTCGCTTTCATCGAAACATATTTTTTTATGTTTCTCTACATTCTTTAATTGCTTAATTAATTATTTTTCATTTCTAAGGGCCTAAATACGATTCATCTTTTTGGTGCAGCAGGTGAACAAGAGATGAACTTCCAGTTGTTACACAAAAATGGAGACGAAGGGTCAAGGAAACGGGCAGCTAGATACAAGACGCTCTGGAAGAATACGTTTTGACAGGTGACATTTTCAGTATGCGAGCATCGCATCTTCATGGAATTCACCGAAGGGAAGAATGCTTTAAAGTATTACTTCTCTTCGCTGAAAAATCTAATTTGTATTTGCTACACTTGTAACCCTTCCCCTGTCTCTTGATGAAAGCTTAAATGCAACCGTATCTTTATATATTTCACACAGTCCATCAAAACAAATCCACACAGCAAAAGAGGCTGTGCAAACAAAGCACAGGAGAGCTTAGGTTTATGTAATCAGTGATCACACAAGAGATTTTACACCTCTGATACAGCCCATCTTTGGGTCACCCTTTTGTAAAGGAGGCTGGAGACTGTGGTCTTTAGCGTACTTGTTAGCACACACACCTCGCATGCTAGAACGATACATCGTTGAAGAAATCAACTAGCTAGTCACGACTGTTTCCCGAAACCGTATTGTCGCAAATTGGTCGTTCAACCACGTTGGTTAATGATGTCATGCAGGTGTTGGAGTAATATCTTATTTTAATGAATCTGTTTGAGATCGAATTAATGCTAGATGTTTTGCTATAAATTACAGGCATGGTATCTGGATTATTTGTCATTCTTCTCAGTTATTTTGCTTTATTTCAAGATTCAATCATAGGCTCGTTCTTACGCACTAGAGCACGTTCGCACATGCACACTATTCAAAAATGACTAAAAGACGTAAATAACATTTGTATGTTAAATAAAAGATTGTTCTAAATGCCAGCTTGCTTATTTGGCTCAAGATAAGGATTTATTGAGTCCACATGTCATGAAAACAAGAAACTCTGCTTCTAACCACAGGTCGAGAGCTGTCCACACAACTTTGCAATGCTGTTTGCGAATGTTCGTTAGAACGATGGTTTCAGGAAACACGACTTGTTGAACTATGCTGAAAACGACGGAACTTGCGACCATAGTTGGCTAACGACGTTTTGGGAAACACCCCCCTGAGTGGGTCGAGTAGGACAATTTCTAACCTCTGATTGGAAACTGGCATGTTTGCTGACATAAATGGACCACGTTCACACAGCACTAGAATACAGTTGACTTGTCTTGCATTTAAGTCCTTCAAACGATTACGTTCACACAATTGTGGATGGGAACTAGCCTGGGTTTCCCCATGCTGCCTTGTGCGCAGCGCAATTTTATTCACGCTGCTAGGCAGCCTGGATTCCATGGACTATATTTTCGCCTCAGCGAGGGAACCAATCACAGAACGGGGAGGGAGCAGCAAGACAATGACGACATCTATGCGACACACCAAAGCAGTTTGTTTATATCTATGGATCTAACATGGCAGCAGATGCGAAGTTACCTTTCGATGCAGCCTTAGATAGTGTCCTAAGTAGTTTAGAACGCAAGTTTATTTAGTCTTCTTTCTCGTCAAATTTCTGTCGCTCTACATTCATCATCTGGTATAATTGAAACGATTGGCTATGAGCTACGTACAGGCGCATTTGATAGACATTCGTAGTGTCCAATAAACGGCTCTGGGCATTCGTAAACCACGCCTCAAATAAGAGAAAATGAACATGTGGTTCCCAGACCACGTCTCAATGGGAAAGAGGTCTGACGTTAGCCAGGCTAGATGGGAACCCTTATGAAAAAAAAGTGTGCTTAATTATTAGGGGAGTGACAACCGCATTCTACAACCAAACTCCCACCCATCCATTTTCAAGACTCACAACTGCATTTTAATCAAGGCCCTGCTGTGTGCAGAACCGATATGCACAACTAGTTTCTGTCACGTCATACAGTGTGAGAGAGCTGCTCTGCGTCACATATGAGCTGCGTGTCATTCAAAGGTTTTAGATCCAGTCACTGTCTTGCACCAGAGCTACTTCTCTCAGCTTTGTGGTCTATGTACGATTCAAATGCTGCACTTTCTACTCAGATATAAAAGCGGCTGTCAGTTAATAAAGTCTTCACGGTTGAACTCGCACCTCAAATGGACTCTCAAATGTGATAAGGCATCATCCTCTTTGATATTACTTTAGTCATTGTCACTATGGTTACAAATAGAATATGTGCTTGACTTCCGTTGACTGTTTAATACAGGCAGTGCTCGAGAAACTATTGTAAGCTGCTGAATGGACAGGACATTTTGAGACTCACGCCTGTAAGTAAATGTCAAACTCAAACACTGAGATCTCAAACACACTTTGGAAAGACAATACCAAATGTTGTCAATACCAAAGGCAATGTTGCCTTTGGCTTGCTCAGTTGGGGATATTTTTGGGGATATTTAATTTAATTTTATGAATCAATAAATTCCTCTTGAAACAAACTTTGTTGTATTATTTTAATTTAATACTGTGAAGCTGCTTTGATACAATCTGTATTGTGAAAAGCGCTATACAAATAAACTTGACTTGACTTGACTTGACAATACAAGACATTTCAGCTGAACTATTTTCTTTTAGAGCTGCTGTACAGTCGAAATGAACTGTTTGCACATTTGAATATGTTTCCCGTTATCACTGTAAACCTGCTTTGAAACAATCTGTATTGTATAAAGCGCTATATAAATAAAGGTGACTTGACTAGTAAATAAAACAGAATTTTCCTTTCAAGTATTAATTTAACGTAAAATATAATCCAGTATTCAGTGTGCTTTGCTCTCTGTAGCACAAGTAAACAGGAGGTGATGAATGTGATAAGGAGCTCTGCATTATCGATTTGTGTGGTCTGCCTAGTTTTAAGACGTACTAGTCTTGAAAAAAACGGGTTATCAACTGGTTTTGAAGGGGTATTCATTTGGATTTTGAGACATATATCTGCTCATTTGCCATTGATCATTAAGCCACATCTATAGTCCTTCTAGCTTTGGATCAATGCATTCAGTTTTTTTTCCATTTAGTGACTAACACTGGCTCTTTAAAAACTCCCCACCTGTTTGAAGTAGAGTTTACCTGTCCCCACTCCCCATCTCTGAATATCTCACATTCTTCCCCACACCAGATTATCAAACGGAAGCTATGTTATAATCCAGTACACTGAAACTATTTGAGCAGTGGAGACATCAAAGCTGCTGGAGTTGTAGGATGTCACCCGATTGCATCAGGAGTGGAGACTGCAAGACCACCCCTTAGCCCAGGGGTCGGCAACCCAAAATGTTTAAAGAGCCATATTGGACCCGAAAAAAAATAAAAAATCTGTCTGGAGCCGCAAAAAATTAAAAGCCTTATATAAGCCTTATAATGAAGGCATCACATGCTGTAAGTGTCTATATTAGCTTTATTAGCCCCCTAGTATCAAAATGATAAGTAGCCTACAAATACATAATGAGCATTCATGATTAAATGTTTATTTTCCCTGCAGCGCATCCTGGAGAGAATGACGCACCACGTGACTACTCTGCTGTACGATGGTGCTTTAAGTTTAACTTCCATTATAATTTTAATGTATTACGTTTTATTTATTTGTGTATTATTTTTACAACGTGGAAAAACTTTAAACCTTTCACACGTAAGTTTAAAATATTTGTAAAAGTTTTTCAAGGCGACCGTTATTTAGAATGTGTCACTTTATGGTTTCCTAGGTGACGCGTCATTTCGTGTCACGTGACACACCGCAGCAACAACAGAGCTGAATGAATGATGATCTGCTTTTATGTCATTTTTCCTTTTTTATTCAAAATTTTCACAAATTTGTTAGATATGGCATGAAATATCTGATATTCCGATTGTCAAATATATGCAAGTGGAAGTATTTTGTTGTTTAAACACCATAACGATCGCGTTAGTTGAGCTGTATGCGCGATATGGCCGCAGACGCAGTTCAGAGAATCGGATCTGTTGGATTTACAACACGTGAATTCATCCACTTCTCCCGAAATACATCAAAGTAAGTGGTTGGTGAACTGGGAGAAGAATAGAGTAAACTTTAAAGTTACTTACACAATGTGTATCTGATATGAATAAAACGTGTCTAATTATAATGGAAAGGATTATTGCCTCTTCCTTTAACATCAGTGTGTATTTTACAAACTCTAAATGTATTGTTTTTTTAGTACTTAACGTTATATGTCTGAAACCTAAAATAAACATTATGTGGTTGAAAACACTGAAAAGTTGTGATATATGACCGCTCTGAGCGCGCCTGTCTCTGGCTCAGCGCCAGCCAACGCGCGAGAGTACATTTGAATTTAGCAGTTGATCAGTCATGCACTGACTGTTCTGATCACACCGATGCGATCGCAGGTGCGAAAGGGTTAAGAATGTTTGTCATGTTTTTCCTCCTACAGAAATTATATTAAAACAAAAAATATTTTTTCCATTTTCATATTTTTGAAAAAGCTCCAGGGAGCCACTAGGGCGGCGCTTAAGAGCCGCATGCGGCTCTAGAGCCGCGGGTTGCCGACCCCTGCCTTAGCCCATCGCGCTCCTCAGCAGTCTTGGAGTTACCCCACCAATAAAAAATAAATAAAAAAAAGGTTGCAGAAGAAAAATAAACTTTCAAATATTAGCAGTCCCTCCATATGATGGCCATTTTCTTGTTTCACAGCACGTTTGAGCTTCAGCAAGAACCAATGAGGTTCATTCTCGTGTTACGCAGCACGTTTGAGCATCAGCAAGAACCAATGAGGTTCATTCTCGTGTTACGCAGCACGTTTGAGCATCAGCAAGAACCAATGAGGTTCATTCTCGTGTTACGCAGCACGTTTGAGCTTCAGCAAGAACCAATGAGGTTCATTCTCGTGTTTGACAACACGTTTGAGCTTCAGCAAGAACCAATGAGGTTCATTCTTGTGTTACGCAGCACGTTTGAGCATCAGCAAGAACCAATGAGGTTCATTCTAATGTTACGCAGCGTGTTTGAGCATCAGCAAGAACCAATGAGGTTCATTCTAATGTTACGCAGCGTGTTTGAGCTTCAGCAAGAACCAATAAGGTTCATTCTCGTGTTACGCATCACGTTTGAGCTTCAGCAAGAACCAATGAGATTCATTCTCGTGTTACCTAGCACATTTGAGCTTCCAGATTTAAACTCACGCGTCAAGCAGGTTCGGTTGAGCTTCTGTTTGTTCGCTGATCAATGTTTATATGTGAATAAAAGCCTAAATTCAATCTGTCCATCATAGAAAGTGATCGAGTCTCTTCAGAAAATTTGGACCAAACCACTCAAATCATATGGATTAGTTTTACGGTCTCTTTATGAAAAGCGTCAAAGTGGTCGTTGCGTAGCTGCCAATAAATCAAATCACCCTCTGTGTCTAAACTTAGACAACAGTAACTTGTTTTACATGCAAGACTACAGGCTACTGTGCCGAACAAGCAGGGACAAAAAAGCAAATACAAATATATAAAGGAGAGGAACCAGTTATAGTGCTAATGCAGAGTAAAGCGAAAAAAATCTGCTTGAGAACCCGTAACACCTTCAAAATGAATCAGAGACTACAGCTAAAGTCAAGGGATATAAACAGAAGAGCTGTATTCAACAGGCTGACTGTGAATAGTTTACAGAAATGCACTGGACAATCTGGAATGACTGTAAGTAATTACTATAAATTCTAATCATGTTTTTGATGCATGCTGTGATGATCTTGTTTATTGAACATTGTGTTTCAATGGACGAATCAGAAATATGCTAATGATATATGATGCTGTGGTTCTTAACAAGCATTGTGGTGGTTAATAATGAGGACACAATATGCAGGATGCACGTCCGTGCCTGCGGTTTCAACACTCGTGTGAGATGCAATGAAATACAGCCAGGCTAATTTAAATATGGATGGATTTTACATACTTTTCTCGATTGGTATCAAACATCATCTTGAAATGCTTTGATAAAAAATTCCCTAAATTAATTACTATTTTCATTCAAGTTCAATAATAGTAAGAGATGGACTATTGATTTCAAATTAAACTACACAGTGTTGCTGTGATTCTTTAGAACAGGAATATGGCGAGAATGAAAACGAACGGCCACACAAAACTTGCAGTTTTACTTCAGACGTGCGGTTATGTGGTCTTGCCAATGCATACTGAGATACAGATGCACACATCAAAGAACTTACAGAGCCAGAACAAAGCCTCTGATATAATAAGCTGCAAGTTCATTAACACAATGAAAACTCCATTTGATTTTTGATGGTTCTGGCTCAACAACCTCAGGGGACATGGACAAAAACATTTCCATCTACAAAGTTTTAGCTGTACAAAACAAAATGTTCACACTGCATAGCAGCTGATGCATATAGCAATCAGTTTCTGAAAGGACAAATCTAGCATTCATGCAGAAGATGGCAAAGTCAGGAAGTGTGGGTTATTGTGCACTTTTCCACAAGAACTGTAAATGCCACATGGATAGACGAGGAAATAAGGATGAAAAATGTAATGAAAGTAGTAAACTGATGGTGATACTAAAAAACAGAAAAACATATAAGCATTGCACGGGAGAGGAATGGATGGATATGGAAGTGCTGAGAGGATTTGATTTCAGGCGAATGTACTGTCCTGTAATATCGAACGGTATATTTAACTACATTTTAAAAATTAAAATAAGAGTTTCATAAATTACTAGAATATATTCACATCATGAAGTCTAATAAAACACACAGCTCAGATCACATGAATGTAAATGATATAGGGAGCACTCCAAGCACACAAGTTAACTGCTAGTCTATGGCTCAAACAAATCATGAAAATTATGGGGGGATTTAGTAATGTTAGAATTATTCATGCTGCCTCATAAGTTATTTCTTTCTGGACTAAGGCAGTATCATGTAACCTTCATGGAAAGGGCAATCTTAATGAAAAAAATATGGAGGACAAAGCAAGATGCATTTCTAAACAATTACATATTACAAATTAAAAACATTCATAAATTAAATGAAATATATTGCTATAGTTAAAAGTTTAGTATATAACCCCATGCATTTTTATTCAAAGACTGCAGCTTAAGACCAGAAACACCTTAACGTCTGATATTACTGGCAAGCTGATCAAAGCGGTATTTGTGTGGCACAGAGATCTCTTGTTATTTACAGAGTTTTGCGGCCAAAAAAGACACAAGAGGTTCCATGACAATTAGAATGCTGCCTTTCAATGTTGGCATGAAACTGAAGCTGCGATAGCTTTTTGTTCCCTTTGTGACATATATCCAAATGAAATGGCTTATCAAACAACAACAACATAAAAACAAAAACAAAAATGTTGGGTGGAATTTGATTTTGTCCATCATAAATTGATTGGATCTTCGGATCGTTTTGATTTGCTATTGCACAAAGACAGGTTGTCTCGCCTTGCACCAGTTAGACAATCAATCACGTTATTTTGATCACAAGAGCACATGAATTAAAAAAATAATAATAAAAAAAATAAGAAGAACTGTCAATTTTGATTTCATGGTAACTTTAAGGCAGGCAGTAGACATTGAGGAAGCTAGGTTTTGGAACTTAAATAATAATAAAAAAAAAATAATAATAAAAAATATATATATACTGTATATATATATAGACTATATATATATATATATATATATTTTTTTTTTAAACCAAGACCTATATAGTTCAAATAGTCTAGTTCAACTTTGAGAAAGAGACAACAAGAATATCACATTTATATCTACTAATGGGCACTAGGCATGAACGCCTGAACGCGTTGTTGTTTTTGGAGCTCTATCGATTTGATTTATAATTCTTGATTTTTCTCTTTAAACTCACTTACAACGAACATTTTCTACTTTTCCTCGCTGAGAAGCACTAACGTTACTGCTCAAACCTCAATAGTTACAACGTGGACTGTTGAGCAGACGCGTCTCAAGCCTATTAGTGATCCAACGCTGGATACTCTTAAAGGTACGTCCGTGGATCACGGCTGAACGCATCTTCTCCACACTCATTTACAAACAAAATTTTTTTTTTCGCCTATCGTGCGTCTACTCTACACCCCTACCACTAAAAAAATAAAAAAAAACAGATTATATCCAAGACTTCAGTCATAAATTAGTATTAATATTGATAGCATCACTGGTAGCTTCGTTGCGAACTCAATGTCCATCTGTTAAAATGGCGAATATATCAGATGTAAGTAGTCTACCGCTTGGTGCAGGTGAGGACACATTTGAGCTGCACACACTGCAGTCTGAGCTGGAAGCTGTTGAGATACAGATCCACGACCTTTTATTGAGACAGGCCGAGCTGAGAGACCGGTGTTTGGCTCTTGAAACATCACGCGCCGATGCACACAAATCAGTGTTTAACGTTACTAACCCGCTGACTCCGACCGCGTCTACTCCGTGCGTTCCTCAGCATCGGTCGCGATCAGCCATGGTCTCGTTCACTCCGGCTCCAACACGCCACCACGAAGCCTGGGTGGTTCCGCAGCGGAAGACGCGAGTCAGGTTTAGACCAAGACTTTCTCCGACCCTCCAGGTTTTCGAGTTATCCACACAAAACCGCTTCTCCCCTCTTCGCGAAACAGAACGCGATGCTGTGATCATCGGCGATTCCATCGTTCGGCACGTACACGCTACGTTAGGTAAAAGTAAGGTGCACAGTCACTGCTTTCCTGGTGCTGGTGTTTCTGAAATCGCTGCTCGCGTTCCCGAGATCCTGAACGGTGACGAGTGCGTTGGAACTGTGGTCCTGCACGCGGGAGTGAACGACATCAGGCTGCGCCAGACGGAGATTCTGAAAAAAAACTTCAGGAATCTGATTGATACGGTACGCAGCACATCCCCTGAAACAACGATCATTGTGTCAGGACCGCTTCCCACGTACCGACAAGGGCATGAACAGTTCAGAAGATTATTTGCGCTAAATGAATGGTTAATGCCATGGTGCAATGAGCAGAAACTGCTCTTTGTAAATAATTGGAATCTGTTTTGGGAGCGTCCTAGGCTTTTCCGTGCTGATGGCTTACACCCAAGCAGATTCGGAGCGGATATTCTGTCCGATAACATCTCCAAAATGTTAAATACCCTTTGACTAGTAACCAAAAGTCCAAATCATAGTCTCTGCTGCACCAATTTAACTGATATAAATACTAGTGTAGAACATTGCATAGTGTCTATTCCTCGTTTAGTGAGATCAAATAATAAATCTACTGCAGGATCTAGGAAAAATCTATTTGTTATTAAAACAGAAAATGTTGCTATTAGTAAACTATTTCTAAAGCTAGGTCTTCTAAACATTAGATCACTCACACCTGAGGCAGTTATTGTAAATGAAATAGTCACAGATAATAGCTTCGATGTACTTTGCCTTACTGAAACCTGGCTTAAACCAAATGATTATTTCGGTATTAATGAGTCTACTCCTCCTGGATACTGTTATAAGCATGAGCCCCGTCTGATTGGTCGTGGCGGTGGTGTTGCAACCATCTATAGAGATATTCTCAATGTTACTCAGAAAACGGGTTATAAGTTTATTTCATTTGAAGTACTTGTACTAAATGTTACACTCTTAGATGTTAGAAAAACATCCCTATTATCTCTAGCCTTGGCTACCGTATATAGACCGCCAGGGCCTTACGCTGATTTCCTAAAAGAGTTTGCAGATTTTCTCTCAGACATATTAGTCAATGTCGATAAAGCTTTAATTGTTGGAGATTTTAACATAAACGTAGATAATCCAAATGATGCGTTAGGGGCTGCGTTTACAGATTTATTCAATTCATTTGGGGTCAAGCAAAAC
Source organism: Leuciscus leuciscus (assembly GCF_965113295.1). Taxonomy (NCBI): domain Eukaryota; kingdom Metazoa; phylum Chordata; class Actinopteri; order Cypriniformes; family Leuciscidae; genus Leuciscus; species Leuciscus leuciscus. The sequence goes on from NC_138741.1 coordinate 5,573,431, forward strand.
GTCACCGGACAAACTCATTGTCTTAATCATACACTCAATTTAATTATATCACATGGAACCGATCCAACCGATATAGATATCATTCCACAAAGTGATGATGTCACTGATCACTACATGGTAACTTGCATATTACGTACTGCTGTAATATGTCATGCGGCGTCGCGTTATCAACCAGGCAGAACAATCCTCCCATCCACCATAGATAATTTCTCAAATTGCTTATCTAATCTGTCTCAGCTGCTGCCTGAACCCAAACAAACAGATGAACTAGAAGAACTAACTAGCACTATGAGCACCATTCTCTCTAGAACATTGGATGTGGTTGCACCTATCAGGGTTTCTGCAGGGTTTGGTCAGTCAAATTTAAGACTTTTTAAGACCTTTTTATGACCATTATGATTGAAATTTATGACCTACACGAATTACGAAAAATCATTAAAATTCCTTTCAAAAGTTTTTTTTTTAATTGACTTTCATTGAAAGTAACAAGATGTATTATTTAAATGCCTAAAGACAGCTCCAACGCCTTCTTACCCAGTGTGCAATATGCTTGATACTGATTATTTGCAACAGGCTTGAGCCAACTACTAAACACACCATCTTTGAGCCATGGCTCGTTAAATGTACACTTTCCCATTGTGATAGACCGGGAGATTTCAGTTAGGGCTGGGCAATATGGCCAAAAACAATTATCACGATAATTGTTTTATATTAGTCAATATCGATAATTATCACGATAAATGTCAAATCTTTATTTCTTTCAAGTTTAAAGGCAGACTGTTACTTCTAAGTGAAAGTTGTAGAAACCAGAGCTTTAATTGTGGTTTTAAACTAACTTTACTCTTTATTGTCAGAAAATATAATGACAAACACTTGCTAAAACAGGTGAACATTTCACAAATCTGAGGTAGGACATTCAAACATTTGTCATTTGTCCTTAACAAAATAAATATCTTTATTGGGAAAATAATTACTTAGTTTCTGCATGTGCTAATAGGGGCCAAGTCTTGAAACAGGTTTGTGTTGCCTAACTTTGATGGCACATATCTTCAGGAAATGTATGAAAAACAGTAGCCTAAATACATTATTAAATACTGTAAATATTCCATTAGTCCTTTAATACATTATCAGCACTAATAATATAATAAAATTCAATATGTATATCCCACATGGTGCAGTTAATATTACTAGGCTAACGTTACAGTAAATCCATGATAAATGATGGGAGATTGTAGACGGAAAAGCCTTCAGACTGTATCGTTGTGCAGAGTTTCTCCTGTTGGTCAGCGCTGTTTAATCTGCCTTTAAACTGGTTTAAATCACTGAGACAGTGTGTTCTTCGCTGAATTCAAGCACTTCTCACTGGATCTTGTGACCGAGACGATCAGAGTAAACGCATCAGTTCTATTGAGCTCGCGCTGCGCTGCCGTTTGGACTTGGAGCCGAGCGGGTAAATGGTTCGTGTGGCGCGCGTTTCAAATGAGCGTTCCGCTTTTGGCGCATTTAACCTGTGCATTTAACATTATGCCGCCAGCGCATTTTCAGGGGGAAAAAGCAATGGTAGAACCAACGAATGAACGAGCATATCAATTTAAGACGTGGCTAAATTAAATTTATGACCTTGTATGGAAAATCCGGACGTTTTTATGACTTTTTATGGCCTAAAATTCAGATTATTAAATTTAAGACGTTTTATGACTTTTTATGACTCCGCGGAAACCCTGACCTATTAAATTAAAAAAGGTCAGAGAGAAAAATAAAGCACCATGGTACAACAATACTACGCATGTTTTAAAGAGAGAAACCCGTATTTTATAGCGTAAATGGAAACAAACTAATTTAGAGGTCTTTAGAATCGCGTGGAAAGACAGTATGTCACGTTATAAAAAGGCCCTAAAAGCGGCCAGGGCTGAGCACCTCCGCAAACTAATAGAAAACAACCAAAACAATCCAAGGTTTTTATTTAACACTGTGGCTAGACTAACATATAAACAGACGTCACCCGAACAAAATATCCCGTTACAGTTCAGTAGTAATGATTTCATGAACTTCTTCACTGAGAAAATAGAAAGCATCAGAACCACAATTGTAAACGTTCAATCTTCAATTGCGCCTTATAATTCAGCTTCAATTATCACCCCGCAAGAACAATTACAGTGCTTTACAACTATAGAACAAAAAGAGTTAAATAAACTTATCATTTCATCTAAAACAACAACATGTTTATTAGATCCTATACCAACTAAACTACTGAAAGAAGTGTTACCTGTAGTGGAAGAGCCTCTCCTCAATATTATTAACTCGTCTTTATCTTTAGGTCATGTTCCAAGAACATTTAAACTGGCAGTTATAAAACCTCTCATTAAGAAACCACAATTAGATCATAATAATCTAGCAAATTATAGACCCATTTAATCTTATGTCTAAAATATTAGAAAAAGTGGTGTCCGCTCAACTGGGCTCTTTCTTGCAACAAAATGATATCTATGAAAAGTTTCAGTCTGGATTCAGACCGCATCATAGCACTGAAACTGCGCTCGTTAAAATCACAAATGATTTACTTTTAGCTTCTGACCAAGGCTGTATCTCAATACTAGTTTTACTTGATCTTAGTGCTGCGTTCGATACTATAGATCACACATTACTCTTAGATCGACTACAAAATTATACTGGTGTTCAAGGACAAGCATTAAGCTGGTTCAAATCATACCTATCTGACCGCTACCATTTTGTCTATTTAAATGGAGAAAAATCGATCATAACTCCAGTAAACTATGGAGTGCCGCAGGGTTCTGTGTTAGGCCCTCTGTTATTCTCAATATATATGATGCCACTTGGAAATATTATAAGGAAACATGGAATTAGTTTCCATTGTTATGCTGATGACACTCAAATACATATTTCATCACGGCCGGATGAAACCGCTAAATTTTCCAAATTGACAGAGTGTGTTAAAGATATAAAAGATTGGATGACGCGTAATTTTCTTTTATTAAATCCAGACAAGACAGAGGTAATACTTATCGGTTCAAAAAACCGCCCACAAAACCTCGCACAATACAACTTTAACATCATAGGATGTCCTGTTACTTTATCCTCTACAGTAAAAGACCTGGGTGTTATACTCGACTGGAACCTGTCTTTTGAAAATCATATTTCATATGTTACAAAAACAGCCTTTTTCCACCTTAGAAACATTGCTAAGCTACGTAATATGCTATCAGTTTCTGATGCAGAAAAGTTAGTTCATGCATTCATGACCTCGAGACTGGATTACTGTAATGCTAGAGTTCTTACGAGATCAAGAAAATATGATCATATAACACCGATTTTATCATCACTGCATTGGTTACCTATAAAGTTCCGTATTAATTACAAGGTATTGCTACTGACTTATAAAGCCCTAAACGGCTTAGCTCCAGTCTATTTAACGGATCTTCTATTGCCCTATAATCCATCGCGCTCTTTAAGATCACTAAATTCAAGGCTTTTGGTCATACCTAGGATATCCAGAACCACCAAAGGAGGGAGAGCATTTTCACATTTGGCTCCAAAACTCTGGAATAGTCTTCCTGATACTGTTTGTTGCTCAGACTCGCTCTCCCAGTTTAAAACTAGATTAAAGTCGCATTTCTTCAGCCAGGCATTCATATAATCCTATAGTTCAAACTACAATCCGGCCTCTAGCTCATAAATGCCAGAGGAGAACTGGCCAACGACTGAGCCTGGGTTCTCCCAAGGTTTTTTTTTTCTCCATTAGGTCACCTGATGGAGTTTTAGGACACCATTAGGTCACTTGATGGAGTTTTTCGGTTCCTTGCCACTGTTGCCTTTGGCTTGCTCAGTTGGGGATATTTTGGGGATATTTTGGGGATATTTAATTTAATTTTATCAATCAATAAATTCCTCTTGAAACAAACTTTGTTGTATTATTTTAATTTAATACTGTGAAGCTGCTTTGATACAATCTGTATTGTGAAAAGTGCTATACAAATAAACTTTACTTGACTTGACTTGACTAGGACTGATGCAGTTTGGCTGAGTCATCAGATATATTTCAAGTTTCTGGCAACAAGCTCTTCTGAGATATGATGAACAGTCTTGTCAGAATGCAGGTTTATCTTGAGAAAGCTCCTTGACAAATCACTTCTACGAACAGGCTAAGAAATGCTTCATAAGATAGTAAATTTCTTCTTGGTCATATAACTTAGTTTAAAACGGTGTTGTGTAAACACCTCCTAAAAATAAAATGTATCCTTGTTACTACACAGTATTTCGTTCTGAACCCTCAAAAACCTATAAGCCACTAAATCAGAATACATTCTGACACATGCTGCCTCCAGGCATATTTTTATCATTCATAGCCATAGTAAACTTATTTAATAAAATTGAATTTCCTCCAATAGTTCTTCGTACAAACTATACATCACTGTTCCCTTAATTCAATAAGTATTACAACACTTACACAAACTCTCCTTACAGTAGACACACTGCTCTGTGTAAACCAATTTACCAACAAAACCCATATGAGAGACACTGTTCTTCAGAGGTGCATTAAAATAATGAGGGCGGTTTTGACTTTTTTTTTTTCTTTTTTTTTTTTTTGAGACTTGAGCTACTACAGATAAATGAAAATCTATTTCAAAATAGAATAATGAATATATGCCATAATGATTATATGCCATAATCGTTAAAGCTGTCTTAGGGGAGAGCCATGCTCAAATGTATCTTGAAATATATGTATTGGGTTATTTTTATTATAAATTTTTTTAAGAGCACACATGTAATTGTTAACAGTTTGTCACTGTTACTGTAATTAAACGAGCGATTCAAAAATAGAACGACTGAAAAGGATGCAGTCAGACACACAAGGGAAATGTAGTATAATTTGAATCAGAATCAGAATGAGCTTTATTCGCCAAGTGTGCACAAACACACAAGGAATTTTTTGTGGTTTTTACAGGAGCTCTTGGTACATACATACATATATGACATTAGAACAGACATTTAAATGAGAACATAAATAAATAGAATAAACAATAATAATAGTTCTAGTATGCATTTGAATCAGAAGACTTATGTACAGATTTGTGCATTGTGTGTACAGCTCTATAAATAAAATTTGTATATTTACACAAAAAAAAAACCTCTTGCTTCTCTCTCAAGTACTGAATGAATTATACAGCAGATAATATATATATAGAAAGATAGAGTTGTAATAAAGCTGCATTTTAAAACAAATAACGAAATTATTCAACAACAGCAGATATGTAAAAGCATAGAAAATGTTTTAAATATGTTTGCATTCTAAATGAAATGGCTTCCAGTCACGCTTGAACTAACAAGTGCTCTGAGTTCACATTTTGTAAATGAATGAAAATCTTTCCAAAAGCAATTAAACACTAAAATCTCGAATTATTCATTGCATTATTATTATTATTATTATTATTTTTAATTATTGCACTTGCCTTCTCTTTAACTATTCTTTTGATTTGAACAGAGAAATAATTTAGGCGCAACAGGCTCTGAAAAACTTTTTTTGGAAGAGAAAACTTCAATACGCTTTAATTGCATTCAGAGTAATTTTACTGGAGTTTCAATGCAAATGATGCATCCAAATGTACTAATTCAATTTAATTAGCAACGCTTAATTGACTAGGTTGAGTTGGAATTTTGCCCGGCTGAAATCATTTTATACTCAGCTTCCATGAGACTCAACACAGGGCAGGTTCCCGTGAGAGAGCTTCACACATGCTCTCTAAGGCTCAAAGCTACAAAGCTACTTTGCCATTCCAGTGTTTAATTTGCTTTTTCAGTATGCCAGTCAGTGGGTGGCTGAGCCTTAGAAAGGAGTGCAAATTCACTGCTTCCTGTGAAGTTTCCCAATACCCATTAGAAATTCTGATTCATGCTCGCTAATTAACTGATTTGGAGTTCATGTAATCTATAAGAGGAATGTGGAAAAGGACAGACACAGTTGCCTTAATGAAGGCATGCAAGTGGCTTGAATCAAACTCAAAGTTCCCCCAGTGAAAAAAAATATATATAAAAAAATAGAAAGTTTAGATGTAATATTGGTCCGTATATCATTGCTGTAGCTCAAACCGTAGAGCATGGTTCATGGGTTTGATTCCCAGCGAATGCATAATAAAATGGATCGATGATAAATATAGAGTAATTAATCACATTAATTATGGATACATTCCATTAATGTCTGACAGCCAGGCCTGAGCCCTACAGCCAGCCCAACAGGTGTACTTATGCAACATTGTCTTTCACTGGTACAACTTATACAGTAGAGGTCGAGTCAACTCAATCACAGCAGAAGGGGAAGTCCATCTTCTCACGCTTTGATGTTACTGAGAAGACAGGGATCTACCCTTGATCTATCGCTTTGAGCTTTTCAAAGACGTCCAAGAAGTTGTCAGCTTCATTTAAAATCCAAATATATAGAGAGTAACAGAACGTTTGAGGCACAGTGAGGTATAAGGTTATGACAAAGATTTGGCACTGTTTCATAAAGGACAAAAAATATGGCTCATCTGACATTATTGTGATCAATATTTAATTTTGAATGGCTGCAACCCCTTAGGAAAAGGAATGAAACTGAATCACCACAGTCTCACTTGAGGAAACAAAAGCCTCCCATTGACTCTGCTCTATGATTTATTGCTAGTAATTAATCTGTAAATCTCAGTGCACTCATGAACTTTCTTTGTTGGGGCTCAGTATTTCACTAAATAGAATTGGATAAATTGCCTTAATATTTTGGATTACAGATACATCTAAAGACTTCCCATTCCTTACAATTAATTATGAAAGACACATAGTTGCTAAATACCTTTTACATTCCTCTTATGACCACTTTCTTATTTATTTCTGTTTATAGAGTTTGGTTGCTTATGTGACTGACCAAATTCACTTCCGAAAAAGCAAGAGCACAATTCTCATTGCATCCACGTGTTGTGTACAGAATCGAACCGAATAGCTAGTTGTTAATGCAGTGACGCCACTCTCTTTAGAGCACTGACAGCTCGTCTGAGATGGGGGACTAGAAAATCACAGAAACAAAGATACGTGTCTTGACTCTGTATCCCATCAACCCTGATGTTTAGGGGCCAGCAATACATATACCAGTGAAAAAAATGCATCCAGTGCATTCAAATATAAAATTTGAAAGTGCTTTGTTAGTATTTGAACACTTTATTTTACAGTGTCCTTGTTACACATGTTATATGTAGTTACTGTAGTAATAACTATAAAATAATGCAAAATTGCATGCAACTAACCCTAAATCAACCCCTATCCCTGTAGTTAATTATTATTACTCAGTATTTAAATTAATAATTACACTGTGGTCACACTTTAGATTAGGGTCCAATTCTCACTGTTAATTAACTATTAACTCCATCAACTCCTAATTAATGCTGTTAATAGTTAGTAAGGTAGTTGTTAAGTTTAGGTATTGGGTGATTAAGGGATTTAGAGGTCATATAGAATAAAGCATTAATATGTGCTTTATAAGTACTAATAAACAGCCAATATCCATGTAATATGCATGCTAATAAGCAACTAGTTAATAGTGAGAATTGGACCCTAAACTAAAGTGTTACCTACACGGTAATATGGACACCTTAAAATAAAATGTAACCGAAGATACTATAAATAAGACAACTACATGGACTTAATTTGGGTTAGTTTTTACCCATATATTGCATAGTGACTATATATGCACATGCAGAACAGAACTGTAAAATAAAGTGCTACCAATATTTATTTCAATAGCTAACACCAGTTGTTGACATCCATGTTTCTTGTTTACAGTCTTGCAACACCAAAGCACTGGATAGATTTTGACTGTCGAACAGTGGGAGTTCGGGAGTGACTGACGTAGTTCCTAAGCACACAATAATTTAAGGGATTTGCAGTGGAATGTGGTTGTCATTCACATGCCTTTAGCTTGTGAGAGCAGGCCATTTCTGTTCAGACAGCATGCTTCAGAATATGAATCCTTGGCTCATATTATACCTTATTGTATTTTGGTTACTTTAACCGTCTAACGACAGCTTTTCAGAAGTAAAATGTGTTAAAGTTGTCCATTATTCTTACCAACACATGGTTATTGAGGAACACAGGCAAATGCACCAATTGTTGTGTTGCACTGCTGAGTGCTTTCCAAAAAATGTAGATGGGAAAAATGTGCACTGGGTAATTGCAAGAGAAACACTTGTTCCTACTTCACGATGTATCGTCATTGTCATCAATGCTACTTTTTTTTTTTTTTTTTTTTTTTGCCAGCACCTGTTAAATTATCCTGTGCTCGTTTTCTATTTCTCTTTCGCACTCAGACATGTTTGTGATGTTTAACCAAAAACCAAAGCGCAAAATGCGGAACAAATTAACTCAATGCTTGTGAACAGAACTCTTTTCTTCCGGCTTGCGCTGTCGGTGCTGCCGGATCCAGAAGAGGGAAACTGACATGAAGGAAACAACACTTTATCTTATTCTTATCCATTTTAAATGTTTAAAAGTGGAGAGAGTGCTTCACACACAAGTGGCTGGCTCAGTGTAATGGCATATGACAGGCTTCGGCAGCTGCCTGATTCTTATCTTTAGCTGAAGACACTGTAAGCAAATTAGTTTTAATGCAATCTACATTATTTGCCCCTCTTCTCTCTCTCTCTCTCTCTCTCTCTCTCTCTCTCTCTCGCTCTCTCTCATAGTCAGATAGCAAATCATAATAACCTCATAGGGGTTTCCTTTCATCTGCGATACAGAGTTGCAAAGGCCTTTGAATAAGAAACGTTGCGTCTTTGACATATATTAAACCTTATCATCTAATCTCCCCCACCCTTTAATCATTTATTTATTTATTTTTTAGAACTTCATGTATTTATAATACAGCTAGAGTGATTAAGCCTCTGCAGATGATCCAGGACGTGGAAGGACATTTGGTTTTCAATTAACCAAAGAGGGGCTATGCGAAAACACTCTTGGTTCCACTTTCTGCTGTCTACCTGTAACGTCCCCAAATGAAATTCAAGGTTCTGAATTTGGCGTACAGGACGGCCACTGGAACAGCACCCTGCTACTTCAACACACCATCATTTTCTTTCTAATAGACCGCAAATGCTAAAGGTGAACAATGCATTATCACCAACCACTGTTCTTAATACTGGCGCCCCCCAGGGGTGTGTACTTAGCCCATTTCTTTATATTCTATACAGAGTCCATGTACCAGTACTCATTACTTTAAATATTCAGATGATACAGCCGTTCTTGCTCTACTTAATAAGGACAATGACTCTTCTTTGAACTAATAACGTTCTATAGCACATTTTAGTACGTGGTGTGAGGATAACTTTCTGCACCTAAATATTTCAAAGACTAAGGAACTGGTATTTAGCTCCACAAAAACACAGATCCATGCTTCTAGCATTACCATTAATGGAGAGATAGTTGAAAGGGTGGAGTATTTCAAATATCTCAGCATTACTTTGGATCAAAATCTCAACTTCAACCAGCACACTCGAGGGGTTTACAAGTGCAGTCAACAAAGACTGACAGATATTCGTAAACTTAGACACTTGTCTGTTCAGCCTCGTCTTCTTCTTATGTTTCACAGTATTATTGAGCCAGTCCTTATTTATGGTGCCAGAAGTTTTTGTTTTTGTCCTTCCAGAAGCTTCACTCTCTCTTTTCCCCAGTGGTGGAAAGAGATTCTTACATCCACCTGTTCTGTTGAGAGCTTCAAGAAAATCTAAAGATCTTCTCGGAACCACAATGATAAACAAATGCTGTGTCATCGTAATTTAGATGAAGATATAAATACATTGTGCCTTGAGAGATTTGGAGCGGCCGCAGACACAATATTGTCTTGCATGTGCACTTTATCCGACATGAATGTCCAGACCTTCTGCCATCAGTCTGAAGTTCTGGCTACGCGAGACTACCTTAGACTATACCTTTTAATGTAAATAAAAATACACCAAATTTACTAGTATAGTTGGTGATGTCACTTTTTTTGAAAAACACTATAGGCAAATTTTTTCTAATTAAAAACGCGCCTAGACTAAACACATAATTCGCATGCGCATGATGCCACTGTTTTCATAAATGTGCTTTTTTTTAGTTTACACAGAGCGATCAAAATGTTTACTTATTAAAACTTAAATGAACGGCCAAAACACATAACATGTTTCCAGTTTTTATCTTTAAACGAAGTTGTTTAAAAGTCTAAATAGTTGTTAGTTTACCTGATACATGGTTTAATATTTCCAGATTAACATAAATCCTGTAGTGAAATCCAAAAGTAATTAGATGTGGTGCTCAGTTAGGTTTACCACTACTACATTCTGGCACACTTTACCAGGACTGCTTTTCTACACCACCACAATCCAGGCACCTGAATCGACTCTATATAATGACAGAAATGTGCTTATCCTCTACACCGCATATCTGTAGGTCTTTACATCACAGGTTATAATGCTTCTCCATCATTCAATAATTTCATGAATTACTGCTGTAGTGATCGCTAAAAAATATACACAAACATCTTAAAACAGCATCTTAAAATAAACCTAGAAAGAATGCACTGAAAATGAGAATTTACTATGGTGCAGCACTATGTCATCACAAGCTCATGGTTCAAATGGATTGGGGTGGTTAGTGAATAAGACGTGTGTTTCTGTGCTGGAATACAGTGCAAAACTGTGTTTTAGTTAATTCTTGCCAGGTTGTATTATTTTATCATTTTTGTTTGTGTTTTGTTTTGTTGTTCAATTAAGAAATAATGAAATCAGGTGTCTGACAGAGTGAATCTGATGTCTCGTATGAAGTTGTTAGCTGATCAGATTCATTTCTAAATTTGGCAGATGTTCCTGTGTGTATCTGGATCAGATATCTGTCATGGATCACTCACTTGAGCTTTCAGCCTGAAGCACAATTTCCTATCAAAGTCAGAAACAAAGTCCCACTAATCTCAATAACGATAAAGGCTTGGCTGTTTATCTGTCAAGATCTTGAAACGAATACATCAGTCAAAAGCTTTAATCAGGTATTATTTGCCAAAAGGAGAAGCGTTGTGTGATATTTGTTAGAATTAGATTTGAATTACAATCCTTTGTCAAATGATGGTTTATCCACACTGTCACATTTAATATTTTATAATCCACACTGCAGTCAAGGTTACATAATGGAGAGAAAGTGAAGAAGGCTTAGAGCCTGTTTTTTGTCTCAATTATGTGACAATTCATATTCAGTCCCTCAGGTTATGACGGTGTCTTTTACATTATATTGTAGCACTGCCGGTTACCTAATGCATGCAAACTACAGCCGCATTGGGACTCAGTTTGTTTTAAATATTCAAAAGTAAACTTGAAGTCAAATTTGAAGTAAACTAATTTATAATGTTACAAACAGTGTTGGGGAAAGTTTTAAATATATATATGGTGAATACAAGTTTTAAATACTTTTTAGGACCACTGTATCTACTACACAGAACAATGGAGTGGAGAAAATAGTGAGATTAAGTCTTTTTCCCGAATTCTCAATGCCATGTGGACATGATGCATGGGACACAAATATGCACAAATCATGCTATATTGAAAAATACATATGCATAAATGAGTAATTACCTCGACTATGGGGCCTTCATAATTTGAAGCACTGAGTTAGTATCTCTTTTCAGACAATACAGTATGTACCCAAACACTGAGGAAAGGCAGGGAAATAGAATAAGCTTCATTGATGGCTTTATTTATTAAAACTCCCAGAGAGGACAGAATTGTATTGCTTCACTTTTGGTAGCTATTGAATTCATGACTAAGCCAAACCGACTATCTAGGCCGGCCGGCCATTTTACAAAAAAACAACAACAAAAAAACACGTAATCCAAGCTCCAAGGGGACCAGGGTGTGCAACTATGTTCGTATTGGTTTGTATTTTGCATTTTGGTCAGTGAAAACATTGGAAATCTTTTCTTTGTACTTTTGTACTTTTTGCCAGGTAAATAAAGATTCAATATAATGAATTAAGGCATTAAGATTCCTAATTGTATTGCATTTTACAAAACAACCCCAACTTTTCTAGAAATAGGGCTATATACACACACACACACACGCACGCACAAACACACACACACACGCACGCACGCACGCACGCACGCACGCACGCACGCACACACACACACAGTTAACCTGTTAACCCTCACCAGTGCGTCGGCGCACTGAAGCGTTTTTTTATTTATTTAGTTCAAAGTTACTATCAGATTAAATGTTATACTTTGACAAACTATACATCATTAAAAAGATATAAGACTCAAGTTTCAGTATTTGACCACTATTGTATTCTGAGAAACTTATAGTGACAGTTATGTCTTAATTTGTGTCAGGAGTTATGAAATGAAAAAATGCATCGATCCCTTTAATATGAATTATGAGCGTCAGCTGGTCCATTCAGAAAAAAAAACTCCGTGCTGTTGTCATGACAGTGCTATACAAAACAACGTTCCTCAGGACTTTTAGCTCAAAAATGTGCAGACTTGGAGAAATATTGATATATTCTCATAGATTCACATCATATTTCTATAGACAGGAATAATATTTATTGAATTTATACCCAAATGCGTCGATGTAATCATTATGAGCGCTTCTTACTGAGATGTGCTGTGTTTTCAATTCATACCAATAGCCTGAGGGCGCTATATGCACAAAAATACTCCATATATGGAACATGAAGAAGAGCCATAATCATGTGACCTTCAAGGACGTCACTGATAGCAGCAGCCAGAGCCATAGAGAGAGAGAGTTGCGACACTCCCATAGACCTCCGTTGTAAATAATGGCGGCGCTTTTAACCGCCTACTTCCGGGATATGAAGATCGGAATAGTTCCAAACACTGTAATTTGGGCGTTGGACACCATTCACTTACATTGCTGCGCGTCGAGTTGTTCCAGAGTTAAGTTGCCGAAATATCGACCTCTTTTGAATTGTCAACTGTCTATATTGTATCAGAGGCCCTTTGCGATGCTTATACTGGTCTTCATTTGTACATGCACAGCGTAATTATTTATATTTTATGTTGGTTGTTTCAACCAATTTTCAAGCACTGCCTGCTAGCGCGACTTCGTCAGCTAAGAGTTCGGTAATGAATCGCTACCACCTTTATAGCAACTTTTATTTAATTAAATTTTTTGGGATATACTAACTTTTCATTATGTTATTATTGTCTTGAGTGAAGCGGCTTGTGAGAACAATGCTGGACCTTTAGGATTGTTATGGCCATCACCAGTCCTGTCTCTTTCATGGATCACCTGCCCCTGGTTTTTGTTTTTCTTGTTCACACACACAAGCACACATTTTTGTTGTCTGTCATTGTTTAATAAAAAATATTTTATTTGAAAACCTTCATTTGTATCAGCCATGCTTAAATTCGTTTTTAATCTGTTATAGTTTTGATAATGTGTATGGCCTTAATCTTAAAATAATATTCTTAGTCTTAACATGATCATGTTTCACGTTGTGGTCCTGGGGGATGGCCACTTTCATCAGAAGGAGTGAGCTAGCTTCTAAGCGAATTCTGAACGGACCGCCACGGCAGACCTCTTTGCGTGATCACGAAGGTAGGCTAATGGCTGAATCAAAATTTATAAGCAAAATCACGGGAATCAATAGCCTAATACAGCCCAGTTGTGCTAAAATAAATATCATGAGACGTCCATCATCAGATGAATGATATGGAAAAGTTAAGTTAGAGCCGCTAAAGCCAGTGCTACTACCCATGCGAACATGAACACTAAGCTTTTCCCTCCAAAAATATAGCCTAAAACTTATCTCCAAATGCAAAACTGACATTAACAAAATGCAATAATGCAATAACAGCTGAAAAAGTACTTGGGTGTGTGTTTTATTTTATATTTACCGTTCAATAATGCAATCGCTGCTGTCTGTCCCATAGAAGAACATGACAGCCAGCGTACGTTTTGGAACTATTGGGGCTTACATGAACCACGTGACAGCCATAGCGGCGACATCAAAGAGTGTCGCAACTCTCTCTCTCTATGGCTCTGGCAGCAGCTACACACAAAGCTAACACAGAGATCGCTGTAATATGCAGATACAGACGTTTTGAAAACAATAAACATAATTGCAATGATATGTGATTTGCCTGTGTTCTTCAAGCAATGCCAGGTATTTTTATAATATATTATATTTATAATGTATTGCTAATCGATATAGACTTTATCATTGTGCATAATTCTATAAATATATTTTCTGTCTGATTTTTTTTTATCTGAAGCCAAATTAGATCACAGAAGATTATTTAAAACACTCCACTTGCGTTATAAAGTACGTTTGTAGCACAAACATGGTTTTAATCTCATAAATGGTCGTGTATTGATGGTGTGCTAAGCTAACATGCTAGCTAGGCCCAAAATAAAGTAATTTGACATGATCTTGAAAAACATTTAACTAAATACAGAGTTTTAGACTTATCATTTTCAGATTTTAAATATAACATGGTCACACATATGGCTTTAGCTGCAGTGCATTTCTAGATTGCTCCAGGGCCCACTTCAATTTTATTTTCATGAATATGTTTAATAAAAACAAATTTCTAATAACTTTACAAAACTTTGAAGCTATTTAAAAAATGTTTTTTCATTATGACAATAATTAATTCTACATTTACAATAAACTACCAGGTGTCAGCTTTCAAATGAGATCATACTTGTGCTTTTAGTGCAAAGGGTTCATGAACTGTATCTGTTTCAGTTTGGGTATGTCATTTCTGGGGATTTTTCAAAAGTGGCGTTGCAGCTTAACAGGTTAAAGGGTTAATGGTGCTTTTTGCATCCTTTTAAACCTCAAAAGCTTCAGTCTATGTTCATCCTTTTCTGCTCAACTGAACAGGGAACGACTCAAGGATGAGTAAATGATGATACAATTATTTATTTTGAAGTTAAATAATCCTTCAAATAGTTTTAGTGCACCAGTCCCCGCACCAGAACAGTGGATTGAGCGTACAAACAAGATCCAGAAAATGCCCTTTCTGGCACTGTAACACTTCACTTTCACTTATATAGCTCTAGCTTCCAAACATTTCTCCGAAGGTGTTTGGCTCATCCCGCCACTGCGACAACAGAAGCTCTGTGTCTATTTTCTGTCATTATATTTGCCAGTTTCAGTTGGTAAACTCAGTGGGGAAGATGCTTCACATGTTTGAAAAAAATCAATTAGAGGAGATAAGGCAAAAATAAAGACTAAAAAGAAATATTTTTATTTTTATTTTTTGTAATGTTCTGCAGAGCACTCAATAAGGGCAGCACCACGCAGGCTATTGTATTCCATCTGAGGTTAGAACGGAAGCGCTTTCAAAGATGCACGTTCTCCTTCCCATCATGCTGATGCATAAATAAAAGACTTTGTTGAATGTTTACACAGAACTTGCATAAGATAAGGCTCCAGAAGGACTCATCAGCAAACTTACGGCTAGCTTTGAGGTCTGTTCAGAGGTCTCTTGACAAGATGAGGTTAGAAACGTGGAAGGAAAACAGAAAGAAATGAAAGAAACAAAACATAAAGAAATATTGTCTTTGGATGCATTATTTATTGAATATAGCTTCTTTGCCTGTATGTGCTTTAAAATTAATATCAAAGCCACGGGAACTGTGGAAGATGACAGGTGATACTCGATCGTGTGAGAAGAGGCCTTTTCCTTTTATTGAAAGACCTCACTACAAAGGTGCAATATTAGGCTTTCATCCTAAGTAGAAAGCATCAATTGAGAATTCAGAAACTTTCAAGTGACGGACAAATGTTGAAAAGAGGAAATTACTTTGAATCAAACTCACATAAATGATAAGAGATCTCATCCACTTCAAAGGCAAAAATCTGAGTAATTGCCTAATCTGAAGTTATGTTTACAAAATAATTCTGTGTTTTATACTCTCCAACAATGGCAAGTAGTAGACACAAAATATTTCTAATGAATATAGAGAATTTTTCAATTGAATTAAGCATTTGGAATAAGCATCCAAGTCTAACTGTTTAAAAGCATTATTTTATAATGGCACATTTAATGTGGAAATGAAGCAGTCAATGCATGTCCACTCCAATCAAAATTATATAACAAACACGATAAATGTAACCAGATGGGAGATCCATCCATCCATCCATCCATCCATCCATCCATCCATCCATCCATCCATCCATCCATCCATCCATCCATCCATCCATCCATCCATCCATCCATCCATCCATCCATCCATCCATCCATCCATCCATCCATCCATCCATCCATCCATCCATCCATCCATCCATCCATCCATCCATCCATCCATCCATCCATCCATCCATCCATCCATCCATCCATCCATCCAGGGCCTAAAAAAATCAAGCCCGAGCCCGGCCCAACACATTAACTGTAATTATGAGCCCGAGGCCGATTTAAACCCGACCATTTTTTAATACATGGGCCGTTAACTGACGTTCTCAACTACAATTCCGAGTTGTTTTGTAAACTGCGTTGTTTGTTCATTAAGAATGGAATGGATCGCAAATGGATCCGAATGAAGAAACGTTTAAAAAAACAAC
This sequence comes from Leuciscus leuciscus, assembly GCF_965113295.1. Taxonomy (NCBI): domain Eukaryota; kingdom Metazoa; phylum Chordata; class Actinopteri; order Cypriniformes; family Leuciscidae; genus Leuciscus; species Leuciscus leuciscus. Next base: position 5,590,027 of record NC_138741.1, read on the forward strand.
ACCCGACTGGTTTAATGCACTCGACAAAGCCAACACATATGTTGTCACTGCCCACGACTTGTTTAAAATGGTGCCATACCTCCGACTTTCCTCCAAACTTGCTCAAAGTTAATTCTCCTGTTTTTCTTTTTTTTCTTTACATCTTCAAGCTCCATGTTGCACTTAAGCTTTACAGGGGCGTAGCCATCATTTCAAAAGTGAGGGGGACAGAATGCAAGCATTATAGCAGTTTTTTTTTACGTTTTTTTTTGGGGGGGGTTTTGCTTAATTGGCTTAATATGCTATTTATGTTCAAAGCAAAAAGAAAGAAAAAGAAAGAAAGAAAGAAAGAAAGAAAGAAAGAAAGAAAGAAAGAAAGAAAGAAAGAAAGAAAGAAAGAAAGAAAGAAAGAAAGAAAGAAAGAAAGAAAGAAAGAAAGATGTTCTGTACTTTATATTGCACACAGTATTGTATATTGTATATTCAAATTGTTTTTTGTGTAGGCTACGTCAAACTTGAAGCTTTTAAAACTACTTCAAACTTTCTGGTTAGGCTTTTTCAAGACAACTTAAAGTTTTTCTACAAACTTTTTTATCTAATTGTAAAGAATTATATATGGTAAACATCATGTAGGCTACACATGTTACAACGCTGCCTGATTCAAGCAGATATAGTGGCTGTTAATGCATGAAAATCCCAATTCAGCATTAACAATCTCCATCTTTATTCTAATTTGAAGGGCTTTGATAAAATAACTGTGAAACACGTCCCCCGCGTAATCTACGCCCATGTTAAGATACACAATACAGCACAGTATTGGAGGAGACGCTGCGCATGACACGTGACGTGTTGCATTTTGTAACTTTGTAGCCTAACGTGTGCAACTTTGTACACATTTGTTACTTGGGCCTACTTTGCTAAAAAATATATATAATATTTCTGATTATGGCATAGCTTTCTCCCTACCCAATTAGGCTAATAAAGTAATGATAAAAAAAAAAAAAAAAACACAAATGCTTGATCAAGGGCCCAGACCGAGGATAGTGGCAGGAAATATTGGCCCGACCCGGCCCGCGGGTCAGTTTCGGGCTCGGGCTAGGGCTGGGGCAGAGAATCTAAGCTCTAATATATATATATATATATATATATATATATATATATATATATATATATATATATATATATATATATATATATATATATATATATATATATATGCAATATCTCAATGGTGGTTGCAGAAGACAGGACAAATTTTAATCTATGCCCTCCAAAAGAAGACCAGGTACTGGAGGAAAGAAAGGGGTCACACCAGAGGTCAGCAAACTAACCGCAAGTAATCGTAAGGAAAGAATAACTGTATATTTTTACTATTCAGTTTAGAAATGTTGAAGTAGCTCACACCCGTCTACACACTTCCAGTAAACCTTCTTCATAGTCAAGCAGCTTGTTTTATTGAGTTATGAGCTAAACACGAAGCCAAACAGAAGCGTGGACAAACCTTTGGCGTAATCCACTGTGCGGTGCAAATCAGTTTGGGCTGTTCTGTACTTTTTGTATGGTGCACTTTCTGACAAATCCAGTGAGGTTGAATGGGCAACAGTCCACAGTTAGTTCTTTTTTATTTGTTGCTTTTAGCTTTCAGAATGACGCTTGTTTTAATTGCTATATAAATTAGGGTTTCAAACTGGCATATACTGTCTCTCTTTTCTGGGAAATCAATTTCTCTGGGTATAAAAATGAAAGTATTTTACATCACTTCCACACGGTTGTTGCCATGACTGTGGTTGTGTGGTTCTCTCCGTTACCCTTTACTTCTAATATGCGCTGCTTTTTGCTATGTATCATATATCATGCGGCACAGAGTTGTATTGTGTTATATGATACATTGTTTCACCACTCCATTTGTATTTGCATCCTGACAAAATCTAACCCGGACCACAATATTGCACAGTACAACAGATGTTTCTGCTCCATTAACTGTTATTAACACCTGTTTAAACGCTCAGCATGCTTAAAGCAATCATTTGTATGTGTGTGTGTTTGATGTGCATGTGGTTGGATATAATGTTGCCACAGATTTTTAAAATAAACCAGACCTGACGCTTCGGAGGTAAAAGAATCAACATGTGCCACAGTGTTTAGCAAAACACACACGCCACAAACCAATCACTGTTTTCTCTCTGGTGTTTGGTCTTACCCTTCTCTCACTGCTTGATCTAATTGCCAAGATGAAATGCATCAATTTCCTGTAGGAATTGAAAAAGCAGCTTTAAATCTTTTCATGCATTCTCCAATCCCGCCTCCCCCTGAAAGCTTCTGAAGTCTCTGTGTTTGTGAAATATTAAGGATACATTTCAATGTAACACAAAAGTTCAAGGCTTTGTGGAGATTACTTTCTTTGAGGTTTTATTGATAACTTTATCTAAAAAAAAAACCTTCCTAGCATTATCATACATCACAGGTTAAACTCTTGAGGAAAGAGGCTTGTTTAATTCAACTGTGCTCATGATTTTGACAAACGCTGTCGGCTAAAATAGTTTCCTAAGAGACACAAAGAGTCTTTCTTAAAGGAGCACTCACTTTTATTGAACCATGTTCAGTGTTATTTTAGTATAACTTAATATACTATATTGTTATAGTTTTTAATGATATTTTGTATTTATTTTTACGCTTTAAGTCTAAAGTTTATATCCTTTACATCTGGATATACATCATGATGTGTGCTTTAGTGCATGAAGTGCAATCTCAGGCTTGTTACAGTTTAACAGAACATATTGAGAGTAATTTTGGATATGAGAATAAACTTGAGATTGGGGGAAAAAAAGGGAACTATGACGATAAAGGAAATATTATTCAGGTTGGTATATGAAACAACAGTAAAGTAGTATACATGTGGGCACAGTCAGAATTTACTGTATAAAAAAAAGTTATAACTGCAGTCTATTAGTGTATTAATATATATATATATATATATATATATATATATATATATATATATATATATATATATATAGTTTTGCCCTTGCATCTGTATTCATTCACCTTTTAAGCAACAACCCTTTTTTCAAAGAAGCGACTTAAAAATAAGATTTAAAGCACTTAATTATCAACTAGTGCCCAGCCATTTGATTCATATCGCATATCATATTGACAATTCTGTAAAGAACAAGTCCTGACAGTGCTGTTCCAAATGGGTTTGCACACTGTTGAAACTGGTCCTTAGTGTGCTATCAAAATGGCTGTGAGAGTCAAAACCACATTGCTCCATCCAGTGGGTCATCAGTGTTGTACAGTGGGACATGCTGTATGCTTCAGCCATGTAGATATGCAATTGTACATATTTAAAATTAGATCAAATTGTAAATTGATGTAGCAGGTCTTTACTTATTTTTTTCTAAGTAGCTTTTCAAGTACGGGACAAACTCAACAGACTCATTGGGAAAATGTGTTTCTACCAACACATGTACCTAAACATTCACTTCAATTTACTTCATAGTTTCCAGCTGAAATGAACACTAGAGGCATTAAAACGGCAAAAACTTGCATTCCTTTTCACTCAAATTATGATTCCAGGGAAGTTATAAAAGTTATATATTGAGTTATAAAACTATTTGTTAACACTTTATGTTGATGTTCCCTTTTAGAAATTCTGTTGACTATAAGTAAAGTTGCACCTACATGTCAACTAACTCTCAGACTATTAGTTGAGGATAAGTAGACTGTGTGCTCAATATCTGCTAACACTTTATTATGATGCTCCTCAACAGACATTACTGACTATAAGTAACTTTGCAAGTACATGTCAACATATTCTACTAACCGTACGTCCTTTTCTACTAACCGTTCCATACCAAGAATTATAAGAGCGTCCACACCATGCACACAATATTTTTCTGTTTATTTTAAGCACGCACTGCAGTTTTGTCAACTTTAAATGTTCAAGCTGTTTAAAACAGGATAGATTCTGATTGGCTGTCATTGTTTTTGTTAAAAAAAAAATCTGAAAGTTATTCCAACAATATCGTTTATCTGTGCCATTATCGTGATTTTTGTGGTGTGTTCTTTTATATTTATATCTTTTTTTAGAACTATAACTTTATTGTTATCGTTAGAGTTATTGTCCTTGGTGTGATCAGGCCGTATCCCTTCCCCTAACAGTCTACAACTACTCAACTAAAACTCTCAGAAAAAAATTTATTTAGAAAAGCTAAGATTATAAAATGTATGAACCGAGCATTTTCACTAGGGTTTACTGTATGGATCTATCCTGCATGAATAAATCACAACAAGCACTGAGTGATTATAAAAAAATAAAAAAATAAACTAGATATCCTCTCTGTGCTTTAATGCATAAAACAATCTCAAGCTTCCTCTAAGAGTTTAAAAGAAATGAAGCAGTAATATTGTATGAATATTATAATTCTGTCTGAGAAGAAAAATGAGAAGAAAGGAGCATAATTATGGCATGCTTAAAGTTTTCATTGCCCAATCCTAACATTGCCTGCTGTACTTGCTACAATCAGATAGTTCTGAATAGTGCAATTCCCGTCAGCAATTCTCCATCAACAAGTTTTGTTCTATCTCCATTCACCATGTATACAAAAATCACACCTTTTTGTCACTGATTGGCTATTGTAAAAAAACAAACATCTGAGATAAAAACACAATCTTTCTACATAACTTTCAGTCTCAGAGGTAGCAGTCTCTGCCAAGTGACTCAGAGAGGGAGTGTGCGGCAAGGACAGAATGAGGACAAGAGCAGCAAATAACAAACTACAAACACCTGCACCGGCACAATGCGCCTCTCTCTCCCGAGCGCATGAAATGTTTCGACATGCACCTGACGGCACATGCTTCTGTGAAGTGCCCGTTCTCCAAACCCAACATCTTGCGCGTCCCTCTGTTGACGCACCTTTTAGTGGCCGCTATACATCAGTAAAAGTGCCACGCTAGCCGTGGCAGTGTGGATGCTGAGGGGAGGTGGATTTGCATATGAAACGGCAGGATGCAGATGATCGCTCCTGGGAGCCCAGACCGCGCTGCCAAAGGGAGCAAAGGAGGGGTTGTTGGGGGAGGGCTGCCGAACCACACGCCAGGCGAGTTGGGTATTTACACTTCAAACAGCATCGTCTCAAAGAGGAGAGAGTGCAAGGAAAAAAAAGAGAGAGAGAGAGAGAGACACGGGTTGAAAGAGAGTTAGCGAAAGCCTTTATTTTGGATCGTATTCAGCCAGTTAGTCCTAACAAAACACCCACTATTTGCAAAACTTTCTCTTTGTTTTACTTGACAGGGACAATGACTCTATTTTGCTCCCGTCTGCTGTCTCAGACCTTGCGGTAGTTTGTCATCACTTGTTGGACTAAATGCCTCCATTACGGTTGTCAGTGGAGCTCTTTGAAACGGTGGAGGAGATTCAGCAGTGAAACGCATCTTGACAATGTTTTTGATGGCTGTGCTTGCCACGCGCGCATCCAGGAAATCGTTTTTGCAATTGTGATGTCAAGGATCTATTTCGACTTTATCTAAACCCACAAGCTGTGATGTAATTTGTCAGGTTGATTAAATTACATTTATGACTTGTATGAAACAAAAAAATGTACAGCATACTGTAAAAAGATATATTCATATATAAAATAAATATATATCAACACAATCTCATGGTAATTTGTAACTATTTTACATTTTGTCGAATTGGTAAGATTTCATATGATCTCATTTGTACATTTTCGTATGATCTGTTTATGCCCCAGTGGAGGGAATGTTTAGGGTTGGACCTTCATGCTTATTTTTTTATTTTTTTATTTTTTATAATTGTACGTTCTTGTACGATTCTCACATCATAAGAAATTCTTGTGAAATCGCCACCTCATGAAATAGTAACGTTTTCCTGTGAAATCAGGTTGTTTAATACATTAATTCAGCTTCTTTGAATTAAATATTCTATGAGACACATATTTTGATTTCAAACCATATTTGATGTTTCAGCTTCATCTGCATTGAAAATCAAATATATTTTAGTATTAAACTGTGATAATTAAGATAAAGTATTCACGGCATGGGTGAAATCTAAGGAGCCCCTAAAGGGACATAGTGGTGGGAAAGATCTTATAAGTCAATGCTTTTGCATTCTCACACAAAACCTTTACGTTCCCCAAAGAAACTTTGCATTCGTTCGCAAAACGCTTTGAGCTCTTTACAAGCGGAGAGAATGCAAAAGCATTTACTTTTTTTTTTCTTCCCTCTCATACTTTGTTACTTCACCATGTCCCTATAGGGGCTCCATAGAAATCATTAAAGAGTCGATGGGAAAAGATCATTATTATTCGTTTAAAAAATAAACGAAAACTGATTATATGGAAAATACACTTTGTAAAATTTCTGATTTCCTATTTCCAGCTACAGAGTGTTTAACACTTTAGGATCACCTGGGGAGACTATATCTACAAAATTCTTCTTTTTTAAAAGGGAAATAAAGCATGTTGAAATATGTTGTATGCATGCTTACTGGTGAGTTTTGTCCCTTTCATGTTCAAAGTGATCCTCCCACTAAACACTCCAGTATGCTGAAATTGGCGAGATAAAGCGCTCATACACACACGAGTAGAGTCCTCAATAAACAAAGGTCCATTGCTGTCGAATTTTTATGTACTATTGCTCTCCTCATTTGTAATTCGCTTTGGATGAAAGCGTCTGCTGAATGATTAAATGGGTAAGTCCATGTTTAATATTACATGCGGACCTTAAACTAGTACTCAACATGGCGGATGAGGGGCCAAATTGAGTGGCCAGATTTATTTTCAGAAATCATTCAAAGATGCATAATTTGTGATGAATTTTTACTAAATACATTACTACAGTTGCCACTGGAGCTCTTTGAAACTATGGAGTAGAAATGCAGTGGCAGTGCAGCATGTCTTAACATTGTCTTTGATGGCTCTGCTTGCATAAGGGATGGAGTTCTTCTAGAATCAATATTGATCTGAGACCTATGTCCTATTTAATCGTTACAAAATAAACCCTACTACAAACACTAGCCATGCTGGCCAACGCCACACGTCCATTTCTTTGCATGAATGGATTTCGGTGTGCTTAGAATTGGCAGACATCTCTTAGGTAGTATTTGCCTCTCGTTTAGTTCCTAAGCTCTGCTGATGAATGTGAAGCTCCTGGCTTTCTTCCCAGACTGTGAAAGTCAGGGTCGTTTCCAGCCCATCGGCGCTATGCATCAGCAGTGAGGGGTCAGCTCCGACAGATGCTAAATGGAGAGCTGAGGAACAGAGTCACAAGGCCAGGAACAAACAAAATCCCATGAAATACGCCAGAGCCACGCAAAGCTGTTAGCTCTTTACCAAATATGTAATTAATCTGCATGTGTCCTTTGATTGTACGTGAGGTGTAGTTTCATATATTGGCTTTTCACTGCTCCCACAGTGAATGATTGCAGGAAAAATATGTTTTTTTATTGAACATTTGATGGAGCAACCTGTATTGTGTGAGAAAATAAATCATGAAAGTAATTTGTTTTGTTGACAATTCTTAAAAAATATTTGAGGTGGCCAGGGTGACATTTTGAGTAAAAAGCGCCTAGTATTGATACAAATACTTTAGCTAAAGTAAAATGTTTTGCAAAAGTTAATACTTGTAAGTTGTTTAAGTTAATTCTGGTTCAAAACAAGCACTTAAGTAAAGTTTTTACTATTTTCTGTTTATTTTGATCAAATATGTGTTTGTTCAGTAAATATACTGTCATTAAATGTAATTTAATATCGTAATGTAATTCCCTCATAATGCCATGATGTGGGATTTGCATAGGACCGGGACCTTGCACCACACCTCTGTCCCGTTTGCCGGCACAGATGAACATAACCAGACAGGTTAACAAACAAACAAACAAATAACTGAATAAATTCACGACTCTGTGTGATTTATGTGTATGAAACGAAGCAGAGCTGCACATGTTTCATTGAAATGACAGCAAGTTCCTAAGTGGATGACAAGCATTTATCGATTTTCATGTTTGCCACTAAATTATTTATGCCTCTTGTACTCTCCAGTTAATGGAAACCGTCTGACGCCTCTAGTCCTTGGAGACGAGCACAGCGCTGACAGCGGCGGGGTCTCCAAGCCAGGGACATTTTGACCCCCTCTGTGTGGCAGTTGTAGAAGAGATGGAGGCTATTGGCTGTGGTGTGTGGAAACACAATAGAGGAATGAGTCACCATTAGGGTTTCCGGCCTGATTTGTGGTGGCTGCTACACAAGTAATAAGAAGTGACTTGAGAGGTAATGCATTGTGTCAGCAGTGAAGAGTTCAGCTCCCAGTGGCACTGGTGCTGTTTGTAGGCTTTGACTCCTTGGCGAACCCCCATAGTACCAGCAAAATCTTCCTCCAAACTCAGTCCAAAAAACTTTTAAGATTGCAGGAAGAAAGAAATGGGTTTGAAAGTAAAAGCCTCAAGGAAAATTGTATTACTCAGAAGTAACAAACTTGTGATCCAGTGATTTCTCCACAGAAGGGCTCATTGTAGCTGTGTAGTACTTGGCAAACATTTTGTTTCCTGGTGGGCTGATAACAACCTGTGCAACCATAACTTCCAGATGTTGCATAGCAGTTAGATATTATAAATTAAGCTTAGGATTTTGGCATGTATTTGTTTCTAAATTAAACAGTGGTTGGTATACAGTAAGAGTAGTGGAAACCAGGAATGGTGGTAACAACATTTATCCAAATTGAAGTTGTAGTAGATATTGGTCTCCCAACAAACTCTCATGGAAATATGTACAGTAATCCTAAATATTTTACATTTTGGTGAATTGGAAGGTAATTTATTTAAATTGGAACTTTTTTACCTTTTTGTTCAATGAGCTTAAGCCCCTCTGAAGTTAGGACTTGGGTGGAACATAATGCTTATATGTTTTATTAAAATTCTGAATTGATTATCACCTAGGAAAGCACGCAAAGAGCGGTCCCTTTATAATCACTCAAAAGCTGTAACTCATCTTAGTTGAAGTTGACTTGAAATATTTAGTACCTGGTGTGTTATGGGAATGGATCAGCCTAGTGACAAAGAGATTCAAGCCTGAAGTTGATCTGTTTTATGGGAATTCTAAAGGAAATGAGACTGTACCAACTTTGATGTATTAGAGGGGACATAGGAAAATGTGATGTCTTGATCAGTGTGATTTTTGTTTAATAGAATTATTTTTGCTAAATTAACTCAAATGTATCCATGGCTCTAAATTTAGTAAAATGTAGTGTGTTCATTCCAGGGTTTGTGTTGTTGCTGTTGTGAGAAACTGTATGGGTTTTGTTTGTTCCATGGTGCTGGCCAATTCAGTGAATGTTTTGTCTAGTGAGAGTCTTGTTACTTATTGTACTCTGGAAAAGTGGTGCTGATTTTGCTCCTCAAGCACATTTATGTCCTTTTTGAATACTTGCTATTTTCTGTGATGTAACAGAATGATTTTTAGATCTTTGTTAACTGTTAAAATGTTTGCCCTTTTCCTCTCTAATGAGGCTTAATCACTTTCCTTTCTTGTGTAAGCAAGATTCAATAAAGACTGTCACAACTGAAGACCACTTTGCTCCCTGTTTGTGGCGATGGACTCTTTTTTGTGTGATTTGCTAAGGCTCATGGCAGATCCATCACAAACACATTGCAAATAGAAACATTTGAAACTCTCAAGAGCTTAAACACAGAAATGTACTGAATTGTTTGCCAAATCGCTAATATGCTATGGAGAAAACTGATCAGATCAGCAGTTATAAGCAACTTTTCCCTCTCATGAAACTGTTGGCTGACAGCAAAACCACATTTAACTATTCTTAATTGTCAAATTATTTTAGTATTATTGTAGAATGATGTAATTTGAGAGTAGGCATTGAGATCTGACCTATTTCAACAAGGTCCACTCACTTTAAAATGTCTGGTTCAGTCAATAAGCGCGTAGTGTTTCTTTACAAAGTGACATCGCCAACTACTGGCCTGGCAGCAGAATACATCGTTTCTGTCGTTTTTGCAGATCCGCGTGAACGGGGATTGTTTTGACACCCTTGCCGTGAGTGTTTTTGCTTCGGTGCTGTAAGCTCCGTCTTAGTCTCGTATTTCCTTGTTTTGAACCAGAATTTACTACAATTTCTAGTTGTTTATACTACTACTAAATACGGCTTGCCCAACATCGCTGGCTTCCGTTGCTACTAGCACAACACGGTAGTAATTCGCTAGCCTGCTAACGCGCCACCCGTGCGCTCAGCTATTTTTATTTATTTATTTGTCTCTCGCGCGCTCGCGCCTTTGAGTTCATAAAAGCTCAGGTGAGTAAGAATCACTCAACAAACACGGTGAGTAATGTCTTGTCCTGTTATTATCATGCGTCGCGTCTGAATGCGTTGTTGTTTTTGGAGCTCTATCGATTTGATTTATAATTCTTGATTTTTCTCGCTGCCTGCTGTGAGTGTGTTTGCTTCGGAGCTGTAAGCTCCGTCTTAGCCTCGTATTTCCTTGTTTTGAACCATCATTTACTACAATTTCTAGTTGTTTATATTACTACTAAATACAGCTTACCCAACCCTGACGCATAACACGCTAGTAATTCGCTAGCCTGTTAACGCGCCACCCTTGCGCTCAGCTATTTTTATTTATTTATTTTCTCTCGCGCCTTTGAGTTCATAAAAGCTCAGGTGAATAAGAAACACTCAACAAACACGGTGAATAATGTCTTGTCCTGTCATTATCATGCGTTGCGTCTGAATGCGTTGTTGTTTTTGGAGCTCTATCGATTTGATTTATAATTCTTGATTTTTCTCTTTAAACCCGCTTACAACGAACATTTTCTACTCTTCCTCACTGAGAAGCACTACTGCTCAAACCTCATTGTTACAACGCGGACTGTTGAGCAGACGCGTCTCAAGCCTATTAGTGATCCAACGCTGCATACTCTTAAAGGTTACGTCCGTGGATCACGGCTGAACGAGTCTTCTCCACACTCACTTATAAACAAACACTTTTTTTTCGCCTATCGTGCGTCTACTCTACACCCCTACCACTAAAAAACCTCATAGTTACAACGCGGACTGTTGAGCAGACGCGTCTCAAGCCTATTAGTGATCCAACGCTGCATACTCTTAAAGGTTACGTCCGTGGATCACGGCTGAACGCGTCTTCTCCACACTCATTTACAAACAAACTTATAATATAAATTAGTATTAATATTGATAGCATCACTGGTAGCTTCGTTGCTAACTCACTGTCCATCTGTTAAAATGGCGAATATATCAGATGTAAGTAGTCTACCGCTTGGTGCAGGTGAGGACACATTTGAGCTTCACGCACTGCAGTCTGAGCTGGAAGCTGTTGAGAAACAGATCCACAACCTTTTATTGAGACAGGCCGAGCTGAGAGACCGGTGTTTGGCTCTTGAAACATCACGCGCCGACGCACACAAATCAGTGTTTAACGTTACTAACCCGCTGACTCCGACCGCGTCTACTCCGTGCGTTCCTCAGCATCGGTCGCAATCAGCCATGGTCTCGTTCACTCCGGCTCCAACACGCCACCACGAAGCCTGGGTGGTTCCGCAGCGGAAGACGCGAGTCAGGTTTAGACCAAGACTTTCTCCGACCCTCCCGGTTTTCGAGTTATCGACACAAAACCGCTTCTCCCCTCTACGCGAAACAGAACGCGATGCTGTGATCATCGGCGATTCCATCGTTCGGCACGTACACGCTACGTTAGGTACAAGTAAGGTGCAAAGTCACTGCTTCCCTGGTGCTCGTGTTTCTGAAATCGCTGCTCGCGTTCCCGAGATCCTGAACGGTGACGAGCGCGTCGGAACTGTGGTCCTGCACGCGGGAGTGAACGACATCAGGCTGCGCCAGACGGAGATTCTGAAGAAAGACTTCAGGAATCTAATCGATACGGTACGCAGCACATCGCCTGAAACAACGATCATTGTGTCAGGACCGCTTCCCACGTACCGACTAGGGCATGAAAAATTCAGCAGATTATTTGCGCTAAATGAATGGTTAATGTCATGGTGCAATGAGCAGAAACTGCTCTTTGTAAATAATTGGAATCTGTTTTGGGAGCGTCCTAGGCTTTTCCGTGCTGATGGCTTACACCCAAACAGATTCGGAGCGGATCTTCTGTCAGATAACATCTCCAAAATGTTAAATACCCTTTGACTAGTAACCAAAAGTCCAAATCATAGTCTCTGCTGCACCAATTCAACTGATATAAATACTAGTGTAGAACATTGCATAGAAACCGTGTCTATTCCTCGTTTAGTGAGATCAAATAATAAATCTAATGCAGGATCTAGGAAAAATCTAATTGTTATTAAAACAGAAAATGTTGCTATTAGTAAACAAAAACTATTTCTAAAGCTAGGTCTTCTAAACATTAGATCACTCACACCTAAGGCAGTTATTGTAAATGAAATAGTCACAGATAATAGCTTCGATGTACTTTGCCTTACTGAAACCTGGCTTAAACCAAATGATTATTTCGGTATTAATGAGTCTACTCCTCCTGGATACTGTTATAAGCATGAGCCCCGTCTGATTGGCCGTGGCGGAGGTGTTGCAACCATTTATAAAGATATTCTAAATGTTACTCAGAAAACGGGTTATAAGTTTATTTCATTTGAAGTACTTGTACTAAATGTTACGCTCTTAGATGTTAGAAAAACATCCCTATTATCTCTAGCCTTGGCTACCGTATATAGACCGCCAGGGCCTTACGCTGATTTCCTAAAAGAGTTTGCAGATTTTCTCTCAGACCTATTAGTCAATGTCGATAAAGCATTAATTGTTGGAGATTTTAACATACACGTAGATAATCCAAATGATGCGTTAGGAGCTGCGTTTACAGATTTATTAAATTCATTTGGGGTCAAGCAAAACGTCACCGGACCAACTCATCGTCTTAATCATACACTCGATTTAATTATATCACACGGAACCGATCCAACCGATATAGATATCATTCCACAAAGTGATGAAGTCACTGATCACTACATGGTAACTTGCATATTACGTACTGCTGTAATATGTCATGCGGCGTCGCGTTATCAACCAGGCAGAACAATCCTCCCATCCACCATAGATAATTTCTCAAATTGCTTATCTAATCTGTCTCAGCTGCTGCCTGAACCCAAACAAACAGATGAACTAGAAGAACTAACTAGCACTATGAGCACCATTCTCTCTAGAACATTGGATGTGGTTGCACCTATTAAATTAAAAAAGGTCAGAGAGAAAAATAAAGCACCATGGTATAACAATACTACGCATGTTTTAAAGAGAGAAACCCGTATTTTAGAGCGTAAATGGAAACAAACTAATTTAGAGGTCTTTAGAATCGCGTGGAAAGACAGTATGTCACGTTATAAAAAGGCCCTAAAAGCTGCCAGGGCTGAGCACCTCCGCAAACTAATAGAAAACAACCAAAACAATCCAAGGTTTCTATTTAACACCGTGGCTAGACTAACAAATAAACAGACGTCACCCGAACAAAATATCCCGTTACAGTTCAGTAGTAATGATTTCATGAACTACTTCACTGAGAAAATAGAAAGCATCAGAACCACAATTATAAACGTTCAATCTTCAATCGCGCCTTACAATTCAGCTTCAATTATCACCCCGAAAGAACAATTACAGTGCTTTACAACTATAGAACAAAAAGAGTTAAATAAACTTATCACTTCATCTAAAACAACAACATGTTTATTAGATCCTATACCAACTAAACTACTGAAAGAAGTGTTATCTGTAGTGGAAGAGCCTCTCCTCAATATTATTAACTCGTCTTTATCTTTAGGTCATGTTCCAAGAACATTTAAACTGGCAGTTATAAAACCTCTCATTAAGAAACCACAATTAGATCATAATAATCTAGCAAATTATAGACCCATTTCAAATCTTCCATTTATGTCTAAAATATTAGAAAAAGTGGTGTCCGCTCAACTGGGCTCTTTCTTGCAACAAAATGATATCTATGAAAAGTTTCAGTCTGGATTCAGACCGCATCATAGCACTGAAACTGCGCTCGTTAAAATCACAAATGATTTACTTTTAGCTTCTGACCAAGGCTGTATCTCAATACTAGTTTTACTTGATCTTAGTGCTGCGTTCGATACTATAGATCACACAATACTCTTAGATCGACTACAAAATTATACTGGTGTTCAAGGACAAGCACTAAGCTGGTTCAAATCATACCTATCTGACCGCTACCATTTTGTATATTTAAATGGAGAAAAATCGATCATAACTCCAGTAAACTATGGAGTGCCGCAGGGATCTGTATTAGGCCCCCTGTTATTTTCAATATATATGATGCCACTTGGAAATATTATAAGGAAACATGGAATTAGTTTCCATTGTTATGCTGATGACACTCAAATATATATTTCATCACGGCCGGATGAAAACGCTACATTTTCCAAATTGACAGAGTGTGTTAAAGATATAAAAGATTGGATGACGCGTAATTTTCTTTTATTAAATCCAGACAAGACAGAGGTAATACTTATCGGTTCAAAAAACCGCCCACAAAACCTCGCACAATACAACTTTAACATCATAGGATGTCCTGTTACTTTATCCTCTACAGTAAAAGACCTGGGTGTTATACTCGATTGCAACCTGTCTTTTGAAAATCATATTTCTTATGTTACAAAAACAGCCTTTTTCCACCTTAGAAACATTGCTAAGCTACGTAATATGCTATCAGTTTCTGATGCAGAAAAGTTAGTTCATGCATTCATGACCTCGAGACTGGATTACTGTAATGCTTTATTAGCTGGTTGTCCTGCATCCTCAATAAACAAGCTACAGTTAGTCCAAAATGCCGCCGCTAGAGTTCTTACGAGATCAAGAAAATATGATCATATAACACCGATTTTATCATCACTGCATTGGTTACCTATAAAGTTCCGTATTAATTACAAGGTATTGCTACTGACTTATAAAGCCCTAAACGGCTTAGCTCCAGTCTATTTAACGGATCTTCTATCGCCCTATAATCCATCGCGCTCTTTAAGATCACTAAATTCAAGGCTTTTGGTCATACCTAGGATATCCAGAACCACCAAAGGAGGGAGAGCATTTTCACATTTGGCTCCAAAACTCTGGAATAGTCTTCCTGATACTGTTCGTTGCTCAGACTCGCTCTCCCAGTTTAAAACTAGATTAAAGTCGCATCTCTTCAGCCAGGCATTCATATAATCCTACAGTTCAAACTACAATCCGGCCTCTAGCTCATAAATGCCAGAGGAGAACTGGCCCCCGACTGAGCCTGGGTTCTCCCAAGGTTTTTTTTTCTCCATTAGGTCACCTGATGGAGTTTTAGGACACCATTAGGTCACTTGATGGAGTTTTTCGGTTCCTTGCCACTGTTGCCTTTGGCTTGCTCAGTTGGGGATATTTTGGGGATATTTAATTTAATTTTATCAATCAATAAATTCCTCTTGAAACAAACTTTGTTGTATTATTTTAATTTAATACTGTGAAGCTGCTTTGATGCAATCTGTATTGTGAAAAGCGCTATACAAATAAACTTGACTTGACTTGACTTGACAATGTTTTCGTCTGTACGCAAAACTTTTAAGGAAAAAACTGTTCCGTTTTTAGCACATCATTGTTGTATAAACATACCCCTAGATTGATCTACTATCAGCTAAGTCAGTGTTTCCCAACCTTGTTCCTGGAGGAATCCTTATCTGGTCTCCCTTATCTGGTGTGCCTCAGAAACAAGGCTGGGAAACACTGATCTTGATGAGTGGATAAACTGAGGAGTGTTACAATTCAACCTCTGTTACAACCATCTCCATTAAAGAATTATAAAATGAATGTGGATAGGTTGTACTTGAAAGAATATTAGCAACATTTTTTTTGTTAATTTTGATATCTATGACTTTTGATTGCAGACATTGGTACTTATTTTGTGTATGGAAGAAATTATCATTAGTAGTTGACAATTGGTATGGTTGTAGCCTGTGCTCCTTAATCTTTTAATGAAGTTTAAACACTATGAAACAAATCTTTAATCGAACTCTCTTACAGCATTTTATTGGCTGACCAGTATATCAGCCCTAGTTAATTGATTAAAACAAGTGTTAATCCTTAGCAAATACGATAGTCCAAAGCCCAACAGATATGCACAGCAATAGAAATGAGACCAATTAGCAAAACAGATTGCAATCCATGATTAGATATTGTGCTCTTAAACACTTAGACAACATTAGAAAAAGAGCAGGCAGCTCAACCCACATAACTACGTGACTGAACACCCTTGTGGAATTTCAGTTACAGGAACAAAACATCACACACAGGCTGGGACTTCAAAGAATCTTAGTGGAGGAGACATAAACTCTGGTTTGGCCACAGGGAAATGTAATAGATACAATTATAGTTTTTCAGGAATACTAATATACATTATTATTAATAATTGATTGATATTATTTTACATAATAGGTCTACTACAGCATACACATGACATGATATTCATGCCAATCTGATTTTAAAATATCTAAATGTTTTATATAGTGCATTTTCAACTGCTTATGCATAATGCAAGCCTAGCTCGACTCCTGTGCAGTTGTAGAATGCTGTGATTTCTGGGCTGAAACAAGTTTATTAAATGGATAGTTATGTTACTGAATTTTTAGAGCAAGATATCTGAATTTTAGAGCAAGATATTATGTGGGGCGGCAGTGGCTCAGTGGTTCATGTAGATTGTCTACAAACCGAAAGGTTGGTGGTTCAATCCCCGGTTCCACCTGACCAAGTGTCGAGGTGTCCATGAGCAAGACACCTAACCCCAGCTGCTCCCGACGAGCTGGATGGCGCCTTGCATGGCTGACACCGCCGTCGGTGTGTGAATGAGTGAATGAGTGAGTGAATGGGTGAATGTGAGGCTATGTAAAGCGCTTTGGTGGCCATAGGTATGTGAAAGTGCTATATAAATGCAGTCCATTTACCATTTATGTGTAAAAAGAAATGGTGGAAAAATGGTAAATAAATAATTATTGAACTACTACAGAAAATAGCCACATAATGCAACATTCAACATAAATATTAGATAGCATGATCTCCAACTCAATCTTTTGTTGTTGGATACAATTACCTCATGGATACATACAGTCAAATGGGTGTTTAGGAAAGTGTTTGTTCCTACTTGTATTTAGCTTTTTGACATAAAAACTATTAGACTTATAGCAACTACTGAAGTGTATGGAAGCTTGTTTCCGCCTCTAAAAAAAAAAAAAAAAAAAAAAAAGGTAATTGTAACTTTTTCATCTCATAAATCTGACTTTTTTTTTCTTCTTGCAATTGCGAGTTTACATGTCACAATTATTACTTTTTTCTCAGAATTGCTTGATATGAACTAGCAATTGCGAGTTATAAAGTCAGATTTTTTAAAAGTCGCAATTGTGTTATAAAGAAATTGTGAGATATAAACTCGCAATTCTGACTTCATAACTCGCAATTGAGTTTATATCGTGCAATTCTGAGACATTTCTCAGAATTGCGACATGTAAACACAACTGTGACGAAAAAAGGAATTGTGAGATAAAAAGTAGTAATTATCATATAAATAGTTTTATTCCGTGGCAGAAACAAGCTTTCAAAGAAGGGTTTTGACTTTCGACTGAAAAATGTGTGCTTTTTTTTTTCCATAGTTGTGATCTTTGACAGATCCTCTTTCTATGTTTCAGTAACTCCTCAAACTACTGGGGCATTCGCCTGCTAGCTACAGGAATGGCTAATGAACGTAAAGCTAATCTTGCGACACAACATTCATTTTTCTTCGTAGCAGCGAACAGCAGCTTGTCTTATAGGCGCCGAGGTGTGCTGCCTTTTCTAGAGCACGTAATCCCTCAGGCGAAAAGAGCCATTGGGGTATTTGAATGTTTTCATTTCCATATATATTTAATTTTGTCGTCTGACACACTTTTCCTTTCTCAGTTTCGTGACTCACCAATAAGCATTCAACAAAGAAATACCACACATAAGTTAGCTACACACAGAAGTCACTCTGTGGTATTCTGGCCTTACCAGAACTCCTCAACCTAGTTTTTTTCACATTGGTTTTATAAAGTTCAAGACATAAACGAGGGCCCTAATTCCTCTGTTCTGTTATGTTGTATGGGGAGAATATTTTCGATATGACAAAATATAGTTTTACCAAAGCATTTTGTTTTGCAAAAAAAATATTTTGAATGTTTTTAAACTGAGCACAGGCAGCCCAGACCGAATGAAGAGCCGCTCTGGTGTTTAATAGCAGCTGGAAGGAGAGCACGATGTTTTCAACTACTTTTTTGAAGTTGAAATGCTGTTCAAAACATGTAGGCCAGTGATAAGCTTATGTTCAAAAATATTGAAAAATAACAAATAATGTATTTGAATAGTCTTCAATTAGGGTCTTTTCCAACCCGAACTCATGGAAAAATGTAACTATTTTACGAGGTGGCGCTTTTGTATACATTTATAAAAAGTATGCATGAATGCCCACTAAACATAACCGTCACTGGGGGTGAGCAGATTGTACAAAAACACACAAGTGAGATTGTATGAATTCATATGAATTATAGTCACCAATTTAGCAAAATGTAAAATGGTTCCGAATTGCCAAGATATTATGTTTCTCTGCAAACACCGACACGCTATAAAAGAGTTACATTTTTGTTGATTGCATTTCAGTTTGGCATTTTCTTCTTTTTTTTTTTTTCTTCTTCTTCAAATATTTACATAGTTTTGAATAACCGTACAGCCTGCTATGGCAGTGTAGTGAAGCCATTATGACAAAATTGTCTGTTTCTGTATCTGTGTTTCAGTATGATGTGGGTGGCCTAAACTACTAGTGTGGAATCTTTCATATTAGTCAAACACAAACTGAAGAGTTCAGATGCAAAAGCCTCTAAGTGCCATCTGAAAATTTCTTATAGAATGATCATTTTTATCAAGCTCGTATTTTTAAATTCAGTAATTTCACTTAAATGGCAATGAAAATTACCTATTAATTGTCATTTAAGTGAAATTACGGAACTTGATAAAAATGATCATTCTATAAGAAAATTTCAGATGGCACTTAGAGGCTTTTGCATCTGAACTCTTCAACTGTTCCCTCAACCCATACATTTACATTTATTTATTTAGCTGACGCTTTTATCCAAAGCGACTTACAATTGCTATATATGTCAGAGGTCGCACGCCTCTGGAGCAATTAGGGGTTAAGTGTCTTGCTCAGGGACACATTGGTGTCTCACAGTGGATTCGAACCCGGGTCTCTCACACCAAAGGCATGTGTCTTATCCATTGCGCCACACCACCCATACACCGTGTGCTGCATACTATCGTACTGTATATCTTTCTCAGAAGTTTAAACACTAATAGACTTCACAAAAGTGGAAACTACAGTGTCTCAGTAAGTATAACATTATACGTTTTTGAGATTTATGAGACGGACACAATAAAAAGCCACCCTTGTCGTTTTTGGCTCTGGGAATTTACATCATCCACTGGACAAGAGTTGACCTCAGGCGAGGGCAAAATTGCATACAAATATGTGGGTTGGTTGGCTGATCAAAAATAATGATCTCAAGAGGAACTCTATAATGAGTCGGAGCACTTTTCCCTATCTAAACATGCCACGCATGGCTGAACGCATTCATATTCCGCCCAGTCCTGTAATACACAGAGTTTCTCTACAGAGGCAAATCCCACAAACAGGAAGTGGCTGTGGACTAGAAGAGAATCTCAAGGACACAAAGTCAAATCTAAAGGCTGTTAGTCTCAGCGGAAGTACTGGAGGTGTTGCTAATCAAACAAATATTATGTTTTGCCAGTGGTATATAGAAGATCAAGAAAGAATGAGTTTGATGATAATGGTCAGCTCATTTGATGAATACAAAGTTTTTAAAAAAGCTGAAAAATGCAACTAGATGCATTGATTTGATCAGTTTGTATGTTCCCTGGGATCTAATGTATATCACTTTGGATACAATTGTCTACCAAATGAATAAATGTATGAAATGTGAGATTGCTTTCCCATACCAGAGCTTGTAATAGTGTCAAGAAATGAACACTAACCATATTTACTTAATACACTTATATGATTCTTTGATATGTTATTGCACATTCTGCTATGTGAAAGCCACGTCACAAACCAATAATTTGATGATTGATAAATACATTTTTTCTTGTTGAACATCATGTTTCACTAAGAATATCATCTGATTCAGATTACAGGGAAGAAATGAGAGTGTTACGCAAGTAACAAGAAAAGACCAATCAGAATTCAGCATGCAAATAAATCAACCAATTTCAATTATTTGACGTCTCTCTCAGGAGGATTTTGAAGGCAGGAGATTCTAATGTAATTCAATGAGATATTTTCAATGAGATTTTCAGACTTCTTTCTTACATTTCTTAACAGTAGAGTTCACAACAACAACAACAACAATAAAAAAATATATAGTGCAACGAATGCTAATATTATCTACAAAATAGAATATTTACCAAAAAAAAAATCAAAAAAATAATGGACATTAAGGGTTTCAAGTTGAATTATTTGGAAAAATCTAAAAAAATTAAAAAAAACAAAAAAAATAACATCACACTGTTGCCTTTAATACCAATTATAACACTGCAGTTTTGCACAGGTTAAAGATTAATGATTTCATCTTGGCAATATCAATGCAAATAGTCTCAGCAGTGCCGTGTTGTGTGTATTAGATTCTATTTCATGAGGTCCAAGAGTTGAGTAACTCTTCAAAATGAGAATGTTGCCTTTGCAAACTCACCCGATGACATGAGGGTGCTCGGTGGTGAGGAGAGCGAGTGGTGCCTTGTCCCTCTCGATGAGCCAGACGGTGTAACGTCCACTCTGCCTGGGGTGCAAAAACACTGTGACATCCAGACCACAGGGCCGGTGGGTGGCACGTAGCCAAGGGCTCAGAACCCAAGGTCCCGTCAGAACTGAGCCATTCACTGGGAGAAACCGCCCTGGAGAAACAAACAAAGAGAAATATTTATTTATGACAGAGAGCAAGAGACTTCAAATCTTTCTATCAAGTTTCATTGGCCCTGTTTGCAGGTCGATCGGATCACAGGTAGACGAGAGAGACACATTCCCGTTGACATCAGGTATTTTAATTCATCTCTTTTGTTCACATTCAACCACTTATGTCCTGATTTCTTTGAGGGGAAGGTCTGCAGGTGGGTAAATGTATGGGCTTTTTCAGATCTTTCAATCTAATGGATGAAATAAGCTTACGCAATTTTCATAAGAACGCGATTGAAAATGACGGACAAAACACACGGAGAGCATCAGCATTCCTTTCTGCTCTGATAGATGCAACAACCAGACAAACGCGGTGGATGCGTGTTAGAAATCAGGAATGGCGAGAGAACATTGCGCTTGGTATGATTTTAATTTTCAAACCAAACTTGGGTCATCAGCAGACAAAGTTTAAATCTCGTCTAGCTAGCACACTTCCCATAATGTTTAAGCATTCGGTCAGTAAGCGGAGAGTAGACGGTCTTTTGTGGCTGTTCGAACACATTCGACCACATGAGCGTTTACACTACGAAAGCAACCCGGTCGAGTACGTTTTCGACTACCTCTGGAAGTGGTTGAAACTGGACAAGCTAAACAAAAAAAATCAAGATTTTATTTATTTGATAGTTTTGGAAAGTGAGTTCTCAACTGTTTAATGAGATATCTCATACTTTTTCTTAAAATTGTTTCCATATCCCACCTGTGGCAGAAAAAAGTGTTTTGCAATACACGATGGACAAAGAGAGTACATTATACCAAGCAAATTTTTTTTTTACACCTAATATTATTATGGATAAATATCACATGTTGACATAAAATAAACATAATATATCAAAATATGCTAACACTTTAGTTGAGGGTCCAATTCGCACTATTAATTTGATTATTAGCATGCATATTACTAGGGTATTGGCTGTTTATTAGTATTTATAAAGCACATATTAAAGCTGCCGTCGGCAAGTCTGGCAGATTGGGTCGATTAGCCAAAATTTTGAATGTTTACAACTCTCATGCCCCTCCCCACTACCAGCGAGCACCCTCCCATCGAGGTCGTGCTCGTCAGTGCGTCACTGTGCGTGTGTACCTGATTTTCTGTGAACGCGTCCGTCTCTTCAGCATCTATCAACACCATGGACTCGGAGGTAGGCTGCCCTGGCTAATCTATCCATAGATAGCAATAACCGAGGAATTGGAAGCTTGTTAGTAGATTTTCTCTCCGCCATCATGCTTCATGCAATCTCCAGGCGAACTTCAGGCGTGGCGTGTGCATGTGATATTAACGTGCGCGAGTGAGGGGGGATCTGTGGCGTGTGCACGACCTGTGATTGACAGTCAGATCTCACACCCCCCTGCGCTGATTGGACCTGATGAAGCGGGAGCGCTGGATTTTTGCAAAACAAATAACACGCTCCAGGTGGAGTTAGAAGCTCGGGTTTTTTTCTAAAACCACCTTATTTATGTTGTTCTGTCGGATTATAGTGTCGATTACACTGAATATGATCAAAAAAATTTTGCCGACGGCAGCTTTAATACCTTATTCTGCATGACCATATTCTACATCCATTAATCCTACCCAATACCTTAACAACTACCTTACTAACTATTAATAAGCAGTAATTAGGAGTTTACTGAGGCAAAAGTCTAGTTAATAGTTAGTTAATAGTGAGAATGCATAACCAAAAGTGTGATCCAATATACAAACACACACAAAAAAAAGCTACGCTCTGATAATGTGGTCTTGAAAAAATCAAATGCAAATGGAGTCCAATGTTTGAGTTTATATTAAGAAATATAATTTTAGACTGTAGTTCATAAAAATAAATATAAAATAACAACTACAATTTATGACATTGTTGAGATTTCTGCAGATATTTTCTCAGGTGAAACATCTGAGATACTGGAGATGTCAGAATAACAATTGAGATATTAAATAAATCTTGTCTTTGATTTTTCTTTGCAGTGGGCGCAACCAAAGGACATTTTAGACTGCAGGGATAGGCAACTCCGGTCCTGGAGGGCCACTGTCCTGCAGAGTTTAGCTTCAGCCCTGATAAAAACTCACCTGCCTGTATCTATCTAGTAATCCTGAAAACACTGATTGCCTTGTTCGGGTGTGTTTAATTAGGGTTGGAGCTAAACTCTGCAGGACAGTGGCCCTCCAGGACCGGAGTTGCCTATCCCTGTTTTAGAGCAATCAGCGGTCATCTTGGTAACACCTCCAGGCAGCTCATTCTGTGCTGCTTGTTCCAGTCTTCTTGAATTCAGAAAGACAAAAACTATGAAGGTACTTTTGGAGCAAAACCACTGAGCACCCGTGACAGTGGAGTTTGGAGTTGTAGAGAATGGTAGAGAAGTTGCAAACTTGTAAACTTTTTTTTCTCTCCCACAAACACAACACACCAGTTACACCTTCATAAATTCTCCACTGCAGGTACACAAATCCTATTCTATGAATTACAAATTAAGAAATGCATACACTCACATTTTTGCTACAGTTGCTGCAGTGAATATAGTGCAAAACACATTCACACACCCATATCAAAAGTGGACATGGACAAAATGTGCACATCCGCAAATTAATATGTAATGAGAGTTGCACACTTGAGTATTTGTCACAAATGCATTGCTTTTCTTGGATATGTTTATAGCACAATCACAAGTCCAGAACTACAACTGCTTGAATCTGCCGCTACGAGTCTTAAACTGTGTTTATTTCTTTCAGACTTTCTTTCAAGACATACATTTTTAAATATATGTCTCATGTGTTCTGTTAACCAGTGTTCATCTGTGTTTGTATTTAAGTTCCATCTGTTCAGTCAGTCTTTGTCTGATCTACGTCATATTGTGTGTGGGAACCCTCTGCCCGTCTTCTATGTACCAGTTTGATTTGTATTGTGAGTAAAAGTTTGCATTGGAATGACTCTACAAGTCTTAAACTGTGTTTATTTCTTTCAAACTTTCTTTCAAGACATACATTTTTAAATAGGTAGCCTGTTTCCTTTTCATACTGTCTCTGTACACTTCTCAGAGAGTCTGCGGGAATCTGGATTGTATGAGTATGTGTGAAAGTGAAATTCATAGATCGGTGGCCCAGGCAGCAGACACTGAGCCCATGTAGAGCCAAAATAGATGAGTGAGGGGAGGAAAATGACAACACACCAGAGGAAAACGAAATAAATAATGAAAGAGAGGAGAAAAATCAAAGCTCTGTCTGTGGGCTTTGATTTAGAGTCCTCCCTCTCAACAGCCTCATTCAGCTCTCTCAATCAGGAAATTTTCCACAGGGCCAGTGAACAAAAAATAAAAATAAAAAAAAATACAAAAGACAAAAGAAACCTTCTTTTGATAGAAAAGGAATGAAAACAGCATCAGTGACAAGATGGAGGGAAAATGTCCCGGAATGTAGCATTTTCATTATTCACAGAGTTATCTGAATCCAGCAAGGAGTTGTTAAAGCATCATGTTTTTGGGGTTTGGTTTGAAGTTGAGAGGAATTGTTGGGCATCATTTACTTATGAACTTTAAATATTGCTCTAAATATTTAAGATTCAATGCATGCCATAGGTACCCAAATGTGCATCATGAATAATAATAATAGGGAGTACAAAAATAAACAGCAGGGATTTTTTGGGTTAACCTTCCCTTAAAGGTTGTATCAGCGATTGTGGGTGACGTTACTTCTGTTTTTTGACGGCCTGCTTATGGGGCGATCAGCGGATCGTTAGGAAAGAGTAGATGAATGTGATAATTTATGTTTGGGCCTTTTGTGGGCCTGGAATCGCTGATACAACCTTTAAAATTATTATTTAACATATAAAACAGTTTCTTTATTATAACTTTTTGAACTTTCTTTTTCATAAATCTGGTTAAAAAAATAACAATATTTTAATGTTTGAAAGAATTAAAGATTATGGATGAATGGCTTTCACAATCCCCAGTCTGTTGAAATTCTTTAGGCATATCTTAAACATGCTGTGCACGTCAGAAGAAGTAAGTAATAATAGACTGCATGTTTCTGTAACTGACTACAGGGTACTTGAGGTTTTGATTTCTGTTGAAAGTGTATTATTAAACTGATTTATTTTTTTATTTATTTTTTTTAAACTGCATGTTCAAATTCAATGAAACGTATTAAGTTTAAATATGGTCACAGCAGGGTTTGTGCTAACTTCTCCACACTTAGAAAAGAGGCTGAGTGTGTAATTTGACTACGGTTTGGAATATTTTAGCCTCTTGGTGAAAGCATTACAAAAGCGAACACTAGTCTTGCTGCTCACTGAATCACTACTGATTTTCCATGTCTTACTTGAACATTTATTTTGGCCAGCACCTGTGGTTGGTGAATAAACCTGAGAGGCAATTGTCTGAAAGTCCAAACCTTAATTGTTAAAACATATTAAGCATTGTTTATTTAACATTCTCAAGTCGCGTCTTAAACTCCCCAGCCAGAATAAATGCACATGAAGCATAGCTGAAATAAGGAAAATACATTTGCACAAGAAAACATACATATATACAGTACAGGCCAAAAGTTTGGAAACATTACTATTTTTAATGTTTTTGAAAGAAGTTTCTTCTGCTCATCAAACATTTATTTGATCAAAAATACAGACAAAAAAAATGTAATAGTGTGATATATTATTACAATTTAAAATAATTGGTTTTCAATTTATTATACTTTAAATTATCATTTATTTCTGTGATGCAAAGCTGAATTTTCAGGATCATTACTCCAGTCTATCACATGATCCTTTAGAAATCATTCTAATATGATGATTCATTATCAAAGTTGGAAACAGTTCTGCTGCTTAATATTTTTTCATAACCTGTGATACTTTTTTTAGGATACTTTGATGATTAAAAAAAAGAAGCAAATGTTTTAAAAATAGAAATATTTTGTAACAACAATATACACTACTGGTCAGTAATTTGAGGTCAGTATTTTTATTAATTTTTTTTTTTTTTAAATAAATCAATACTTTTATTCAGCAAGTATGTGTTAAATTGATCAAAAGTGATAGTAAAGGAGATTTATATTATAAAAAAAAAAAAGAAAAAAAAAAGAAAAAAAAAAAAATATATATATATATATTTTTTTTTTATAAATGCAGTTCTTTTTAACCTTTTATTCATCAAATATATTAGGCAGCAGAACTGTTTCCAACACTCATAATACATCAGAATATTAGAATGATTTCTAAAGGATTATGTGATAGACTCACATGTGACACTGAAGACTGGAGTAATGATACTGAAAATTCAGCTTTGCATCACAGAAATAAATGATAATTTAAAGTATAATAAATTGAAAACCAATTATTTTAAATTGTAATAATATATCACAATAAAAAATAAAATAAAAAATAATGTATTTTTGATCAAATAAATGCAGGCTTGATGAGCAGAAGAAACTTCTTTCAAAAACATAAAAAATAGTAATGTTTCCAAACTTTTGGCCTGTACTGTATACATAGTGAATCGTTGTTCCAATATTATTGTTATTGTTTTGTTTGTTTTTTTGGTATAAAGTTCAAGTCATTGTGTAGCTGTCACGTGTCAGTATTTGTTTGGACTTTCAGTTTGAGTTTTGATTGGTTCCTGTTCTCCTATTTCCCACCACTCCTTTGTATCCATGGTTACCGTCATTATCAGTTCAATTTTGTCACCTGTTTAGTCATCATCGTCATTTGTATCACCTGTGTTCTGTTAATCAGTGTTCATCTGTGTTTGTATTTAAGTTCCATCTGTTCAGTCAGTCTTTGTCTGATCTACGTCGTATTATGTGTGTGTGTGAGCCCTCTGCCCGTCTTTTTGTGTACCAGTTTGATTTGTATTGTGAGTAAAAGTTTGCATTGGAACTGCACCCCACTGTGACAGTAGCAGGACGTGCAGCTGTGTGTTTCCCATTAGGGATGAAATAAAACTATACTAACAAAAGGCTTATAAGGCTTTGTCTTCATATATTTACACTTGCAATCATCTTCTGACTATCTGAGAGACTTAGTCAATAAAACAAATATTCAATGAAACAATAAGCCCATATTCAATGGGTTTTGTGGTAAATTCTGGGATTTTTTTCAGTTTTAAATGTTTCAGTTCATTGGAACGAGGGATTACAGAACTAGGGAGATGATTGAAGATATAAGATTGAAGATATAACTATTTTAGTGTAAAAGCTTCTTTAATTTTTCAATTATAGTGTGACTCTTAATATATTGCTTGGCAAGTATCTGAAAACTTGCTAAATGTGGTATGTATTGTGTGATAATTAAATGCTTATATGAAAAAAACACTGTGGTCATTAGCTAAATATACATGGATATAAAAAATAAAAAAAATATATAAAAACTGCTCAATGAAGTTCTTTATTTCCACAGGGATTTTTTGGGGGACTTGATGGCTTGGCTCACACACGCAGTGAATAAGTCTCAGCCCAGTGCACAAATCTGATTATGGAGGGCATGTATGATGCAGTTGAATGCTTTTCAATATTTTTTTATTTATTTAAATGTGCCTTGCATATCAAAATAACTGTTCAGCAAAAGACAGCATTGACGTAACACATGAATCATTAAGTGAAGAAAAACACCAATTTAAAGGTGACATATTATGCCCCTTTTTACAAGATCCCCAGAATGTGAAATTTCAGCTCAAATACCCCCCAGATCATTTATTACAGCTTGTCAAAGTTGTCCCTTTTTGGGTGTGAGCAAAAACGCACTGTTGTGTGTCCTTTTAAATGCAAATGAGCTGCTTTTCCGCTCCCCGTTCAGAAGATGGCCGATCTTCTACACAAGCTTCCTTTACACAAGATCCTTTACACAAGATCCTTTACACAAGATCCTTTACACTGGCCACATTCCCTCCATTGGCCCTTGCCAATCATGGCCTCCCAATAATCCCCATCCACTGAATTGGCTCTATCCCTCTCTCTCCTCTCTCCACCTGTAGCTGGTGTGTGTTGAGCGCACTGGTGTTGTACTGTGGCTGCCGTCGCATCATCCAAGTGGATGAGGAGAGATTCCCTGATATGATTGTAAAGCGCTTTGGGTGTACAGTAGTACATATGAAAGCGCTATATAAATGCCTCATTCATTCATTCAAGCTTCGGATAATCCGGCAATAGCAAAACGCGAATAATCCAGCCCGATCTCACGGGAAAACGTAAAAATTCTACGAAGTGGCTTATTTTTGCAAAATCGTACATATTTTACGAATTGGCCAATTCGTATGAATTCATTCGAATGACCTACCCCTGACCCCGCCCCTAAACCTACCCATCACGTGGGTTTAGACAAATCGTACAAATTCGTACGAGTGAGGTCGTACGAATTAGTACGAATTAGCCAACTTTTTATCATTCGTACGAATTCGTACGAATTGGTCGTGAGATAGCGTTGAATAATCTCACTTTGTGCAGCCCTACGGAGAGACTCAGGAAGAGGTTACAGCTTTTAGACGGCACCTGGACGTTTCTGAAAGGATGGTGGATACATTTATGTAGTTGTTATGGAGTTACATTGATTCATATCATCGACTTGCATGTACCGTCATGTTCAACTTTTACACAAGTTGACACAGTTCCCTGAGGTCTTTATAAGACAGCTGTGACATTTTTTGGTCTAACAGTGTTCAGTGCTCGTCTGTGAAGCAACGACAGAACAGTTTGCATGCTTTGCTCTAACTTTTGCCATTGCGTTAGAACTGGTTACACTGTTGTCGCTTGCGAAAATCAAATGGCGGCGCAGTGGGTGGAAACGTGCAGATTAAGGGTTGGTAATATGTGACCCTGGATCACAAAACCAGTCACAAGTCACACGGGTATATTTGTGGCCAATAGCCAACAATACATAGTATGGGTCAAAATTATCGATTTTTCTTTTTTGCCAAAAATCATTAGGATATTAAGTAAAGATCATTTCCATGAAGATATTTCCTACCGTAAATATATAAAACATTTTTTTTTGTGAGTGAATGCAGCACAATCGCGAACATAAATGGACAAATTTAAAGGCACCCTCAGATTCCAGATGTTTAAATAGTTGCATTTCGGCCAAATATTGTCCTATCCTAACACACCATTCATCAATGGAAAGCTTATTTATTCAGCTTTCATTTGATGTATACATCTCAATTTAAAAAAATTGACCCATGTGACTGGTTTTGTGGTCCAGGGTCACATATTATAATAAGATCCCCTTCCTACGTCAGAAGGGGAGTGAAATCTGCTCGGTTTATTTTTTGACATGCAGAGAAAGGCTTACCAAAACAAAGTTACTGGGTTGTCACTTTTCACGTTTCTGGGTTGGTAGATGCACCGGGGACCCGATTATAGCAATTAAACACGGAAAAAGTCAAATTTTCATGATATGTCCCCTTTAAATCACTTAATGTTAGACAGTACTGTGGCATGCAGGGTGAAGTCGAGAGCCGTGGGAACAGATAGCACGATTGCTAATGAGTGTTACCTGCGCGCCACATCGATCTCCAGTCTCACAGAAGGAGATCGGGAAGGATAAAAGGAGGAGTGACGACTGTGCAAGACGAGAGAGAACCAGGCCTTTACTTTACATTGTGTGTTGCTTATTGTTTGTGTTTTACACTAGCATAGTAATGATATGCTAAAGCCCGCCCCCCTCGTGACCTGATTGGTTAAAAGGTAGTTTGTGACGAAAGAAACACCAGCGATTTCAAACCGCCTTTTTGAGTCTTTTTTTTTTTTTTTTACTGCAGTTTTAAGGAGAAAATACTCAGCAATGGTGTTGACCTGACTTTGTCTTAAAGCATATTAAAAACACCACATAGACATTAATCATTAAAAACTTGATTTTCACCACAGGAGGACTTTAAATTACACCGTATCTTTGTCATGATTTACTGAAGTATGTTCATTGTATTGTAACCGTTTATTTATTTGATTCTTTCTTTGTTTATTTTGTTTTTTATTCAAAAGCTTTTGAGTTACTTTATTGTAAACTCTGTAAGAATGAAATGACAAGACTGAAACTTGTACAATTTACAAATGCTTTGCACAGTGCTTTTGAGAAATGTACCATGGAGATACTAAGTAGAGCTTTCATTTTCCAAACAGTTTCCAAACATACTTAGTGATTTGTGAAACCCTGCTCACATCTTTTCACCAGTAACTTTTAAACCCACACAAGTGGGACAAACTCTGAGCAGTTTGTGCCTAGATCTACATTTACTTTTCAGTGACTTCTGAGAGGTTAACCAAATGAAGTGCAAGAAGTGCAAAACATACGAAATTCAAAGAAGGAGATGAAGTGAAACTCTGTCAGCGAAGTAAAGCCGCTGTATAAAAACAGAATAGTCAAAGGCCATGACCCGGTCCCATTTGCATGATTCAGAATTCTCTCAAGACGAATCGCCACCCATAATTCCAGCACATTTTTCTGCAGCCCACACACACTTTCAGCTACTCTGAATTAACATAAAACAGCTCTAAAACTGAGGACAGCCCATTAATATATCTATATACATTATTTATTTATTTATTTTTACAGTAAAAGTGTAAACATTTCTATGTATGACATGGAAAAGGGAATGCAAAAGCTGTTCACTTTGAGCTGAGCACTTTAAAGTTCAAATGTTGATGGTTATAAACCTGTCTGCGACTATACTTTTCAACACACTTGAACGCAACTTAGTGACAAATTCATATTTATCACAGGTTAGAAACTATTTTACAGCTATTGATCTTGGCAACATCACAGACAGAACTAGTTTCTTAAGTGTTGGCTACACAGCAGGAGGAAAACAGGCTACCCTTAGAAATAAAATAAAAAACGGAAAACATTTACTCCACTGAATCCCAAATCCTGGAGAACAGCAGGTAAAGCAGTAAACTATTTTAACATTCCTATTTTTTTTTTTTTTTTTTTTTTAAGAGAATATGTTTCTCTCTCTATTTTTCACTTTTAAAAACTTTCAAATACACTTAACTGCTGACATTTGCTTATTGTATTTTTATTATTTTTTTTTTTAGCAGGATACAGTATTTTACGTTGTATTAAATTGTGCCAAATGATTCGTTCGTTCATTCATTCATTCATTCATTCATTCATTCATTCATTCATTCATTCATTCATTCATTCATTCATTCATTCATTCATTCATTCATTCATTCATTCATTCATTTATTCATTCATTCATGTATGGGAACCTGGAAATATCAGTTAGTTTTAGAATTGGAACAATCATGAAAATTGCAATAGTCGCCTAATGGTGTATTTATTCATCTGAATCATTCATCTTCATTTTCAAAGGCATCTTTAGAGCCTTCCAAACAAATCTGTCTTCTTTAACAATGTAATAAAATACTTGCTTAGCTTGTGTAGCCTGCAATGTATGAAGGCTTTTGGAAGGCTTTCAGTGGAGAAAATTGTGTATTTCCCCATGATGGTGTAGTCACAGCACGACAGGGGGGCATGCCCATGCCGACCAGCCAAGCCTTTGAACAAAAAAAAACAAAAAAAACAAAAAAAAAAAAAAACGTACTCTTACACAAACAAAGCAGGCTAAATGTAATGGTCAGCAATTGGCACGACTTAAGACCGCAATCAGCAAAAATAAACATGATGTATCTAGCAAATAAATCAATGCAAGATCAAATGACATGGGTTTCTAAAGATCTTATCAGCCAAGCAGTAAATGAACATGACTGGTGAAAGGCAACGCATCTGGCATCGCTCATTAGGCTAATAAGACAACACAGTGTCTCTCTCTCTCTCTCTCTCTCTCTCTCTCTCTCTCTCTCTCTCTCTCTCTCTCTCTCTCTCTCTCTCTCTCTCTCTCTCTCTCTAACATGTTTTCTTTGTTTTCACATCTCCTCAAGTGACACCAGGAACTTTGATCTGCACTCAGCTCTATGATAGCACAAAAAAGGCCACACTGAGAAAAACAAAACACAGCATAGATGATGATGCACTGGCCAGCTCGAAAAATCCTTTATGTTGAAATATGTCAAGACTACACACTCTCATGTATTGTCTCTTTCAGATCTACAAGTTAAGCTGGAACCACTTTATAATATAAATCCTTTTAAATAAATAGAGTTTTGGTTATAACTCATGTGTTACATATTGTAAAGCAGCTGTTTTATTTATTTTTGGCTGCCTATGTGGAAGAAGGATTTAAATATATCAGTGCTACCTGACTAGCAACAACTGAGCTGTCTGCTGTCTTCCCTTTTGCCAAATAGGTTGGAAAACTTCAACACCCATAATCCACTAGGCATGTTGCCGTCCAAGGCCACTCCCACCAGTCTACTCCTATTGGATAAGCTTGATCAGAGTCAGATACTGCTTTGCTTGAGTAGGAAATCCTTCTTAGCAAACTTTTGTGAGTTACTTTCAGTTTCCAGTGAAGGATCCAGCACGTTGTAGACAGCGGCTAAAGGTTACAATAAAATGTATATATGGAAAGAACGCTATGACGGGAAAAACTGATAGAAACTACTGTTCCGTCAGTTCTGCTCAACCCCTCGAAGCAAAACACTAGCCGCGTTTACCCTTCAAATTGCGCAAATTGAAATTGCGAATTGAAAATACGGCCAATGGAAACACGTCAATTTCGCAAAAACTCCCATTTATCACAAAAAAAGTTTTTTACACTCGCATGAGGTGGTTTTTCAGGCAATTTGAAAAATAAATATTTCGCAAAACTGCCATGGAAACAGTTTTTGCGCATTTACAGGTCACCTGACTTAGATGACGCGGTGTGTTTGGACACAATACGAGACAGAGTTCTTTATTAAATTCATACAAGACAAAATAATTAGAGGAATAATGGATTCTAAACCTCAAATAAATGCCACAATCAAGACCTCAAAGCAGAAATGAGGGAGAAACACCCAGAAACACCTCATATGTGCCGCTCACAAGAATAATAAGGGTCGTTCCTTACCATTAATGCTTGGAAAACACACATACATCTCCTTTGAATAATAATAATGGCTAGTGCAGTGGCTGAGATATAGTACATAAACCTTAACGTCCGTTGCCATGGGTTTTGTAATGATTTTACTTATCGCAAGAGGAAAAAATGAAATTTTAGTCGCATAACATCGGTTAATGGAAACGCCGTCATTTCGCAATAGTTTTTTGTCGACATTTAAAAAAAAAAAAAAAAATCTGTAGTACAATCTGTAGTTTTCACAAAAGCCTGTCAAAAGTCCTGTTACTGACAAATAAAAGTGAATTTATCTGTCCAGGTAATACGGAGAAAGAGTAAATATTGTTCATTTCACATGCATTGTAACAATACAAAGCGAGTTGAAAATCGGCAAACGTACACTTTTCGTTCCATATAAAATATATATTAACATAAACGTGCTTTTAAAAAGTGCCTTTCTTCTACAAATTATTTATTTCACTTGATTACATATTACATTCTATTACTCATACAATGATAATATATAGAATATATATATATATATTTGCATTTACATTTATTGCTTTTGTAGTTCAGATCTCTAGGGTGCCATCAAAGACATATTAATTTTGAAAAATCAAAAGACAGCTATTGTTGAGGGATATTGCCGCTTGACGCATTTCAGTCTTTACTACATCAAAGACAAGGTCTCAAATTCAATTAGCTTTATTAATACATTGTCATTAGATGATTGTGGAAAACCATTCAACAAAGAAGAAGAAAAAAAAATAAAGAAAGAAAAGCATCAGATATAAATACAATTATTCCTTGTGGAATATTTTTTTGAATATTTGCAGCCCATTTGAATGCAGATCACATCCCACTGAGAAAAGATTGACGGTGACCAGAACTGTTGTCAATGATGTGATGTTTCACAGCAGGATTACCCAGAATCCACAGCAACACTGCTGATCAATAAGAAACGGGTTTATTTATTTATTTTATGATCTCAGTCTCCCTGCACTTTTCTGTCTCCCTCAAACCAAACACACACATAAGCACACATAAACTAAATTACCAGGCATCTGGCAAGTAAATATAGCGAAGGAATATCGTGAACAAAACAGCTTCAAAGATTCATCACTACAGAAATCCGCAGCCCTCTGAACTCAATTCAAATTACTTTTGAAACCAGATCAAAGGTTCAACAAAATTAAAGTCTTATTTGTTAATTGCCTTCAAGATAATATGCTATTTTAGTTTCTTGGCATATGTGTTGACAAACAGTCACACAGTTAACAAGTCAGTTACCTAAAAAAAAGTAATAAAGTGTGCATAGAACAGTATTCAGAGTTAATCAAATTTAATTGGATGCTTACTGCACACTTTTCAGCTCTATGTAAGTCTTATTCAATGAATTATATGGCTGTGGCCTCAAAAGTGAGCCAAGACCGTTCCCTTTACACTGTCGCTTTATCAGTTCATCGTGATCTCATCGTGATCAACACGTTATAATCAATAAAGCTGCCAACAATGCACAATAAATCTCTTACTTCTTACTCAAGCCTGCATAACTCAGCACTGAATAAAAACTATAGCATTTTGAGCGGTGAGTGGATTCTGACTAATTTAAGCAACTCTGATTGGCCACTGTGTTCAAGAAATCAACAGCTATGTCTGATTGGCTGCATTGGTCACCGCTGTAAACTGCTTGTTCACGTTCTCCAGAGCGCAAACCCAAATATGCATTGGAGCATATTTTATTATATTTTATTTATGATAATGGATTACATTATCAACTGAGGGTGCTCTTGCTTGCTTTTGAGGATGCTTAGCATGGATTGCAGGAAAATGCTGTCAATGGCGGGAAAGCGTTGTGTCAAAAATGACGGAAAATTATGTCAATGGCGGGGAAAGAGTTAATAGTGTAATTGCCTTGTTAAAAGTAATTTTGTATAATTTATTCTGACAAACATGCAATGCTTTTGATAACATCAAATCATTCATCATTCAAAGGTCACAAAGAATGTTAGAATTGTAAAAGAGCCAAAAGGAAAAGGTCAAGAAAACACCGTTAAACAATGGCAAAAAAGTTTGATTATTTCATTGATTTCTTATATAAAAAAAATAATAATAAAAAATAAATAAATAATTATGGCACATATCCTACGTATGTCTGTGTAAAGCAGCTATGTATAGGAAACAGGGATGGGACGGTATTTTTACACATGTGACCACAGTATTTGTGAACACATAGCCATGGTGGGCAGATTTAATTAAAAGGCTGGCAGAGTAAAGTGATAGCAATGCTTTAGGTTTTGGGAAAGTGAAAGATTTAGTCTCACTCTGTGATCCACTAATAATTGGCTAATAAAATACCGCAATGGAGTGTGTCCATTACCTTTAGTTTATATGGTGTCTCGTTCAAATTTTAGACGTAGGGGTGTGTGTCCCCCCCCTCCCCCAGTCATGCTCCCTTCTTAGATGAGAAATAAAATCAATATGTAATAAGCCTCCTTGGTTAGATTTCTGTGACATTATACGATGATGAGGATTTCAGAGAGGGGACAAAGTTCTGCTCCACATTGATCGGCAGTGAGAAATTGAGAATAAAGACCTTTCTTTAACTGAGTGACTGTGGATGAAAAATTTGCTTTAATAAAACATTGTGTTTAATGTTCTGCTCCTTCGCCCAGGCGTCTTTTGTCTTTTCGGTTGCTGGTCAGCGTGATTTATAAGGGTTCAATGAGAAACAAAGGCAGAATTAACTGAGTCATGCACGAGAAAATTAACCAGGCTCCATTTGCAGAATGAAATAGACTTTTTAAAATCGGAACGCGTACACACACACAAAAATATCAATGAGTTGACTGAATGAGCGTGCGCTTATGTGTGGTTTTGGCAGGTTGTCAAAGACGAGTGTAAATGGTCACAGCGGGCGTAATAAAGAACATGAAAGTGCTGGTGACAGGTACTGCTGACCTGAAACAGCTTTGATAAACAGACAGAAAGAGACCTGATGGCAGTAAAATTATATAAACAAATCGCTGGCTGACTTTGTAGAAGAGACCAAAAGGAATTAATTAGAACCCCTCCAGCACAAACACCTTTGCCCTCCGCCAGTTTTCCAGCAGTGACAGATCTGAAGCCAGCTGAAAGTCCTATTTATCCAGCTACTGAACCACAGAGCTACAAGAGAAATATGCACCCCTCCTGAGTGGTGTTATTATCTGATTAGGTTACATTAAAAGCATGCATTTACTCTATTTGTGTCAACAAATTACCCAACTTCTCTGTTCTGCTAGGCCTAACAAGGATTATTCTTCAAATACTCCATCCGGGGTTTTGAAGGAATACTAGTAATAAGACGTAGTGCTGGAGCTTACAAAACATTATGAACTAACAAATACACAAGTCAAAAGCTCTAGCCTTTGCTAATTTGACACTAGCTAATGTTGTTTACCGCCAGAACATGTCCGCCGCTGTGATTCGGCTGTGGGCGAAACTGACAATATGAGTGATTTATTGCAAGGTCTTAATGTTAAACGCATGGATCATAAATAGTCATGAAAATAATGACATTTGCGTGGCATAGTGACGTGTGGGAGGATGTTCCCTAATGAGATTATGGTTTTAAGCTTGGAAGAGCAAAAGAAACATTGTATAAGGTTTGCATGTGTTTATACATATCAAATGCTGAGGTAGAACTTTTGGTATAAGGGATATATTGAGAGAGGCCAAATGAAAGAGTCCATGTATTATAGGTTAATGACAATGTGTTCTTTCTTTCTTTCTTTCTTTCTTTCTTTCTTTCTTTCTTTCTTTCTTTCTTTCTTTCTTTCTTTCTTTCTTTCTTTCTTTCTTTCTTTCTTTCTTTCTTTCTTTCAGTTAGAAAATACTGTAAAAAGTCTACGGCTACTTTCACACCATCAGTTTTTTAGGATTGACAACCATTTACTTACAGGTGGGAGTCTCAATTTCTCGTTCACATAGAAACTTACAGTAGCGTCTTGAAAAGGCCTGTATGAACGTGCAACAAAAGTCAAGCCCGTATTCCCTTACAATCCTTACGGAAATTAACCATGCTTTTATTATAGTAAAAGTGTAGTAACCATGTTTGTTTTGGTTGGTTGATTACCATTTGTATGAACAGTTATTACTAATACAATGGTTAAAATATGGCTATTGTAGCTCAACCATGGCTAATTGGTGGTTACCATGGTTTACCTACTATAACCATGTTTTTTTTTTTTTTTTTTTTTTTTGTAAGGGCAGTACCTATAGCGACAGTGACCAAAGAATATCAAAGATGGTGACGTCCATAAAACCATAGATATGCAAACGAATGCTCCAGACACAGACGCATCAGCCATCTTGGAATGGTTAACATGACGCTGTTTATCACTCACACTTACAAATCAATGAATTAATTGAAAAATTCACAGCATATCACAAGCCTACGGATGTAAAACCACTGAGCTATAAACACCCGGCAAAATGGAATAACCTTTTAGAAGTGATATTATGCTGGTTTGTGTTTTAACTCAATATGCAATATCCAGAATATTCCAGTATCCAGAATAATGTATTAATGATAAATTAAATGCTGCTAATATATATACATTCATACATGTAAATAATTAGGTTGCACATGCACAATCAATGGTCGCGGACCGTATTTGACCGTTCCAATATGGCTATAGCAGCACATAGAAACAGACACTAATGAGGAATCTATGTAAGTATATGCATAAAACTGAAACGAAAAGAAACAAGATCTAAAACCTTTAGATCAGATGACACAGAGCTCATATCACTATCGCTGTAAGATACTGAAAGCAAACCACACATGAATCCCCACAACACACGGTAGACACGCATTTGTGCAGCGCAGATCTCTCGCACCGTATGACGTGACAGACAACTAGTTGTCCAGTCCGGTCCCGTTCACACAGTGCGGGTTTTCTGAATATGCGGTTGTGAGTCATGGAAATGTACGGGTGTGAGTGTGGTTATAGAATGCGTGTCACAGATACAGAAGGAGATAACACAGGTAAGTAGCGGATGTTTATTTGCAGGAATCAGAAGCGCGAGTAGGAGAGTGACAATGGCGAGTATAACTGCTGTCAGATAGTTTGGATTTAACTTCGCTGGATGAGTAATAGTACTCTTGATGTCTTAACAGATGACTGAACGGGTAGCAGACGATGAGTAGGAGAGTCGTTGCAGACTGAAGACAGATGATGGATTCTGGAGACTGGAACAAGGTGATGGTGAACACAGGTGAGTAGATCAGGTAAGGAGTCAAGTAAGTGTTTGTGTAGATGAGACCAGACAACAGAACTGTGTGTGAACTATATTAACGTTGTCTATTTTATGTGAACTTTATTATATTTTTCTCCTCTGAGATCTGTCTTTAGGCTCTAAAACCCTTTTAAGTTTCTTTCTGGAATCTTAATTTTTGGAGTGCTGTTTGCATTCTCATTTTGGATTATATAAAATCTTAAGAGACACTTCAGATGTAGTTTTGTATGTTTGTGTTTGTATGTTTAGCAGTTTAGCAAGATGAATCTCTAATATTCAATAACTCAGCATGCAGGTATGTCGCAAAATTAAGTGTTATGGACCAGATTTACTAAACAGGGCAAATTAGCGTGAGGGCGCAATTCCAAAACAGCGCAGATGGGAGTGGAAAGTTCAAATTAAAGAACACAGACGCAGTCAGATCATTTCCATAATGACCAACACAATCTACCAGTTAGCGCCTCATTTAAGACGTGCTTTTTTTGGGCGGTAAATAATGCCGCAAACACCAGTACATTGACAAGCACAAATCACCTTGCATGATTCCTTTAAATTCTCTCCTCCCATAAATTGCGAACACAAACCCTTTTTTGGCGTTAAAAAACTACTGCCAGGATTTACTAAAGACACGCAGTGTAAAATTAGCGCTTTAAAGGCGTGGACAGGGATATTTTTTGCGGCTGACCTTTTTGCATATGCATTTGTAGGAGTTTCCCTTTCAGGCGCAAAATTTATTGGAAGAGAGTTTTTAAATGAATCACATAAGGTGATTTACTAGATTTGCACTCGTCAATGTACTGGTGTTTGTCCATTATTTACCACCCAAAAACAGCTCGTCTTAAACCAGGCGCTATAACTGGTAGATTGTGTTGGTCATTATGGAAATGATCTAACTGCGTCTGTGTTCTTTAATTCCTTCCTTTAATTCCACTTAAATTAAAAGTTTATTAGTAAATCTGGCCCTTTGTTGTTGTTTGAATGTTGATTTATAAGAGCTTAATAGCATTTTCTGTGTGTGGTGAAGTGCATATCAGGCATGTTCAACTCAGCAGGGCACTACTGAAATCTTGAAGTATGGTCTTCCACTGATTGGAAACTATTATCTCCACATTCAGTCATGCTCAACAAGTTTCCCACTTGATTACACATGCCAGTTTTGTGTCGGCACAGCTGCTCACACACAAACACGCTTAAGCGCAGACTACAGTGATTTTAAGGCAAGGTTTAGCAACAGCTTACATCCATGCCAGCCAGATGTGCAGTATTCAAATAAGCGAACAGATTAATTAGGGTGCTGTTTATCATTCCCTGTCCCTTCTTCATAGTTCCAGCTTCCTCCTCCGAGTCTGCGGCAGACGCCTCGCCTCATCCCGTAGACAACGGTGGAGTTAATTAGTCAGCTGACTGAGCCAGAAGTTTAATTATTCACCAGTGTAGCGAGAGGCTATGAGGAGACTGATGAACCACTCTTAAGCGGAGCCAGTCGCTCACCCTTAGAAATACATCACTAATGGTGCAGATCAGAGGTCAGCTACACGTGCAGATGCTCCAAAGACACATAGCAGCTGCCAATAAGGTGAGCGGGAGGCGGAACTCTGAACTCTCAACCTCTTGTTCTACAATGTTATATTTATTCTCTATCCTGCCAGTGTTCTAAAAAGCCCTGTTACTGAAATGCCACAATAAACCTTATATAGTTCAATGACAAAAAGGATAAATCATGAAATCTGTCAAGGAGACAATGACCCAGTCTTTGACCCAGTCTACTTAAAGTGTGTATAATGGCTTTCACTGTTTCAATTTTCATAACATAAAACAACCAAACTGTTCCTGCACTATCTACGTGTATAGGACTCTTCAGCACTATATAATGAAAGATGTGTCCTTAAATCAGCACTGGACAGCTCCTCTACTGCTCTTTTATAATGAACACTCTCTGCTGGTTTGGGAAACCGCTCCATAATAAACAAGTTATGATGATCCTGAGAGCATAAATAGCAGTATTATTCAACTATACATTCACACATACTGTAGGCTGTGTACAATTAAGTCAAGTCAAGTCAAGTCAAGTTTATTTGTATAGCGCTTTTCACAATACAGATTGTATCAAAGCAGCTTCACAGTATTAAATTAATAATACAACAAAGTTTGTTTCAAGAGGAATTTATTGATTGATAAAATTAAATTAAATATCCCCAAAATATCCCCAACTGAGCAAGCCAAAGGCAACAGTGGCAAGGAACCGAAAAACTTCATCAAGTGACCTAATGGTGTCCTAAAACTCCATCAGGTGACCTAATGGAGAAAAAAAAAACCTTGGGAGAACCCAGGCTCAGTCAGGGGCCAGTTCTCCTCTGGCATTTATATTGAAAATAACAGAGGGCCTAATACAGATCCCTGCGGCACTCCATAGTTTACTGGAGTTATGATCGATTTTTCTCCGTTTAAATAGACAAAATGGTAGCGGTCAGATAGGTATGATTTGAACCAGCTTAATGCTTGTCCTTGAACACCAGTATAATTTTGTAGTCGATCTAAGAGTAATGTATGATCTATAGTATCGAACGCAGCACTAAGATCAAGTAAAACTAGTATTGAGATACAGCCTTGGTCAGAAGCTAAAAGTAAATCATTTGTGATTTTAACAAGCGCAGTTTCAGTGCTATGATGCGGTCTGAATCCAGACTGAAACTTTTCATAGATATCATTTTGTTGCAAGAAAGAGCCCAGTTGAGCGGACACCACTTTTTCTAATATTTTAGACATAAATGGAAGATTTGAAATGGGTCTATAATTTGCTAGATTATTATGATCTAATTGTGGTTTCTTAATGAAAGGTTTTATAACTGCCAGTTTAAATGTTCTTGGAACATGACCTAAAGATAAAGACGAGTTAATAATATTGAGGAGAGGATCTTCCACTACAGGTAACACTTCTTTCAGTAGTTTAGTTGGTATAGGATCTAATAAACATGTTGTTGTTTTAGATGAAGTGATAAGTTTATTTAACTCTTTTTGTTCTATAATTGTAAAGCACTGTAATTGTTCTTTCGGGGTGATAATTGAAGCTGAATTATAAGGCGCGATTGAAGATTGAACGTTTACAATTGTGGTTCTGATGCTTTCTATGTTCTCAGTGAAGAAGTTCATGAAATCATTACTACTGAACTGTAACGGGATATTTTGTTCGGGTGACGTCTGTTTATTTGTTAGTCTAGCCACGGTGTTAAAAACCTTGGATTGTTTTGGTTGGTTTCTATTAGTTTGCAGAGGTGCTCAGCCCTGGCCGCTTTTAGGGCCTTTTTATAACGTGACATATTGTCTTTCCACGCGATTCTAAAGACCTCTAAATTAGTTTGTTTCCATTTACGCTCTAAAATACGCGTTTCTCTCTTTAAAACATGCGTAGTATTGTTATACCATGGTGCTTTATTTTTCTCTCTGACCTTTTTTAATTTAATAGGTGCAACCACATCCAATGTTCTAGAGAGAATGGTGCTCATAGTGCTAGTTAGTTCTTCTAGTTCATCTGTTTGTTTGGGTTCAGGCAACAGCTGAGACAGATTAGATAAGCAATTTGAGAAATTATCTATGGTGGATGGGAGGATTGTTCTGCCTGGTTGATAACGCGACGCCGCATTACATATTACAGCAGTACGTAATATGCAAGTTACCATGTAGTGATCAGTGACTTCATCACTTTGTGGAATGATATCTATATCGGTTGGATCGGTTCCATGTGATATAATTAAATCGAGTGTATGATTAAGACGATGTGTTGGTCCGGTGACGTTTTGCTTGACCCCAAATGAATTTAATAAATCTGTAAACGCAGCTCCTAACGCATCATTTGGATTATCTACGTGTATGTTAAAATCTCCAACAATTAGTGCTTTATCGACATTGACTAATAGGTCTGAGAGAAAATCTGCAAACTCTTTTAGGAAATCAGCGTAAGGCCCTGGCGGTCTATATACGGTAGCCAAGGCTAGAGATAATAGGGATGTTTTTCTAACATCTAAGAGCGTAACATTTAGTACAAGTACTTCAAATGAAATAAACTTATAACCCGTTTTCTGGGTAACATTTAGAATATCTTTATAAATGGTTGCAACACCTCCGCCACGACCAATCAGACGGGGCTCATGCTTATAACAGTATCCAGGAGGAGTAGACTCATTAATACCGAAATAATCATTTGGTTTAAGCCAGGTTTCAGTAAGGCAAAGTATATCGAAGCTATTATCTGTGACTATTTCATTTACAATAACTGCCTTAGGTGTGAGTGATCTAATGTTTAGAAGACCTAGCTTTAGAAATAGTTTTTGTTTACTAATAGCAACATTTTCTGTTTTAATAACAATAAGATTTTTCCTAGATCCTGCATTAGATTTATTATTTGATCTCACTAAACGAGGAATAGACACGGTTTCTATGCAATGTTCTACACTAGTATTTATATCAGTTGAATTGGTGCAGCAGAGACTATGATTTGGACTTTTGGTTACTAGTCAAAGGGTATTTAACATTTTGGAGATGTTATCTGACAGAAGATCCGCTCCGAATCTGCTTGGGTGTAAGCCATCAGCACGGAAAAGCCTAGGACGCTCCCAATTAGTTAGTGGTGATGATGATGGATCAGCAGAAGATCACTTTGAATGGCTGTTTGCACACAGTGCAGCTATTTGCGCTCCAGTCTCAAGTATTATGCTCACCACTACTACATTTATTTTATATAAAAAAAAAATACATTAAAAATACAAATAAAAAATATTGTGAAGATTGTTCAGTTGAAATCATCTTGAGTCAATGAATCAGAGTAAAAATATATTTAGTTTCTAGCCCTTACGGTTCAAAAGTTATTTGCATAAACATTAGTTCAACTTTGGACAGCTGGTGGCGCTAGAGAGATTGAGTTAGAGACTGTCATCTATCTGTGCGCCACATTTCAAAACTTTTTACCATATAGTTCTATGGGCTCCCATAAACTCAAGAGCAGACGAAGAACAAGCTGGCACTTGTGAATTTTATTCAGATATGAACAATGTTTGATAGATCAACATATGATCTATAACTTATCTCCATTAAACTTAATCTAAAACCAAAATCTTCAGTGAGGGCAATTCAAGGAGAAGACAAATGCGAGACAAATGCAGCAAATAAACCACAGCGCACCCAAGGGACACGCTACTATTCACGCATCAAAACTGTCGAGTGGAAGTAAACAGAAGCTGTGAGGAATGATTCTAGGATGCCAGACCCAATTCCCTTTCAGGAGTCTTCCCTATTTCACACACTCATAAAATATAAACAAACGCTAACAACACATGCATCATGTGCCCTTTTAGTCTAGCACACAGATCATGCAATAAGTTAGCCGGAGACAGACAAATGATGTCTTATATAGAGCGCTTCCCTTGTAAATTACATGGAAATACCAGCAGGGTTTTGATCAGTGGGCTTTCTTAACAACCTAGCAACACTCTAGGGACAAATGTCTCAGCCCAGTCATTGCTCAACGAGAGGAAAAGGATGTTAATTTCTTTGAATTGCCATAGACTACAGCGCATAGTGCTTAACAATATATTTTATTGGCAGGGCACAAGAACAAATGAATGGATCATCTGTTCAGCTGTTTGTGTATTCTGCATATTTATCAATTTGCATTTTACATGCATATGTGATATGTGCACACATCTATGTTGGTTGCCTCAAAGGTGCAGTAAGCAATTTCTGAGAAACACTGTTGATATTTGAAATCAACCCAAACAAACACACCCCTCCCTTCATTGCTCCGCCCCCAAAACGCACAAACACACAATGCAAGATTTGATGTCTCTTTATCATAGCTGAAGTGAAGAAAAATAATGCTTCTCGAAAAATAAAGCAAAGATGACGAACGAATGACAAGGAAGAAAAAGATATGAACTTACAGTAGACAAGAGTATATACAAGCAAGAGTTAGTTGTTAGTTGCCAGCACAGCAGCTCCAGACAAACAATGACACATTAAAAACTGTACTGCTAATAGAGCTAACAGTATATCTCGGCTCTGTGAAACAGCAAAACCAATGTTACTCACAAATGGAGCAGAAACAATGCATCCTCATGTCCGTTTTCAGGCCTTCCCGCTGGAAAGCTTTTCTAATATTAACGTGGGTCCTAAAGCTCTTGCCTGATCATAACCCTTCTTTTTCCAGTGAAATTCCTCTGAGCTTTTCCCTTTTGTAATGTCTCTCAGCCATCTCTCTTTCTACAGTCTTTCTTCAAATCTCACTCTCTCTCCTCCCCCATCATGAGAGGACACGCCCCCTGCTGCTGATTGGCTACAAGTGTGTTGTGCTGCTCGGTCTGATCCACTTTCAACAGCGTTTCTCAGAAATTGCTTACTGCACCTTTAATTCATCATTATTATTATGATTATGTAGAGATCTTTTTGGAGAAAAAAGAGACACTCAAAATTGTTTTAAATATAATGTGAAAATGTCACAGCTGAAGGGGTTGCAGGCACTAGCATCCCTTTAGGCTAAACTATATTCACAACAGAGCACAGCATACCTTATTTCTTAACCATACAACCCTTGACCATTGAAACGCTAAAGGCAAGTGCAGGACATTGAATTCAGAAAATAACAAGTAGTAAACCTTAAAGCTATATCTGACTTGGAGATTGAGATATCAAGCAGGATCATGGCACATGTTTTGGCAGCCTGCTGCTGT
Organism: Leuciscus leuciscus; assembly: GCF_965113295.1. Lineage (NCBI taxonomy): Eukaryota > Metazoa > Chordata > Actinopteri > Cypriniformes > Leuciscidae > Leuciscus > Leuciscus leuciscus. Next base: position 5,634,991 of record NC_138741.1, read on the forward strand.
ACAGCCCAAACTGTAGAACGGAAACTCCAAAAAATCTAAACAGCACAGAGGAGCTGGGGGAAATGTCTAGTCATATTTTTCGAAATAAAAAGTTGATTTGCCATCATTCTCCAGTACATCCGAGGCAATAATGGAGCTCTCCATATCGATCGCAATTATACCAACTGAATAGAGTCGGCAATCTCCTGCTCCTTCTCTATGGAGACTGAAAGATGGAGAAATCAGACTCTCATCCAGAGAACATTGAACATGTTTGGAATAATGACACAACAGACCAGTCAGTTGCTGCACTGTAAAACCTAACAAATGTTCAAACCAACACTTTTTAGTTGGCTTTACTCAATGTCCTCAATTTAGTTGGACATTAACTCTATCCCTGCCAGCCAGCACCAGCATTTTTGATCATTTCCCCAGAATACTCTGTTGTATGAGATTGGGTCGATCGTGTCCATCAAAACCCCCAAATCTTGCTCAGTGCTGTAACTCTTCGTGGGTTTGACATTTTATTCTGTAATGTTTGGCTGTTTTGATTAATATGCTGTTGAATGTTTGATGATCATGTTTTGTAAGAAATGCTTCTATCGCTTGTTTTGAACCGGAGATTTTCTACTCTTTCAAAAGATGCACAATAGCCCCCTACCATATGACAGTGAAAACTTAGATTGGCAGAACATTTTTTCAATGGCGGGGAAGCGTTGTCTCATAAATGACTGAAAATGATGTTAATGGCAGGGAAAGAGTTAAGTACATTCCCAAAACCTTCCAAGATTTTGTTACATAGTTAATGTGACTCATCAATGCCTTGACGGATAGCTTTGGGAGTTATATTCATGTTGCTTCTGTGTGTCCCCCTGCCCGAGGACAACATGATTGCATCATACAGTCATATGTACACTTCTGAACTTCTTATCTTGAGGGTCTTGTGGCTCAAAGTGGTTCAAACGCATATCTGTTCTTTCAAGTTTTTACGTATATAGTATCATTTTTTTTCTCTGTGTCCCTACCCAATACATGCTTCTTCACACTGTATTTTTGTCAGCATCAATCCATTCCTTATTGTCTTCTTCTCTCTGCGTCTCATTCAATATATCTGCCATTAATATCTCATATTGCTATTCCTTGATACTGTCTCTTGGTCTCGGCTCATGAATATGTCTGTCGTGGCATTTGCTATGACTGTGTCTTTGAAGGAGCTTAAAGAAATGCCCTTACTGATTCCTCCCAGATTTCTTTCTTCTCACGTCAAGGGCTGCACTCTGTGCTGCTGGCACTCAATATATTATTTCAAAGTCTGATGCAATGCAATCATAAACCACAGATAAAAGTACCGTGGTGTGATACACACACAGGCATCCACAGTTGCAAACACGGAGATGTAAAACCTGAGAGTTGGTCCTAGGCTTTCAGTGATGACCAGAAATATGAGACGTACTGAGACAGCCTTGTGATCTTAGTGATGTTGAACAACACATTAATCCTATTACATTGGTTAAAAAGCATTTGCTAACCTAGAAGCATTCCATACTCAAACACATTGAGCAATGTAATTTTTTCTTCTAAAAATCATGAACATTTTCATCTCATTTGCACCATATCTTAAATTACTGTTCTGACTAATAGCAAGTGTGGTGGAATCAATATTTGACTTTTTTGTGGGGGTGGGTGAATAAAATGGACAACCTTTTGTTTTGTTAAAGCTAATTATATTGCATTTTACCCAAAACTCGATTGGAAATGATGACATGAGATGAGATGCGCCAGGAATACATGGATGTTTCACCCAAAAATCAAGAGTCAAAATTAAAAGAACCAATTTAAATTGATTATTTACTGAATCAGAAAGATTCGTTCACAATTTCAACTCACTCAGTGATTCGGTCTGTTTTGTTTAGTTTGTCTAAAAGCAAATAAAACTTCCCATAGAAAACAAAAAAACTAAAGAAACAATTTGTCACTTCTCACCAGAGTGTTAATGTGCGGAACATACTGGCTATATAGCTTGCAGGCTGCAGAAATGATTGTGGGTTTTATTATTTTTTTCTGGTGTTTTATTATTATTACTATTTAGATGTATTAGCACATAACAGAACATATGATGATGACATAACAATAAACATTAAGGTCTTCGAAAATGTCTTTATTTCTAGTAGGTAAACTAAATAAAACATTGACTAACAAATGTTTTTTTTAATTTTTTTTATTTTTTTTTTTTATGGAAAATATGGAGAAATTTCTACCTAAAATTCTACTTCTAATTCTAAACAACTAAGGTCACTATGAACTGTGCTCATGAAGTTTTATTTGTTTATTCTCACAGAATATAGAAATAGCATGAGGGTGTTAATAATGACTGAATTGCCATTGTTGGGTTAACAACTCTAAAAATCACCCCTAAACATAAAGAGGCCACCCAGGACATCCATTTCCCACAAGTCAATGGTTGATTCCGTCCAATTTGTGTGAGAGATGGACATGTTCCAGAGGAGTTAGGGGGATTCTCATTCTCAGTGTTTTATTGATTGCTTTGAAAACACCAACTTAAAACTAGGCCAGATATTAAAATCCATCCTCCAAGCCTTCACTAAACCATCCTCACGAGTTTTAGTTCCATGTGATTTAGTTCACGTCTTGTGTCCTGCAAGTCATTCTTCATTATCTTAGATGACCTCGTCAGACCCCAGTGAAGCCTCATCCTTCTTTAGAGTCTTAAACACTTCACCCGTTCCCTCTATTGAGCCAGATAATGCCCTTATAGACCCAGATGGCTAAAAACGTAAAGTCTTTTCACAGACATCGTTCAGAGAGATTGTATTATCCCGATAAATTAGACCATGGCATATATATATTGTTCTCAAATACAACCAGAAGCAAGACATTGGACCTGAATCTCTTCAGCTCCTCCCCAGTAGCGTTGGAAGCTTGTGCGTGAACAGAAGGAGATTTTGGTAGAGTAATTACTGTTGGAGCTGAATTCCTCCATTCTCCCTCACACCATCAAAGCCCTTGACTCAATTAACCAACGTAAGCGGATCTCCTGAAGAGGGAAATTTGCCCAGGCGCCACCTTTTGAAATGCAAAAATCGAGCAGCTCTCGGTATAGCCAGATTTGTCGGCTTTAGCATCAAGCGTGCAACAGCGAGCGCGTGCTCTTGCTTTCCAAATTACAGGGACTGAAAGCAATGGTACTAAATTATCTATCCAGAACGAATAAGCACAGGTGCTGAGGAGAGCGTGCTTTTGGTTATCATAATTAACATGCGTCAACTTATACTTCTTAGAACTTTAGCCCAGAACTATCGCGTCATAGCACCTGAGGAAAGGACGGTTTACTCTATATGTAATCCTCATTAGCAAAGCCAGGAATGGGGAAATAAATGCTATGTTTTGGCTTCAGCTCAGTGTGCAGGCTGCATATCTAGATAAGCAATGATAATTATGGCAGGAATCACCCAGGGACAACTCATGGATGTGTGCAGTTCGATAGTGTTGTCTTTACGGCAATCAAATGAGAGTTTTGGGGGAGCATTATCTGCGAAACACAGGCTTTTTGTGCCTTACCCCCAAGTTTGTGCCAGCTGTCTGATTACCAAATAAAGCCAGATAGACCTTTCTGGTTCCAACTGTTCTTCTACACTTTGAGGCAATCATATTGCAGTTATGGCTCCAAGTACCTAGAAATCGAACAGATGTCCCAAAGCTTGGGACACAATAATCTCTGTACACTCTATGATTTTAAAGTATTTTTGCTGCCTTATGGGTGGATTCTGACTAATGTGTGAATTGGAAAAAAAGAAAACAAAAAATCTTGTTTTTCCATGCTATTGAACAGAAGGAAAGGATGCATGCTATGAAATTGATTTTGGGGTTTTATGTCCAGATGAAATATTCTCTGAGTAGGCCAGTCACAATAACTACATTTGTTGGACAATATATTTTCCACAGACATAATTTGCAATAAACAATATTATTGCCATTTAAAAAAACATTTTAAACCATTGATATAATAATAAAATTATAGCATAATAATTCATGTTTCTAATGTTCCAACAAAACATTATTATTTTTGTTGTGTGTGTGTGTGTGTGTGTGTGCGTGTGCGTGTGCGTGTGCGTGTGCGTGTGCGCGAAAGATATATCTATATATCTTAGTCTGTTTCATTCAAACACTTGTTGCTTTGATGACTGTATGTGGGTGAAACGGTGTATGCAAGTCAGAGAAAGACTGTGAAAAAGAAGCGTTGTCACCTTATATAAGACATAAAGGTCATTGGTTTGTGTTTGATGTGGGGCATAAAAGAAAACAGCAGCTGAACAGAATTATAAGTGGAGAACATGCTTGAGCTGCCTTGTTTTTACTAAATATTATCAATTTCTATACATTTGATTTGAAATACATTTGAAAGAAATTTACATGTACATTATAGACATATTGTATATGAAGCTGTGGGTGGTTACCAGAGCGTTATCAATGCATTGTGAAGGGGCTGTTTTATTGATGGTTGCTATGGTGATCTGAGTAGTAGGTGTTTATAAAAAAACAAAAACAAAAAAAAAAACATTACTAGTACATACAGTATATATTGCCCAGGTCCCTCTTTGAATATATAGTCCTTTTTAATCATGTGACAATCATAATGAAGTGTTGTGAGTTTTTCTGGTTACTGTACCAGCAAAATGTTATATACAGTATGTTTTATTATTGAATTGGTGAACTAGATTCTGAAGTAATTACTGTATGTGTTTATAAATGTGTTTATGTTTTATGTAGATCATCTTTTTTTCTGCAAGGCAGAAGTAAAATAGGTATTTTCTGACTCGTGCCTTCTCCCTCAGTGTTTATCGTGATGAACAAAACATATAAGCATCACAAACTTAGTTTTGTTGCTCCCAGAGCTTTTTTTCTGCAATAATCCAAAAGCCAATGGAAAAACCCCAGTGGAGACAGCGGGAACTGATGCAGAGGATGAGTAATAGTTGCTGATAATCAACAGAGTGTCTGGCTCTATCAGCTCATTTGAGCCTAATGCCATTTGCTGAGATGCATAGCAATGCAGCCTGATGAAATTAGCCTGTCTGCTGTGAGCTAAAGCAGCGAGCCCTTAAACAAGCCCAACTGGATTACCGTGAACAGTACACTGCTGACAACCCCATCAGTACACGTCAAGACCCACCAGCCAGAGCCTGGAGAGAAACATCGCACTGCACCGGGTTTTCCCGGCATGTTTACGAGTTGCATGGCATGCAATCATGGCCTCCACTGGTCAAATGGCTCTCCCAAGCAGAACTTTAACAACATAAACCAGATGGTTTGCTGGTTTCAGCTGGTTTAATTGGTGTTCAGCAGGTTTAATTGATGTACTGCTGGTTCAACTGGACAGCCAAATGATCTCCAAAAGTAAATGTAATACTAATAAAAATTCAATAGCAAAAACCCCACTATAACCAGCTTAATACAGTCTACACACTCTCAGAAAATAAATAACATAATTGTACCTTTAAATGGCTTGTCACTGGGGCTTTACCCTCAAGGGTACAATATTGTACCTTAACCTTTAAAAGAAACGGTACATATATGTACCTTTTAATGCTTTTTGACCCACAAAAAGGTACATATGTACCTTGAGGTCCAATAATAAGCCCTATGGGGTACGTTATAGTGTAGATTGTACCTTGGGGGACAAAAATGGACTCCTACTGTACCCCTATTTCTGACAGTGCATGGTAAATAGTTGTAACCTGAAGGTGTCACTTTGTCACTTAGTGCTATGGATAAGCTTGACCAAAATAAAATTTTGCATTGCTTTAGTAGGAAATACTTAGCAAACTTTTAGTCATAATGGTGTCAACTTGTATTGTTCCAGGGTGCAAGAATTCAAAGAACGTTTAGCGAGAGTGATTTACTTTCGGTTTCCAGTGAATGATCCATCGTGTTGTAGGCAGTGGCTAAGTTTGCAAAGAATTGTAAATATGGAGAGATTGCTTTGTCAACTTTTCAAACTGAAACAAACTGTTCTGTCAGTTTCCTTCAACCCCCCGCCCCCACCCCAATCCCAATCCCAATCCCAACTGTCCGTGGATGGGGATACAATAATGCAGAAGTACAATCTGTAGTTTTCACAAAAGCGCTTGAGCTGTCAAATGTCCTTTTGCTGACAAATAAGCATGAATTTCTCAGTCCAGGTAACACAGAGAACAGGTAAACATTGTTCATTTACATATATTACCGACATTGTAACAATACAAAGCAGGTTGAAAATTACACTTTAAATCGTGCCCTTGTGTATATCTTCCTCTGTATGTGCATTCATATCACAGTGTGTCACTGTTTGAGAGGATATGTATGCTATTTTATGTGGAAACTAATGAGAAAAATAGAACAGAATGGGCGACACAGCAAATTCATAGTCCAGATGTTCAGTATAAAGTAGTGCCAATGTCATTGGGTGCTTTGCCAAAACAAACACACACACACACACACCAATCTGTGTTAATGGGCATACAAATGATGGACAAATTAGCATCTACAAGCATGAACAACAAATGGGTAACAAACAGTTACAATTATAGAAAGGCTCAATTCTGTGTGTATTTCTCTTTGTTCCCGAATGGTTTATCCGTCAGTAATAGCAAATAGATAAATGCATCATGTGATGGCAGTCATTTTTCATGTTAAATTAAGGGTTCCTATGGTGTGGAGTTATTGCTACCTTTTAAACAAATACACATGGATATTGGAGGATAGCTAATGTACTTGAGCTGTGATTTTACAGTATATAAACACATACACATACCTGAAATTACAGCCCAGCAGGAAGACAGATAAAGGTCTTTACACATTAAGTACCAGCACATATTTGATATAACTTTACAGTATGTGCCACAAGAAGCTGTACTGATCTTCTTGATCAGGTAGTATCCAGATTCATAAGTCTTAGATGAAATCCAATCTCCACTAAGAAAGCCTTTGAGATATTACTCCCATGAAAAATACACTTAGCCAATTATTTTCAATGGAAGTCATCCTCAAGAAAAGAAGTGTGAACCACATCCCTCTGAGGCATTTCTTAAACCTGAGAAAAGGACTGCCATACATTTCTTTAATACTCTGTCATGGATGACTTATCTTTTGCAATAGGGCCTTTATGAAGCTGTAATTATTTAATGTAAAGGATTGATGGAAGTCTAGGATATGCAAGGTATCTGGAGAAAATACTAGCAGCTCACAGGCATTTCACTTCAAACACACATTGTAATTTATGTCGAACATTCCCTCCATATACTGATCAGTGGGATTGTCTTGAAGTGAAAAGCAACATGAGAGCTCCAATTAGTAATCTCGTAATTCCTGGTCTATTTGCAAAACTACTTCCACATTTTTATTACGGCTCAGGAGATTCCAATAACATAGTTCAGCGCACATGTTGTTATTCATGAGAACGTATAGGGCTGTCAGTTGATTAAAACAATGAATCATCTGCATTAACATGAATTAGCTTTATTGATTTTGTAATCTATGCATTATGAGTAATAAATAAAATACTTCAGTTTGTGTGCCCATATAATCTTAGCGTACATGGCAAACGCTTTTGGCTTGCTGTCCGCTATAGAGGCGATCGGAGAGGATATTCTACTCGAACCCCTTATGCCTAAACCCAGAGCCATAGAGAGAGAGAGTTGCGACACTCTTTGATGTCGCCGCTATGGCTGTCACGTGGTTCATGTAAGCCCCAATAGTTCCAAAACGTACGCTGGCTGTCATGTTCTTCTATGGGACAGACAGCAGCGATTGCATTATTGAACGGTAAATATAAAATAAAACACACACCCAAGTACTTTTTCAGCTGTTATTGCATTATTGCATTTTGTTAATGTCAGTTTTGCATTTGGAGATAAGTTTTAGGCTATATTTTTGGAGGGAAAAGCTTAGTGTTCATGTTCGCATGGGTAGTAGCACTGGCTTTAGCGGCTCTAACTTAACTTTTCCATATCATTCATCTGATGATGGACGTCTCATGATATTTATTTTAGCACAACTGGGCTGTATTAGGCTATTGATTCCCGTGATTTTGCTTATACATTTTGATTCAGCCATTAGCCTACCTTCATGATCACGCAAAGAGGTCTGCCGTGGCGGTCCGTTCAGAATTCGCTTAGAAGCTAGCTCACTTCTTCTGATGAAAGTGGCCACCCCCCAGGACCACAACGTGAAACATGATCATGTTAAGACTAAGAATATAATTTTAAGATTAAGGCCATACACATTATCAAAACTATAACAGATTAAAAACGAATTTAAGCATGGCTGATACAAATGAAGGTTTTCAAATAAAATATTTTTTATTAAACAATGACAGACAACAAAAATGTGTGCTTGTGTGTGTGAACAAGAAAAACAAAAACCAGGGGCAGGTGATCCATGAAACAGACAGGACTGGTGATGGCCATAACAATCCTAAAGGTCCAGCATTGTTCTCACAAGCCGCTTCACTCAAGACAATAATAACATAATGAAAAGTTAGTATATCCCAAAAAATTAAATTAAATAAAAGTTGCTATAAAGGTGCAGCGATTCATTACCGAACTCTTACTGTCACAGCTGACGAAGTCGCGCTAGCTAGCAGGCAGTGCTTGAAAATTGGTTGAAACAAACCAACATAAAATATAAATAATTACGCTGTGCATGTACAAATGAAGACCAGTATAAGCATCGCAAAGGGCCTCTGATACAATATAGACAGTTGACAATTCAAAAGAGGTCGATATTTCAGCAACTTAACTCTGGAACAACTCGACGCGCAGCAATGTAAGTGAATGGTGTCCAACGCCCAAATTACAGTGTTTGGAACTAAGCGCCGCCATTATTTACAACGGAGGTCTATGGGAGTGTCGCAACTCTCTCTCTCTATGGCTCTGCCTAAACCTAACCATTTCTCTATATAAAACAACATAAAACACACAACTGCTGTGTGTGTTGAACAAACCTAAAAACTTGTCTCAGTCACAGAGAACTCAGATTTTATTCAAGACCGGTCAAGACCACAACTGTGGGGATATCACTAAGTTGCTGGTGCATTGTCCGATTTATTTGTTAACAAAATTAATGGGTTACTATAGTAAACTGGGATAGAAACAGAGAAAGAAAGAAAATATATATATATATACACATCACCGTCTGGCCTGAATAAAGAATGACAAATCACTGTTTCTCCAAAGAAACGTCTCTGAACCAGGAAAATAAATGAAATTGTTTTATACTGACATTTAAACAACAAGATGAAAATGGCACTGGAAAGTTTTTATCGGTACAGTTGTTTGTCCCTACATACTCCCATGGCTACCTCCACCTATTTAAAAATATATATATATAATAATAATAATAATAATATATATATTATATTATATTATATTATATTATATTATATTATATTATATTATATAGTTATTTCTTTGACTGAACCCTCATCTGAGGCAATCCCAGAATCCAGCAATGATTCTTTGGAAAGGGAAACACTGGAGCATTAGTCATAACCAAGAAGAGACAATCTATTTTGTGTCTCTCTCTCTCTCTCTCTCTCTCTCTCTCTCTCTCTCTCTCTCTCTCTCTCTCTGGCTCACACAAATCAGGTTACCTGCATTTCCCCCCAATGCTGTCTTTTATAGATCATCCCGGCATTGGAAAAATGAGGCTTCTGCTCGCTCCTGTCTCACCGCTGTGTTAATGATTTCCTGAAGAGGAAAGATTGCTCCCTAATCAAACCTGCTCCACCAATGGATCATCCTGCAGGGCTGGAACAACCCCATTATGAGTGATCTTTAGGGCAAACCTGTCTTAGCTGGGAGAAACAACATTCAAACAGAAGGGCATGTTTACATTTGCTAACAGGATAAAAGGTCGATAAACCCACCATTGAGAGAGGAAAGAAAAAAGAGTTTTCAAAGACATGCCAGATCAAATATTGGACAATTATTGTCTTTTTTCTGCTTATTTTTCTTTTTTTTTACCTCCTAGTGCCATGTAAATATCATAGTACAAAAATATGGTCCTGTAACTAGAAAAGTGTGTGTGGGGTGTAGTACAACCAAGGTTTAAGTCTAAGAGAACAGTAGTCTTATATGAGCACAGTATTGTGGTACTGATATAGTATTTTTTGTAAATGTCATACTGCAGTTTGTCTCTCTCATACACAGTTTTCACCTGCTTCACATAAACACAGTTCACCATTAGCAGTTCAGCTTCTTGTTCCTCCAGGATCCAAACAACAAACTGCAAAAAGGCAACATGATTCCAGGAAGTCTTATTTTTATTATTGCATGCAGGGGGAATCAACTTAAGAATGGATTGTAGTTCTCTTCTTATAGTTGCTGTACACTATACGTTTTAGAGTCTGTTAGAGCGAAATTGAGCAACTCTATGGTAAATGTAGTGAGAAAATGAAAATTTAGAATCAAAATGTCATGACATTCTGCAGGGTAAGAAATAAAGGGTTAAAACGCCCGGTTAGTGGTATAGTCCAGTGCTTCAGCACCTCTGTTGTGAGGGACACTCCAGCGTTTGATCCTGTGGGATTAGCTGTGAGCCAGTGTGATCTGGATTTAGCCGAAGTCACTGCAGAGGAGAAGCTGGTTCACCATGGGAATCTATAAAACCTCAGAACCCTCAGCCAAAGCATGAAATTGGCTTTTTTATGTATTATTTATTTTTAGCCAGTATGTTTATTTTACTGGATAGATAATGTTACATTCAACACAGTTATGGAATCAACGCACTGAGGGCCCTATCTTGCACCCAGCGCAATTGACTTTGTACACCGACGCATGTATCATTCCTATTTTGCACCCGCGCACAGCGGACTTTTCCCTCCACAGAAGCACGTCGGTAAACTAGCAAATGCATTTGCGCTCTCGGGGGCGGTTCAGCGCAAAGAGGAGGCGTGTTCCGGTGCAAACGTTCCCTGGTGCTATTTTGCAGGTTTAGAAAACAATTGCGCCACTAACCAGGAAAAACCTAGTCTAAAGTCAGTGGCACGTTGCTCATGTTATTCATATGCTATTTTAAGGGTGCATGCTTGGCCATAATCAATGTAGCATGTGCACAACACTTTGATTCTCTCATCTAAACAGAAGCAGCAGTTCTCATTTTTGCAAATCATACATTATTACAAGGAAAAATGTTAGGTCTTGTAGGTCTTGATAAGCCTAGGGCTTCTACCTATCCCTTTTCAAACAGTGTGATTATTTTGCTAAAATGTTTTTGTTTTGTTTTGTTTTTCTTGTTTTTGTTTTTGTTAAATTTTATTGATGGATATTTCAGTGTTGCTGTCTTTGGTTTAATTAATTTTTTAATTGTTCGAAATAAAGATTTCATTCATTCATCCATTCCTTCATTCCTTCATTCATTCATTCATTCATATTAACACACGAGGGAAATCATTGTTGTGTCCATGAAGATGTGAAAAAATAGGCATACATCTAGCTTACACATTTACCCAAATTATTATACGCCTGTTTAACCGAGGCTAATTTGGGTGGGTTTCTCCCATCCCCATACAATGTCACTTCTCTGTGTTTTACGGCCCTGACGAGAACGTCGGTCTCCTCGGCTGTGAACCGCTCCTGGCGTGCGCCTGGAAAATCCGCCGTTGTTATAGCAATCCGCCATGGAACAAGCGCGTCTGCTCTTAAAGGGAATGTGAGCTGACGCTCTGATTGGTTTATTTCACGTTACGCCCAAACCACACCTATGAATAATGAAGCTACTTCAGACCAACCCATTTTAGATTTGCGTCGGGCGCAAGAGTAATTTATCCCACCGGTGTAATAGCAACAGCGCCCAAGACCCGCCCACAAAGTTACTTGCGTTTCACGCTTGATACTTGCGTTTCCGATCGTTAAAATAGGGCCCAAAATGATAAGTTGGACTTTGCTACAACATGCATTGCATGTATAGTGTTTAACTACTGTATACTTTATTATTTATATAATATTAAAACTTGATCACATTATGATTAAGACTATATACATTATACAGAATCATTTTTCCACTGTAAATGGTTTGTTTGTTCGAGAGTAAAAGGTTATTGTTGTATTTTAGTTCAATCATGACAACTCTTGAAATAGTTTTAGCAATTGTTAATTAATATATGGAAATGTTAATGTATTTGGTCTTAATGGACTAGGGGCCCTATTTTAACGATCTGAAACGCAAGTGTCAAAGCGCAAAGCGCAAGTAACTTTGTGGGCGGGTCTCGGCGCTGTTGCTATTTTCCCGGCGGGATAAATGACTCTTGCGCCAGGCGCAAATCTAAAAGGGGTTGGTCTGAAGTAGCTTCATTATTCATAGGTGTGGTTTGGGCGTAACGTGAAATAAACCAATCAGAGCGTCATCTCACATTCCCTTTAAGAGCAGATGCGCTTTTTCCATAGCGGATTGCTATTGTAACGGCGGATTTGCCAGGCGCGCGCCAGCAGCGGTTCACAGCCAAGGAGAGCAACGCTCTCGTCACGGCCGTAAAAGAGAGAAGTTACATTGAAATGGAGAAATCCACCCAAATTAACTTCGGTTAATTTGGGTAAATGTGTAAGCTAGATGTATGCTTTTATAATAAATTGTTTATCTATCTATCTATCTATCTATCTATCTATCTATCTATCTATCTATCTATCTATCTATCTATCTATCTATCTATCTATCTATCTATCGTAATAATGTATGATTTGCAAAAATGAAAACTGCTGCTTCTGTGTAGATGAGAGAATCAAAGTGCGCGTTGTGCACACGCTACATTGATTATGGCCAAGCATGCGCCCTTAAAATAGCCTATGAATAACATGCGCAACGCGCCACTGACTTTAAACTATTTTTTCCTGGTTAGTGGCGCAATTGTTTTCTAAACCTGCAAAATAGCAAGAAGCAACGTTTGCGCCGGAACACGCCTCCTCTTTGCGCTGAACCGCCCCCGGGAGCGCAAGTGTATTTCTTAGTTAACCGACGTGCTTCTGTGGAGGGAAAAGCGGGTGCAAAATAGGAATGATACATGCGTCGGTGTACAAAGTCACTTGCGCTGGGTGCAAGATAGGGCCCTAGATCTTCTACACTACTACTGCTGCTGGTGGTGATTATTGAGAATGGACTTCTTACTGCTAATAGATACACAGACACACTGTTGTGAGCATGTAAGATATGCCGCTGCATAAATAGACCTGCATAAATCCTGTAGCAGATCTAGACAGGTGGAGCTGGGGGAGGTGGAGGGGTTCAGAGGAACTCTGGTAGCGCTGCAGGACTACTGAACTAACACTGAACTAGACTATTTATATGTTGAGCATCAAACTCATTGGCTGCAGGCTAAAGTAAAGGCCAACCATGCGGGAATGATGTGATTGGTTGCAGATGGCATGTAAAGATCCCATCAGCCTGCGCCCTCTAGAGTTTCATTACTGAACTAGATATTTATTTCATACATACATAGTAACACTTTACAATAAGATCCCATTTGTTAA